>NW_006408609.1:10194681-10228425 GCF_000296735.1 Chrysochloris asiatica | reverse complement strand
CTTGCGGTTCACAGCCTGATTCGTAACCATTACGCTACCAGAGTGGGTTCAGTCAGGTGTACCTTAGTACTCATATTGCTATCTTTGTTCCTGAATACTTTAAAAAGGTCTTGTGCAGAAGATTTATCTGATGGCAATACCTCGACTGATTTCATGATTGCTACTTGTGGATTCAAGAAAAAGTAAGTGTTTGACAACTTTAATCTTTTCTTCATTTATCCTAATGTCTAGTTGTAAAGAGATTTTTTTTTTTCAAAGTATCCTTACATAGAGGTACAATTCATACTGAAGGCTGTTGTCTCTGACCTTCAGCAAGTTTGTTTAGTCCTAGTCTCTTCCAGCAAGTAAAACTGTGTGATCTGCATATTGCAGGTTGCTGGAATCTTCCTACCATCTTGATGCCCCATTTTTCTTCATATAATCCAGTTTCTAAGATTCTTTTCTCAGCATTGTTGTTAGGTGCCATCAGTTAGGTACTGATTCACAGCAACCCTATGCATAACACTACCCAGTTCTGCGCCAACCTCACTATCATTATTATGTTTGAGTCCGTTGCTGCTGCCACTGTGCTAATCCATGTCGATGAGGGTCTTCCTCTTTTTCTCCGACCCTCAACTTTATCAAACAAGATAGCTTTCTCCAGGGACTAGTCCCTCCAGGTAATATGTCTGAAGCATGAAAGATCAAGTTTGGTCATCCTGGCCTCTAAAGTGAATTCTGGTTGTACTTCTTTCAACATAGATTGGTTTGTTCTTTTGGTGGTCCATGATACTTTCAATATTCTTCTCCCACCCTATAACTCAAATGCATCACTTCTTCAACAGTCTTCCTTATTCACTGTCCAACTTTCATATGTATATGAGGTTACTAAAAATACCATGGCTTGGGTCAGGTGCACCTTAACATCTTTGCTCTTAAACATTTTAAAGAGGTTTTGTGCAGCATATTTGCCTAATACATCCTTTGAATTCTTGAATGCTGCTTACATGAGTGTTGATGGTTGATCCAAACAATATGAAGTCTTTGCACATTCAACAAAGCACAAGTAAACATTTTTCTAGTATTTTCTGCTTTTAGCCAAGATCCATCTGACCACAGCAATGATACCCCTGATTCAATTTCCTGTTCTAAATCCATCTTGAACTTCTGGCTGTTTCCTGTTGATGTACTGTTAAAACAATTTGTGATTTGTCTTCGGAAAATTTTTACTTGCTTGTGATGTAGCCATCTTAAAAAATCATTAGCACAGATGAGTGAGCACCCTCTACTACTTCATCCGTTTGTTGAAAAATTTCAATTTGTATACCATCAATTCTTGGAGCCTTGTTTTTTCCCAAATGCCCTTCAGTGCAGCTTGGAATTCTTCCATTAGTATCATCAGTTCTTGATCAAAAGTGACTTCTTGAATTTGTTGAATACCAGCCATTTCATTTTATTACAATAACTGCATTTCTTCCATTTGTTTTATGCTTTCAGCATCATTCAGTATTTTGCACATGGATTCCTTCAATGTTTCAAGTTGAAGTTTGGATTTTTTCATAAGTTCCATTAGTTTGAGAAATACTGCGCATGCTCTTCTCTTTTGGCTTTCTTACTCCAGGTTTTTGCACATTACCTTATAATACTTGACTTTGTCTTCTGGAGCTGCCCTTTGAAATGTTTTGTTCAGGTCTTTTACTTCCTTGTTACTTCAATTTGCTTTATCATCTTTATGCTGGAGAGCAAGTTTCAGAGTGTCCTCTGACATCCATGTTATTCTTTTCATTCTTTCCTGTTTTTTTTTAATGACCTTTTGCTTTCTTGATGTCATCTCTTCTGGTCTTTGGTCATTAGTGTCTAATGCATCAAATCTGTTCCTGAGATTGTCTCTAAAGTCAGCTGGGATATGTTCAAAGTTATATTTTGGCTCTCAAGGACTTGTTTTAATTTTCTTCAGCTTCAGCCTGATCATGTATATGAACAATTGATGGTATGTTCCAGAGTCAGCCTCTGGCCTTATATTGAGTTTCTCTACTATATCTTCCCACAGATCTAGTCAATTTTATTCTTATGTATTCTGTCTGGTGAGGTCCATGTGTATAGTCACCTTTTATGCTGTTTTAAAAAGTTATTTGGAATGAGTAAGTCATTGGTCTTACAAAATTCTATCATGTAAGCTCCATTATCATTTCTATCACCAAGGCTGTATTTTTCAACTACTGATCCTCTTTTTGTTTCCAACTTTGACATGCCAATCACCAGTAGCTATCAAAAAATCTTGATTGAATGTCTGATTAATTTCAGAATGAAAAACCTGGTAGAATTCTTCAATTTCATCAAAACTGGCATTAGTGGTTCTTGCATAAATTTGAATAATACTGGCATTAACTGATCTTCTGGTATGCATCTGAATATTATCCTATCACAGATTATATTGTACTTCAAGATACATGGATCTTGAGATGCTCTTTTTTATGATGTATGTATGTCATTCCTCTTCAATCTGTCATTCCCAGCAGAGTAAACGATTTGATTATCAGATTCAGAATGGCCAATACCAGTCCATTTCAGCTCACCATGCCTAGGATATCAGTCTTTATGGTTCCATTTCATTTCTGACAACTTCCAATTTTCCTTGATTCATATTTCATAATTCCATGTCCTGATTTTAAATGAATGTTTACAGTGGTTTCTCATTTTGAGTTGCACCACATTAGCAAATGAAGTAGCCAAAAGCTTTACGTCATTTGCATCATCATGGTCAACTCTACTTAGAAGTGGTAGCTCTTACCCAATCCAAATTTGAGTGCCTTCTAACCTGAAAGGTTCATCTTTTGGCACTACACCTGAAAAGATTCTGCTGTTATTCACAATGTTCTCATCTTCTGATTCTGTATATGACAATGTTTTACTGCTATTCATAAGGCCTACAGTGACTAAACAACCAGAAGTAGTCTATCTCTCCTTCTTTCTAGTCAGTCTTAGACAAGAAGCTCAGCTGAAACCTGTCCATCATGGATGACCCTTGATGGTATTCAAAATACAAGTGGCATAGTTTCCAGCAACATGCAAGCCACCATAGTAGGAATAACTGACAGACAAGTCATGGGATAGAAGCATCTAGTATATTGAAAGTCATATAGTTTACTTTTTGGTTAATTAGCAAATTAAACAGTTAATATATTCTCTTGTTTCTTAATTGCAGTCCTTCAATATCCTAGATACATATTATATGCTGGTTATAGAAACAGTTAACTAGAAGAAGATGTGCTTTCTGCTCTAAGACGCATTTTATTCAACCTAGAATTACATGATTTATATGTAAAGGCACCAAATATTTTTATCATCAAATTCACCACCCTTTTGAATATGAAAGAGACTTTTAAGAATAATATGTACCACTTGATCTATAATAGGAGTAAATAGAAATGTGCCAGGCAAATCAGAAAGCATGATCACCTAACTTTTGAATGTCTAATGTGAGTATTGACCTACAGCTGACTCTAAATTCATATCTTGTTTAAAATTCTTCACTAAACATGCATCAGAAGTACATGACTTTTGATACATATTCAGTGAAGCATTTTAAACAAGATATGAAAGTATATACAAGAAAGAAAGTAAGGAAGTATACCAAAAATGTTTCCTTCTACACTAATAATAATCCCTAATAGCAGGGAGGAGGAAGGAATTAAATCTAATTCAGAGAAAAGCCTAGGTATTTCTCTCCTGTTAAAACTCCACACTAGAGAGTGAGAGATGAAAGGGATGTAGCTGGGGATTACAATTTCCAACTTACTTCCTTAGACAGATGGGCATACTAAACGCATGTCTATATTTATGTTGGAGTCCTGGTGTGGTGCTGTGAGTTAATGCACTTGACTGCAAAGTCGTTTGAGCTGCAACGTTGGAGATTCAAACTTACCAGCTGGTCCTCAGAAACCCTATTTACAGTCACTATGGGTCGTAACCAACTTGACAGCATTTATTAACAACAACGATATTTATGTTTGTTGAACACAACTTAAGAGAAACACAACACCCACCCACTTTCCACTACTAACATGTCCACCAAGTAAGACTAAATGAAGAGTCATACCTGAATAACAGCACTAAACCAGCAAGTGTTGCCAACATTCTTTAACCCAACAGGAGCTTTGTCCTGCCTTTTTCTATCATAAGGGTTTCGAGAATCCCTCCAAACTTCTGTAGGAGTCCTCTTCAAGCATGCTTTATTCTCTGCTATGCTGGCTTCAAGAACTCTTAAGGAATAAAGAAATAATGATGAAAAAAGTTGTATTAATCAAAGATTATACTCCAAGTAGTAATATACAATAAATTCTAAGAATATTTATTACTTAAAGTCTGGATAATCTATTTGGGTAAGTAACATTTAACATCACATTTACTCAATTAAACAAGCAACCATAGAAAAGATTAGGCTTTATTTTTTCACCTAAGAAAAAGGATATTTCAAGTATTCACACAATAAAAAAACATACAAAATAGGAAGCATATTAAATTATGTTTCAGCAAATTAGAGATTTAAATGAATATTGCAACTAGATAAATTTTCTAAGAAAGCACTGCAAAACCAAAAGAACGCAACCCACAGCTATTGAGTCAATTGCAACTCATAGAGCAGAACTGGAGCATAAGGTTTCCAAGGCTGTAAATCTTTACAAAAGCTGACTATACATCCTTCCACTGCCGAATGGCTAGTGGATTCGAACTGCCAGCTGACCTTTTGATGAGCAGGTAAGTACTTTAACCACTGTGGCAACAGATACCTTTAAGATCTCTGCATTAAAGCATTTACTTACAACCGACCAAAATAAACTACCTTTTAAAAAACTTTAGCAATTAATCTGAATCATCTAGGAAACAATACAAATGGAAGAAACTGTACTTTTACCAGTCTGCACATCAATTTTCTCTTGGATAAAATATTCCCCCCCAAAATGAAAAACACTAAAATCTGCCACCCATGAGTCAATTCTGATTCATAGAGATCCTACAGTACAGAGTTGTTTTTAAGTGTCTTCGAATCAGTTCCAACTTACAGCGGCCCTGTCTAGGATTTCCAAGGAGCAGCTGGTGTGTTTGAACAGCTGACATTTCAGTTAAGCCAATTACTCAGTCCAGTGCATTATCCTGCAGCAACACACCAGCACAGCCCAATAGGGTTTCCAAGGCTGTAGATCTTTACAGAAGCATATTGCTACATCTTTGTCCTAGGGAGTCTCTGGTGTCTTCAAACTGCTGACCTTTTAGTTGGTAGTCAGAGCTTTAACCACTACTCCATCGAGTCTTCTTCCTGTTCTACAAAAAGAGGTTAAACATAGGAAATGATAAGGAGCTCTGGTAGCGTAGTGGTTACAAATCAGGCTGCTAACCTCAAGGTCAGCAGCTCGAAAACTACCAGCCGTTCCGCGGAAGATGGGGCCTTCTGCTCCTGTAAAGATTTACAGCCTCGGAAACCCTGTATAGGGTCGCTATGAGTCAGAACTGACTCCACAGTACTTAACAACAACAGTGATTCTTTGAGACCTAGAAACATATGACTTTATGAAGGCTAAATAAACGATGTGAATGATTGTGTGTATACTTCTTCACCTAAAAGTTTACTTTAGGAATAAAAGAAGTAAAATAAATATGGGCATATTAGAATAAGAAAAGATTATTAACCTCTCCAAAATAAACTGTTCTATAGAATACCATAAATATATATTAACATGGCAAAGTAATGTCAATTATTTGTTCATTGAGTTTCTCTTGTTCCTAGGAATGTAAAGGGGAGAATGATGGCTCTGTAGGATAAGCCTGGACAGGGAACCACAAGCCCACCAGCTGCCTCCAGGGAGAAAGATGAACAGGGCAGTGATGAGTCAGTATTGACTCCACAGCAATTGATAATAACAAGAAGAATATAAAAGTAGTATGAGCACCAAATAAAAATCTGCCTTATTTAACCTTGTCTTCTTAAAAGATGTGCTACTTACTAAATAAGCATAAATAATATGCAGATTGCCTTAGCCTGCTTTGTATTAACTACAAAACCCTCAGGGATAGAAAAAAAATCATTAATGACAGGATCTTATCAGCAAGAATACATTAATTCTAAATTTTTGACTTCGGGAGAAAATCTCATTTATACTACACCATTTTTATCTTACAGATTTTGCCTTATCAAGTTAATGACAAAATAATATAGCTATATTTCTTAATTATGGACAAAATAAATTCTCTTATTGCTAACAGCAGTATTTACAACATGGCATTGTGTAGCTGTGCTCCAAATATAATTATTTACATTGCTGTTGTTAAGTGCTATTGGTCCGATTCTTAGCAACCCTGTACAGGGTTTTCAAGGATTGGCTGGTGAGTTTGAACCCCTAATCTGAAACTGACCTTGTAGTAGAGTCATTATCCTACAGTGCCACACTAGGACTCCATTATTTATTTACATTAACCTTTGTAAAAATAGGAAAAACCTTGTAAATATAGGTAAACTCACTTATTTAAAATAAAGTAGTTTATATTTCTATCACTTCTAAGAGTACAATTTGCTCAAAATCAACTCTCCCCTACAAATTCACATTCCAGGCTTTTACTTTTAAATTATTTACCATAAAAAAGAATCAGAATCTCTTAGAAGTTTAAAAAACTGGACAGAAGAAAATCAAAATTTCTACTGACCAGAAAGCATGTTTTAAAGAACACAGAGGGATGGATCAAGAGCAAAGAGCAAACCTGAAAGAACTTCCATTGGCTAAACTGTACAGCTCAAAATAAACAATGATGATACAAAAGAGATGATAATGCTAATATCAATTTCCTAACTTATATTTGTTTTTGATAGTTATGACACTAAATATTCATATAATTCAGCCATGAAAGATTATCATAACTCAATATATAACTAAAGTATGGGAGTAGGTTTAAACTAAAAGGCAGGCAGTTTGAACCCACCAGGTGCCCCATGGGAAAATGATGTGGCAGTTTGCTTCTGCAAACATTTCTGCCTTGAAAACACTTTGAGGCTGTTCTCCTGCCCTGTAAGATCGCTATGAATCAGAATCAACTGGATGGCAACAGGTAATTATATCTCCATAGATGTCCTCCCACCACCTTCTCTTGGCTAGTAAAAAACTTTAAAAGCACATTTAATATACTGTGCCAAAATTATTAATACACCAGTCTCTCCTTCCATCAGTGTCTAGAGAATAGAAAAATCTCTTATTATTATTACTTTTTAATCCCTAGAGTCTACATGAAAAAAGTAGTAGGGGCTAAACGAGTGTATGAAGTGAATGGATGACTAGATATGAAATGCTGTCCCCTCTTAGATAACAGTGTTGTTGTTTCTGAAATAAAAACAAAAGCCCAGCCTCTAGCTAAAACACTACTTTTTCTCCAAGCCCTTGTCCCTTCCTGCTGTACAGCAGTCACTATGAATATAAGGCTTTATATAAAGTCAGATTCTACATAAGGGTTCATTTCCTGGGCTTAGCAATCTAAAACACTCCAGGCTTTGAAATACAAGATATACAACACTAAATTCCAGGTAATAAGGCTTTCAGTACAGCGAAAACAAAGAATAAACTCTGAAAATCTCAGAGAGCTCATAAATAAGCTATAACAAAATGTAGCATGCTGACAGATGCAACTCCCCATTATATATCACATGCTATCTTATCCTCCCAAACACTGGATCAGGACCTTAGCATTCAGCAATATGAAAACACGACAAAATATTCTTGCGTCTATTCATTCCATATACTAT
Source organism: Chrysochloris asiatica (assembly GCF_000296735.1). Classification (NCBI taxonomy): domain Eukaryota; kingdom Metazoa; phylum Chordata; class Mammalia; order Afrosoricida; family Chrysochloridae; genus Chrysochloris; species Chrysochloris asiatica. The sequence continues at coordinate 10,220,660 of NW_006408609.1, read as the reverse complement.
ACTGTATGTTTAAAGTACTTAATTATGGTAAAGTTTCTCCTTCCCATTACACTTTCATGGTATAGTTTCATTTCTTAGTTGTTTTCTTGTTGTTTGTTTTGCTACATATATTGTGCTGTAACAGTAATGTTAAAAATCTCTTTAACTCATCTAACCTGCTTTTTTGGTAATTATTATACTCACTGAAAAGCAAGTATATAATTTAAGCTGTATTGATTTTGAAAAACGGAAAAAAAAAGTAATACAGGACTGAAGGGAGGAAGGATGGAGGAAAATAAGAAAAAATTCTACCACATTTTAAAATTATGATATAATCCAAAGGCCACACATAATATAGGCCAAATAAGTCAAAATGTTATAAAGGAAATGAGGTAGTCTGTAGTCTTTGTAAAATGTACACGCAAAGTATATCTATCCACTTAATTTGAACACAGAATAAATAAAATGTTCATGATTTTTAAGAATACATTTTTCCCCTTTCCCCCATCATCATATGACTATTGGAGCATTGGAGTTAAACATCAAAAATTCAGTCACTGAATTTCTGTAAACCCCTAATACACATTTAAAGGTTCTCTTTACATGTGAACATATGTTGTTATATTCAGCAGGAAACAGATATAAATTAACTAGTGGGGAAAAAGGAACTCAAATGCTCTAATACATATATTCACTTTAATCTTTTGTAAAAAAAAAAAAAAATCATTAAATCATACCTAAAAGCCTATTTTCAAGACTTAAAGATATTTAAGTTCATAATGGCTACATATACTCTGAATACAAATTTTGTATGCTGTACTAAGTGAGCATAAACACAAACTACTGCTGATTATTCAAGCTCCTGTTAGTGAAATGGAAGTAATATATATATATAGTGGTTACGAATCGGGCTGTGAACTGCAAGGTTAGCAGTTTGAAACTGCCAGCTCTTCCACGGGAGAAAGATGAGGCTTTCTGCTCCCATAAAGATTTACAGCCTTGGAAACCCTGTACAGGGTGGCTGTGAGTCAGAACTGACTCCACGGCACACAACAACAACAACGTTTGTGGGTATATATAATATGTAAACACACTATATACAAACTATCTTAAGTTTTAGGGAAAGGAATATGGAACAAATACGTTGAAGCTAGTTTAAGAGTTATGTAGGACAAGTTCACCATATTTCCTATCACTGGAGTAGAAAGTACGACATGGAACTCTGGTAAGAAATCATTTTATGCAGGTAAATTTAAACTTTCCTAGAAGTATCATCCACTACCCAGTTACCACATTCATTATTGTTAGATGTCATTTAGTTTCTACTCATAATGACCCTATGCACAACAGAAGAAAACACTGCCAATCCTGTGCCATGCTCACAATCATTCTACATTTGAAACTATTGTTGCAGGCACTGTGTCAATCCATCTCACTGAAGTTCTTCCTCTGTTTTGCTGACTCTACTTTACCAAGCATGATGTCCTTCTCTAGGGACTGTCCTTCTGATAACAGAAATCTGAGGCATACGAAATGAAATCCTGCCATCCTGGCTTCTAAGAAACATTCTGAGACAGATTTGTTTGTTGTTTGGCAGTTCATGATTTATTCAATATTCTTCTTCGCCAACAGCATAACTCAAAGGCATCAATTTGTCAGTCATTCACATTCAAAGTCCAACGTTCACATGCATATGAAGTAATTGTAATGAGACAACAACGTACTATGATTTTGCCAGGACCTAGAGACGCCACATATCCAACACCAATCAAAGCTGAATTCCCAAGTTGAGAGTTGCTGGACCACCAAACTGACACAAATTTCGGTTACAAAGCCATGTAAAAGCTGATTTTTTGGTACAACTCCATGACAAACACCACCACCAATAGCACCCTTTAGGGCTATGGCAATTTGTCATCAAATTCTATTAGGCCAAATTCATTTTTAGTGTTCTGCAAATGTCTGTTGTTGTTTCAATTTTAGTGTGAATTTAGCCTTTCATTTTAGCTTTTACTATTGTAGCAACTCTTCAATATTTTTAAAGAAAGATTTAAAACATTTTACATCTAACAGAAACAATATTTTTGGGCTATTTTTACCACAGAACTGGTCTAATGCCTGTTGTTGTTTGTTGTTCTAGTCATAGTGACCCAAAGGTTACTTTTTACAGGAAGAGATCCCCAGGTCATTCCCCTTCAGAGCCACTGGCATGTTTGAACCACTAACATTTGAACACTTAACCATTTCACCACCAAGGCAAATTCTATATAATCTAGTCTACCATTATTTCTTGAAATAGTAAGAATTATATTCTTTGTAATAATTTTAGATAGAACCTATCTCCTACCTAGGTAGTTTAAAGTCATTACCAGAGGAAAGTCATTTTCACAAAACACATGATACAAACACAAACCTGTTATTGTAATTACCAGTCAATAATGTAGTTTATTAGATACTCTATTTATTTCCCTAAGTCCTGGTGTGGCATTGTGGGTTAATGCGCTGAACTGCAAAGTCAATATGAACTGCAAGGTCAGCGGTTCAAGCTCACCAGCTGCTACTTGGAAACCCTATATAGGGTCGCTATGGGTCAGAACCCAATCAATGGCACTTAACAGCAACAAAAGCCACAATGATTTGTTCCTTATCTCAGGAATGATAATAAAAAAACAATTATAATAAACATATTCCTGGCACTGAAGAAAAATAATATTAAAAAGCATACTTCAGAATTGTTTTACTTAAATTTTGTCATGAAATCTATAGGTGTCTAAACACAATTCAAATTGTAAAGTATAAAAAGATAGATTCTATCTCATATAGGGAATCCTGGTGTGGCACTGTAGAATAAGCATTTCACTGCTAACTGCTAAGGTGCATGGTTCAAACCAACCAGTGTCTCCTCAGAAACCCTATACAACTACGGGATAAGCACTGGACTGCTAACTGCAAGGTCCATGGTTTGAACATACCAGCCACTCCTTGGAAACCCTATACAGGGTCTCTAGGAGTTGAAACCAACTCATTGGCACTTAACAATAACAATCTCATCTAGTAATTATAAACAAAATATTCAAGATGTTTAATAAGAGTCCTGGTTTGGCATAGCAAGATAATACACTTTAAACTGCAAGGTCAGTGGTTTAAGCTCACCAGCCACTCCTCGGAAACCCTGTACAGGTTCACTATGCGTCGGAACTGACTCAATGGCACTTACAACAACAAGTTGTTATTGTTGTTGTTATTGTCATCAAGTCGGTTCCAACTCATAGAGACCTGTACAGAGTTTACAAGGAGTGGCTGGTGTTCAAGCCATGGACCTTGCAGTTAGCAGTCTAGTGCTGATCCTACAGCACTACACCAAGTCCCCAAGTTAATATTAAGGTATATCTATAGAATATACTTGAAATATAGACGCCTGGTGTGGCACTGTAGGATCTGCCCCTGGACTGCAAGCCACAAAATCAGCAGTTCAAACCCACCAATTGCTCCTCAGAAACCCTACACAGGGTCACTATGAGTCGGAACCAACTCTATGGCACTTAACAACAACATAGTAAAATGATTCTAGGAGTTTATTTAAAAAGATGTCATATGGAATTGAAAAATAAATTTAAACATGACATAAAAATTTTTCCTTTGAAATGCATCACTTTGCCTTTTGAAGTTAGTCCTAAACCTTAATAAAACCAATGAAAACAAATACATCTCTGCAAAATTTTTAACTACAATTCTCACATTCCCACCATAGCTACTACACTTTGATTTGCATATACGAATCGGGCTGCTAACCTCAAACTTGGCAGTTTTAAACTACCAAGCATTCTGTAGGAGAAAGATGTGGCTTTCTGCTCTCGTAAAGATTTTGTCTCGGAAACCCTGTGCAGGGTCACTATGAGTCAGAACTGACTCCACAGTACTTAAAAACAACAAGTATTTATTACATGCTTTATATTTAACATTCCTTTACTAACCATAAATTTTGAAATATAAGCATACTAAAAAGCAAGAATAACATTCCACATCAGCAAATCACTTAGAACCCCTATAGATTATAATTGTATTATGTATTATATTGTCAAATATTTATATTGTTAGCTAAGGTAAAGATAATCATATAAAAACATTTACCACTAAGAATGCATTAAAATATAGAAAACCAAGAATAAAAAAGAAAACATTATCTAGAGTTTTTTTCCAAGTTGGAGAAAAATAGGTATTCCAAAACAATATAGAGCACACATTGATGATGGTAAATATCATCGAGTAGGTTCCAAATCATAGCAACCCTGTATATGGCTTCCAAGGAGCAACTGGTGAGTGTGAATACCAAGGTTGTGGTTAGCAGCCAAGTATTTATCCTACAGCACACCACACCAAGATTCCATATACAATATAACTTAATATAAGTTTAGGAATCGTTTCAATCACTTAACGTGGAAGATATTTTTACTTTCATATTACCTATTTAGTATGTGTTACTGTCAGAAAAAAATATATATATATATAACACAAAAAGTAAGTTGAACGTTCTAATACCAAACTGACTTTTTTCTATTTGTACACTAGTATAAATTCATTTAAACAATTACATATAGGTATATATAATTTTTTAAATACAATTGTACTTTTACTCATTCTATTTTATAATCTTTTTCATATATGCATTGTCCTTATATGTGAAATCCAACTCATATATTAAATATTTGTTATCTAAGTTTAAGCACTTGTCAAGCTCAACCACTCAAGACAATAATTTCCCTGTTTTAAAGAAATAAAACCCAATTGATAGAATTTCACCAAACTATTCAAAAAAATAAGACTAATCAAAATGCTCTCAGAAAGCCTTTCCGTTTTTGATTTTCACTGAAAGTCACTTGCATTAAATGACATTGTGCAGGGTTTCCAAGGAGTGGTTGGTGAGTTTGAACCACTGACTTTATTCTACAGTGCCACAGCAGGACTCCTAAGTGCCACTGGTAGTGATGTGCCCTGGAGTCAGTTTCCAAGGCTATAAATTATTACGGGAGCAGAGAGCCTGTTAGAGCTGGCCTTAAGGGTTAGCAGACTGACTTGTAACCACTATGCTACCAGAGCCATACATTAACGATAATTTAAAAGAGGAACAAAGAATTTTAATTAAGCTTTCCTAGGAGTCCTGGTGTGGCACTATAGGTTAAGCAAAGTAAGGTCAGTGTAAACTACAAGGTCAGCATTTCAAACTCACCAGCTGCTCCTCAGAAATGCTACATAGGGTTGCTATGAATCAGAACCCACTTCACAACAAAAACTTAATAGAAAAGCAGTTGATCCATACAATAAGCACTTGACTGTGAACCACAAGGTCCACGGTTCGAGGTCCCCAGAAGAAAGACGATGCCTTCTGTTCCCACAAAAATTTAAAGCCTCGGAAACACTGACTTAGAACCGACTAGATGGCACCTAAAAAGAACTCTTAATATAAGGTCTTAGGAAATGTCTAGAGCAACACTGAAGTCAATAAAAAGTAACCTTAAAAAATATGCATCTTTGCTAGGAATAGCATTTTGAGACTTGTCCCACCCACCATACAATAATCTCAGATGACCATAAAGTAATATAGAATAAAATATACTGTAAATATTGTCCTAAAGAAATTTATCTGAGAACTGTGGTACATTTTGCTCCCAATCTATTGTATCACAGTGAGAAGACCTTTGGAGTCATGGCAGCTGTCTATCCTTGGAAATCATCTGTCTTCTTAAAAGCTAAATTTGTGCAGTAAAATAGTCTTACCATTGTCTCACAATAGCTATTTAGAGGATTATAGCTATAATACTATAATCATCATGATTAATGATGAAACCAAATTTATTTGATCTTTTGATAACTCAAATTATTTCCAATTGAAAAGTTTGTTATTCTTGGGGCGGGGGAGGCAGGGAACCAGCATTCTATTACACTTCTTGGAATGCTGAGCATTGGCAGGAAAAAAAAAGAATCGAAGAAATAAAAAGTATAAACATATACACAGCAAACTACAGACATGAGCCAAATTCCACTGGTAGTTTGTGTAAATAAAATTTTTATTAGAAAAGTCATACTCACTCACATATGCACTGACAATTGCTGCTTTCACACTACAACAAGATACTTGGGTATTTGCAACAGAAACCATATGGTCTCTAAAGTCTAAAATATTTACCCTTGACCCTTTACAGAAAAAGTTTGCTGACCTCTGCCCTGCCAATAATGATTGGAAGTTGAATTAGCTAGTATAGGAATAAGAAGGGAAAGAAGATAAAGAAATATTAAAATTTCATCCCCCTTAATTGTCACTCCCAAACCCTAGAAATCTAAGTTTGAATCACAATAAGAACTAGAAAAGTTTGATTACAGAAAACAGAAAAGCAATACAGAAATACAGGAGTACATTAATAATTTATTTAATGTCATAAAGTATATTATTGCCTCTTAAAGTTAATTAAAACCAATTTTAATTTCGTTTGTAAATGGTATTTATCCGCTTTATACAAATCATTTGTTTTTACCTGCTAATGGCTTGTTCCTCATCAGTTATTCCAGTCTCCCTGAATGCCCTGTTTGATTCCGCCAAACTCAAGGCAATTGCCCTCTGAAGGTCATCTTTATCATCTCCAGTGAGATCAATCACATCTGAAAAGCAAAACTATCTTTCTCAAAATTCAAAATCAAACAAAATGAAAGGTAGTTCTTATCATGGAGATTTTATACTAATATACCTTTATCAAACCAAAATCAGAATCAAGTTTATACTGTCTTCCTTTTATATAAGAGACTATCAAAAAGAATGCAAACAAGAACATATTAACTTGGTTATACTTCATAACTAAATTTTCTTTTCTATGAAATACACATAGAGTAACAATAGCACAAATATTTTTCACTACAGAAGAATCTTAGGATTTACAGAGGTCTCTGATTAAAAGCTAACAACAGACTGACTGCTGATAACATTTTCTATAACAACAAAAATTAGAGCACACTTAAACAATTACATCTATGCTGTCTGAAATTAAAATTAACCAAAATATACACAATTAAAACTATTGTCAGCTTTAACCGACTTTTTAAGATGACATTATTTATCACATAATAATTATTAATAAGTGAGTCATCAAAAATTATGATTCAGAAACTAATTGATTACAGTCATGGTTGTGTGCCATCAAGTCGGCTCTGACTCATAGCAACCCTGGATAAGGTTTCCAAGGCTGTAAATCTTTACAGGAACAAAGACTAATCTTTCTTCAGTAGACCGGTTGGTAGATATGAAGTGCTGACCATGAGCTTAAAAGCCCAGATCATAACCCATTAAGGTACCAGGGCTCCTTCATTGACCACAGACATATATGTAAATTTTTTTATAAACTCTAGACTGTTGTGCCAATGTGTTACAGTGGGTAAATTTAAGAACTGGCAGAAGGTTTTATGAAATGAGTAAGTACACGCATCTTTTATTTTATATTTTTTCAATGCAGTCTTGGGATTTAAATAGTTTGTGTGTTCAACTACTAAAGGCTCAAACAACAATTAGGAGGATGGACCACTGTTTCTTTCATTCTGTTATGCATACGGTCCTATGAGTTGCAACTGACCCAACATCACCTAAAAACATTAACCTGAAGTTTGGTGGTTAAAACCCATCCAGCAGCAGTTCCTCAGAAGAATGACCTGATAATTCCTTCCACAAAGATATAGTCAGTCACCCTACAGAACCATGAAACAACATAATACATGGGTCATCAGGAGTTAGAATCAACCTGATATTGAGATTGGGTGTTTTTGGTTTTTTCTGAATTGTATTATAAGTGACAACAGATAAATACACTAGAAAAAAAAAAGCAAAACCAAAATCTAATCGTTTCTCCTTTAACTAAGAAAACAGCCTTGGTATTACAAGTGCTCAATCTTCTTTTTCCAAAGGATAAAGGTTATAACTACTACCACCTTCAGTAATCAAATTCTGAGTGTTGTTGTTGTTAAGTGCCTTCAAGTTGGTTCCAACCCATAGCGACCCTGTATAGGGCTTCCAAGGAACATATGGTGAGTTGTTACCATGGACTTTGCAGTTCAAACCAACTTTATGGTCCAGTGCATTATCCCACAGCATCACATCAAGACTTCAAATTCTGAGTATACATTGGTAAATATCACCACTTTCTAGTCCAATTCCCACAATATTTTGGTAAATTTTCTTAACCTAGAAAATACCAATGTTAAATCTTCCATTATCATTTAAACATTAATGTTGTTGTTGTTAGTGCCATAGAGTCAGTTCCAACTCATAATATCCCTGCACAGGAACCATAATGTATTGCTAAGTAGGAAAAAAAAAAAAAGTCAAAATTAATGAAAGAAAGAGAAAGAAGCATTTGTCTTATTACCTTATTTTGGAGTAGATATAATTTTTTTTTTGTTTATTTGCATTTTGTTGTTGTTGTTGAGTGCCGTTGAGTCATTTCTGGCCCTGTATACAGTTTCCAAGGAGCAGCTGGTGAGCTTGAACCACCAACCTTGCAGTTCAAACGACTTTGCAGTCTGACGCATTAGTCAACAGTGCCACACCAGGGCTCTTAAGTGCCATTAAGTCAGTTCTGACTCACAGTGGCCCTATCTATAAAAGTTTCCATGGAGCAGCTGGTAGATTTGAGCCACTGACTATGTCGTTAACAGTCCAGTGCTTATCCTACAGTGCCATATCAGGACCACTTATTTGCATTTGAGGATGCTGGAAATCTATTTCTTTCTTTCTCTATTTTTATATATACTGAAAAATTATTTATTTTTCTACTTTTAATCCTGAAATTTTACAAGTGGGCAACAAACAAAAGGGTAGTCTGAGGATTCCTGGTGTGGCACCTGCAGGATAATGTGTTGGTGATTCAAACTCACCAGCCACTCCTTGGAAACCATATACAGGGTCACTATGGATTGAAACTGACTCAACGAAACTTAACAACATGTAAGAAGGTATCTATATAATTTAATATCTGCCTATAGGGAGTCATGGTACTGTGAGTTAATGCGCTGGACTGCAAATTCAGTTTGTACCACAAGTGTGGTGATTCAAGCTCACCAGCCACTCTGTGGAAACTCTCCATAGGGTCACTATGGGTTGGAACTGACTCAATGGCACTTAGCAACAGCTTAAGTGATACAATCTGACAGTCCACTAAAAACAAACATTTCAATAATTGTTGTTGCTGTTGCTATGGTTGTCATTAAGTGCCAGTAAGTTGGTTCTGACTCATAGCGACCCTGTATAGGGTTTCCGAGGAGCAGCTGGTGAGCAACCCTACAGTTCAAACAGCTTTGCAGTCTGGCACATTAACCCACAGCGCCACACAGGGACTCCTTCCAATAATTACTGCTGAAAAATTATGTTTGTTAGTTTAAAAAGTCTACTTCTATTATAATTTATACTTTCCTTCAAACAGTAGCTTATGAGAATAATAAAATATCAGAAATAAATTGCCTATAGAAGGTGTGTGTATCTGTGTTTAACGTCTTTCAAAAACTTCACACTGTAATTAAGTAGAGCGCCCCCCCCCCAAAAAAAAATCACTGAAAAAAAGACTTATATAGCAAGGTAACTGAAATAACTGTGCATGTGTGGCACTGCAGGTTAATGCACTGGATTGCAAGGTCGGTTTGAATTACAAGGTCAGTTTGAATCACAAGGTTGGCAATTCAAGCTCACCAGTTGCTTCTAGGAAACCCTATAAAGAGTTGCTATGAGTTGGAACTGACTCGGCACTTAACGACAACAATAAACGACAACAATCCAAGAGGTCTAGAGGACAAGATCCAAGTCCACTCTCAAGACTACAGGTAAAAACGAGTGTCACCTGGATACAGCCATCCAGTACAGATCAAATAACTTTCTTAGAAAAAGCAAGGACTAGAGAAGTATGAAAATGGCTTCATAAAAATGAGAATACTCAAATCATTAAATGATAACTAGAACTTTGTAAGAGGCTAGTGGAAGAGGAGCTCTGGTAGCGTAGTGGTTACGAATCGGGCTGCGAACCTTAAGGTCAGCGGTTCGAAACTACCAGCCGCTCCGCGGGAGAAAGATGAGGCTTTCTACTCCCGTAAGGATTTACACCCTCGGAAACCCTGTACAGGGTCGCTATGGGTCGGAACCGACTCGACGGCACTTAACAACAACAACAACAGTGGAAGAGGAAGAAATCTATGAAAATCACAGAGAAACAGGAAAACAGATTTTTGATCAATTAGCCCTCAAACTCAGTCCTCTTATCCTCCTAGTGTGCTCTCTTCAACTACAGAAACTGGGAAGATGTCAAACAAAAGAAAAACATATTCTAATTCTTTGTATTAAATTACTTTGAAAAAATATGGAGCGTTTATTGTTTATAACAGCCCAAACAAATTAGAGTAGAAACTCATTTAGAAGAGCAACAACTTATACTTGTAACTTCCTCCATTTTACCAACCTTGACTCAAGCATCACAAAAACAAAACACTTTAATCTTCTTTTATAAATGAGATGACTGAGGTTCCAAGAAATGAAACGTTGAGACTAATGACCAGGCAGCAAACTTAATTCTTCCAATCTTTAAATAAAGATCACTAGTGGCAAGGAGCTCTGGTAGCGTAGCGGTTACGAATTGGGCTGCGAACCTTAAGGTCAGCGGTTCGAAACTACCAGCTGCTCCGCGGGAGAAAGATGAGGCTTTCTACTCCCGTAAAGATTTACACCCTCGGAAACCCTGTACAGGGTCGCTATGGGTCGGAACTGACTCGACGGCACTTAACAACAACAACAAGTGGCATAGTGATTAACTGCTCGATTGCCTAGCAATAGGTTGGTGGTTCAAACCAACCTAACAGCTCCATGGAAGAAGACACAGTGATATGTTCCCTATAAATAACGAAGAAAATCTTATGGGGCAATTCTAGCATGTGTTGGAATTTAACTCAATGGCAATGGGTTAATATTTTGGGATTCCCCAATCTTCTACAGGGTCGCTACGAGTTGGAACCAACTCCACGGCACTTAACAACAACAATTCCATATGGGTTCCTTCTATTCTAGCAATGTTCCAAGTATAGTGCATGGATTTGGGAAAACTCTATAATCTTCTTTTGGGGAGGGGGGAAGGGCCCATGAAGAACAATATATTCTCATAATACTACTAAAATGTTATCTGCCTTTGTCTCTACAGTTACACTTGCACTGATGATGTAAAATAGCAGTAGGTAAAAGTGTTGCACATTTGAAGAAATCAAGACCACACCACCAGATACGATAAACACTCACTGTATTACTCACAACTAAGTTTACTCACCACTTTTTGTTTAAGTTCATTTTAATTTAAAATTTACCTGGTGAAAGAGTAAAATTTAATTTTATTAATTCTGAAATCATTAATTATATGCTCTTTTTATTCTATGTAATGAAATGGGAGTATATTTAGAGTACTGATGCTGTGTATTCAAAGTATGTGGCTATCTTAAGAACTAAACACTAGTACAATGCTTGAAAAACAAACTACCTGCTTTTTTCACATAACACATTTTTTCACTTGAAAATGCTACAAGCTATGGTTATTCAGGCTTCAGGATCTTCCAGACACTTTCTCAAAAATGAACAAAGTGAGACTCGCTTTAAGAAAAACAGGTGTAAGAGTATCGTGAATTATCAATTTCAAGCTTACAAGCAAAGTCCAACTTTGAAAAACGTGCTTCAACTTGACACTTGATACCTTCCTAGTACTTAAAAGGTTAAGTGGTAATATTAACAAAACCCCATTTTTGCTTTTTTCAATGCTGTAGACATTGTTCCAACATTTAAAAGAAAATTTCTTCCAAATAATCATGCATACAATGTTACAAAATCAGGCATGGTTAAAGCATCTTTTCAAAGGGCAAATAATTAATTTTAATGTAACAGAGAATGGAAAGGTCAATAATATTATTTTAGTTTTCATATTGTTAACTAATTTTTAAAAAATAACTAGTTGTGGAATTTGATACAGTATTTTTAAAGAAAATCCATTAACTATACATATATACATAGTGAATAAGGAAGACAGCATAATAATTGATGCATTTGAGCTACAGTACTGTAGAATATTAAAAGTACCATGGGCTGTGAAAAGAATAAACTAATCTGTATTGGAAGAAGTACAGCCACAATGCTCCCTGGAAGCCAGGCTGGACATCATGTCAGGAGCAATCAGACCCTGAAGGATATCATGTTTCATAAAATGGAGGGGTGGAAAAAAAGAGAAAGACCCCAACCAGATGGATTGGCACAGTGGCAGCAACGATGGGCACAAAAGCAGCAAATGACTGTGAAACTGGTAAAGAATTGGGCAGTGTTTCATTCTATTGTGCATAAGGTCACTTATGAGTCAGTACTGACTTGATGGCACCTAACAACAACAAAAAATACATATGTGAAAGAAGCCATGGTAGGGTAGTAGATTACACGTTGATCTGATAATAACAATTTCAACAGTTCTGAGGCTTTCTGGTCCCATGAAGATTAACAGCTTAGGAAACCCTATACAGGGTAACTATGAAGAGGAACTGACACGATGGCATACAACCACCACCACCACCATGATACATATGTATGAAGCCATATTTTCTTTACCTTTGTTAACCAAAATAATGTATCAAACAGAACTGAATGCAGAGTAAGATGACACACCAACTGTCTTCTGTTATAGTGAACATTAGAGATTGACAACAATGTAAAATAACGTATGCTTGTCATTATTTTGTTTCAGAAAATAGAATAATAGTCCTTTACATGTTGTATAAATAACATTTTAATATAAATTACAAATATTTTTAAGCTTTTATAGTGTTAATACAATATATAGTAAGTAGAAATAAAAGTAACTCAGATAAATAAAAGCTTTTGAGGAACTCAATTTTTAACTGAATTAAAAGATGATGGGATCCACCAATTCTACTCAAATTATTCCAGAATATATACGAGGACGGAAAACTGCCTAATACATTCTATGAAGCAAGCATAACCCTCATACCAAAACCAGGAAAGGACATCACTAAGAAAGAAAATTATAGACCAATATCCCTCATGAACATTGATGCAAAAATTTTTAACAAAATCCTAGCTAACAGAATCCAACAACACATCAAAAAGACACATCATGACCACCAAGTAGGATTCATACCATGGATGCACGGATGGTTCATCATTAGAAAACAATCAATGTAATCCACCATGTAAATAAGAAAAAGGAAAGAAACCACATGAACACATAGATTGAGGAAGGAAAGGCATTTGACAAAATACACCATCCATTCCTGATACAAACACACAACAAAGTAGGAACTGAAGGGAAATTATTCAACATAATCAAGAGCATAAGTACAAAACCAACAGCTAACATCACTCTCAATGGAGAGAAACTGAAAGCCTTCCCCTTGTGAACTGGTAACAAACACAGATGCCCTTTATCATCACTCCTATTCAATACTGTTTTGAAAATCTTAGCCATAGCCATAAGGCAAGATAGGGAAATTAAAGGTATCCAAATTGGCAAATAGGAAGTAAACCTCTCTATCTGTGGGTGATATGATCCTATACATAGAAAATGCCAAAGATTCAGCAAAAAAACTACTGGAACTTATTGGAAGATTCATCAAAGTACGAAATTCATCAACATACGAAAAAACAGTTGGATTCTTCTACACTAATAATGACAACACTGAAAATGAAATTAGGAAGGCAATTCCATTTACAATAACCACCCAAAGGATGAAATATTTAGAGAAACAAAGGACTTATACATAGAAAACTACAAAACACTATGACAAGAAACCAAAAAATAGTTACAAAAATGGAAAAATATACCATTCTACTAGATAGGAAGACTTAACATTGTGAAAATGTCAATACTACCCAAAGCAATCTACACATACAATGCAATCCCAATCCAGATTCCAATGACATTCTATAGAGAGATGGAAAAAACTATTACAAACTTTATATGGAAAGGAAAGAGACCCAGGATAAGCAAAGCACTGCTTAAAAAGAAGAACAAAGTTGGAGGACTCTCACTCCCTGATTTCAAAATTTACATGGCTACAGTGGTCAAAAAAGCCTAGTACTGGTACAATGAAAGATACACAGATCAATGGAACAGAAGAGAGAATCCAGAAATTAATTCATCCACATACAGCCAACTGATCTTTCACAAAGGGCCAAAATACACTGAGTGGAGAAGACATAGTCTCTTCAACAGACGGTGCTGGCAGAACTAGAAATTGATATGCAAAACACTGACACAAGACCTATATATCAAGCCATATACAAAAACCAATTCAGCATGGATTAAAGACCTAAAAGTGAATCCCAGAATTATAAAGATCATCAGTGAAAAAATAGGGGTAAATTTAAGGGCTCTAATACAGGGCACACAGTCTACCAAACATTGCAAAATTTTCACAAACAAAAGAATACAAAATAGACAATTGGGACATTCTAAAAATTAGAAACATATGTGCACCAAAGGATTTCACCAAAAAATAAAAAGGGATCCCACAAAATGGGAAGAAATCTTTTGCAGTGACATATCAGTCAAGGGACTAATTTCTAATATCTATAGAAAACTACAACACTTCTACAGGAAAAAGACAAGTAACCCAATTAAAAAATGGGTACAAGACATGAACAGGTACTTCACCAAGGAAGAAATTTGGGCAGCCAACAAACATGAAGAAATGTTCACAATCACTACCCATTAGAGAGATACAAATCAAAACAACAATGAGATATCTCACACCAGCAATAACAGCAAAGTTCAAAAATGCAGAGGAAAATAAATGCTGGTGAGAATGTGGAGAGACTGGGACCCTCCTACATTGCTGGTGGGAATGGAAAATGATCCAACCACTCTGAAAAACAGTATGGTGCTTCCTCAGAAAGTTGGAATTAGAAATACCTTATGATCCAGCAGTTCCTCTACTTGGTATACATCCACAAGAAACATGAGCCACAACATAAGTAGATATTTGCACACTGATGTTCATAGCAGCACTATTCACAATAGCAAAAAGATGGAGACAGCCTAAATGCCCATCAATGGAAGAATGGATAAACAAACTCTGGTATATACACACAATGGAATATTATGCTACATTCAAGAATAATAAGGAAGTTGCAAGCCACCACATAACAAGGATGAACCTTGAGGATCATTATGCTGTGTGAAGTGAGCCAGTCACAAAAGGACCAATATTGCATAGGACCATTATTGTAAAAGCTTAAAAAGACACCCATACTAAAAGGAAAAAAGAAATTTTGTTGGTAACTGGTGAAGATAGGGTGGGGAGGTTTCGGGGCAGTGGGGGGAGATGACAGCAGAGCACAGGGTAGGGGGCAGATACATCATAGTCCGGGTTTTGGGAAAGGCAATACACAAGAAGTGGGAGGGGTGGATGAACAAGGTAGATAGGGGAATACTGAGACAGGTTTGCATGGGATAAATGGGACAGAGGTAAATACTCAACCTTGGAACAACAGGGATCTGTGTGATACAGGGATCAAGGCACAGTCTGAACAGGGAAAATAACATTAAGATGCTTGACTGTCTTATGAATATTGGTTTCCCTTTCCTACTATTGTAAAATAGACACTTGAGAAAGGAATGTCAGAAACATGATTACAGATAGCTTGTAAGTCCGTCTTCAGCCTATACCTGATTGGAATACCTAAAAGGGTTTCTGGAACTTACCAAGTGAAACAGGCCTCTTGTGGAGCCTTTGCAATGCATCGGACCTTAGGTGGAATCCTGAGCCCCATCATCCAGAACCTTCTGAGGTGGGACATTCCCACTAGACAGGACAAGCAGACCAGCCTGGAATAGCTAGAGCAACACAAGATACATCTTCAAAGAATGTTGATAGTTGATCCAAGAAGAATGAAGTCCTTGACAACTTCAATCTTTTCTCCATTGATAAGAATGTTGTTTATTGGTCCAGTGGTGAGGATTTTTGTTTTCTTGACATTTAGAAGCAATCCATATCAAAGGCTGTGTTCTTTGATCTTCATCAGTAAATGTTTTAAGTCCTCTTCACTTTCAGCAAGCAAGGTTGTATCATCTGCGTATCGTAGTCGAGGCTTGAATTTTTTCTTCAGTTCCCCCAGCTTGAGAAATGCTGAGCTTGTTCTTCCTTTTTGGTTTTCTAATTCCAAATCTTTGCACATTTTATTATAGTATTTGGCTTTATCTTCTAGAACTGATCTTTGAAATTTTCTGTTCAGCTCTTGGACCTCTTCAATTCTTCTATTTGCTTTAGCATCTCTACGCTGGAGAGCAAGTTTCAGAGTCTCTTCTGACATCCATTTTGATCTTTTCCTTCTTTCTTGTCTTCTTAATGACTTTTTGCTCTCTTCACGTATGATGTTCTTGATGTCATCCCACAACTCTTCTGGTCTTTGGTTTTTAGTGTTTAATGTATCAAATCTGTTCTTCAGATGACCTACACTCATGGATATAGTAGCTCAAAATACCAACAGAGATAGAAGGAGTCTTCACATCAAGTATCAATGCTATCCCCTCTGTATACAAAGTAGATAAGGATGGGCAACTTAAGACATTGGCTATCTAAAATGTCAAGGATTTCAATCTTCTTGGATCAACTATCAACACTCACAGAAGCAGCAGTCAAGAAATCAAATGATGTATTGCTTTAGGCAAATCTTCTGAAAAAGACCTTTTTAAAGTGTTGAGGAGTAAGGTGCGCCTAACGCAAGCCATGGTATTTTCAATAACATCATACGTATGCAAAAGTTGGACAGTGAATAAGGAAGACTGTAGAAGAATTGATGCTTTTGAGTTATGGTTTTGAAGGAGAATATTGAAAGTGCCATGGGCTGCCAAAAGAACCAACAGATCTGTTTTGGAAGAAGTGCAGCCAGAGTGCTCCTTGGAGGCCATAATGGCCAAACTTGGTCTCTCATACTTTGGACATACTGTCAGGAGGAACCAGTCACTGGATAAGTATATCATGTTTGATAAGGTGGAGGGTCAGAGAAAAAGAGGAAGAAGACCCCCAGCAAGATGTATTATCGAAGTGGCAGCATCAATGGGCTCAAACATAGCAACAATTGTGAGGTTGGCCCAGGACTGGGCAGTGTTTCATTGTGTTGTGCATAGGATCACTATGAGTCCAGTTCCGACTCAATGGCACCTAACAACAACAACCTAAAATGAGGGGGTGATAAAGGCATGAAGTGATTGGCTTACAAGGTTTCAGGAGGGAGTTTAGTTTAAGAGTGTGCGGGGGAAGATTGAGTCCCCACTGAATAGTTTTCATCTTGTCTAGATGGGTCTGCTAAAAAGAGGTGGGGATAATATTCTTAAGATTCAATAGTGACTAGTTGTTATCATGACTAATTGAGACTGTCACAATTGTAAAGGTAGAAGTTTTGTAACAAAAATGGGGGCATAGTTAATCTTAGAGCCCAGAAGCAGAGGACCTTAGGACCATAAAGGAAGAAGAGCACAAGCAAAATGAGAGATCCTACCCAGCAACGCAGTGACACCAGAGATGGAGGCAGAGATGTGGACAGAGACAGAAAGCAGCTGAGGACTCTAGATTTATGGAAAGAGAGGGACTAAGAACTGCCAGCCAGGAGGCAAGCTTGTAGAATCTGCCCTTTGGTTGTTTCAACTATTATATATCCCCGAGTGTTTATTAAAAATAAAAATAAAAACACTAATATGAATAGAGAAAATACTGTTAACTGATGGTACATGGATGGGATTATAATAATTGTAATGAAACAAAGCATATAATTTGTTGAATGCTCTCACATATAAGGGGATCCTAAAGTGTGGCACTGTGGGCTAATGCGCCAGACTGCAAAGCCGTTTGAACTACAAGGTCAGTGATTCAAGCTCATCGGCTGCTCCTTGTAAACCCTATACAGGGCTGCTGACTTAACGGCCCTGGTTGGAATGGACTCAACGGCACTTAACAACACAATTGAAAAAAAAAAAAAAAAAAATTAAAGAATCCCTATGCCGTGTTTCAGAACTGTTTAATAAAACCTAAGTAATAATTAAGATTGTTTTGACTTTTACAATGTGATAATTAAATAATAATTTAAAAATACAAAGATCAGAGAATGTTACATGAACATAACAGGTATTTCTTCTTCTTTCAGAAAATAAATCAGAAGACCTGTCCACATGATTCCTCCGTGACAATGACAACAAAGTCAAGAGTTGAGCAGAAGTAGCTCTCTGTAGTCAGAATATTCACTCATTTTTGTACTCATCTACAACACTTCCTAAAGCCTAACATTTGAATCAGCCCATACATACACTGATAAGGCCTTAGGAAGCCCTGATGTCATAACTTGTTATGCATTGAGCTGCTAACCACAAGGCTAGCAGTTCAAACCCACTAATAGCACAGCAGAAAAAAAGATGACGCTTTTTTCCCCATAAATATTTTAGCCTTGAAAATCCTAAGAAGCAGTTCTCTGCACATTAGTTTTATTATGAGTTGGAATCAACACGACGAAACTTATAGGCCTTGCCCTTACATCATGGCAAACAGAAAAAAAGTCTACCTTACAGTGGCGGTAAAAGCATAAAACTGCTAATAGGTTGTTGTTTAAATAAAAAACACTAACGAAATGTTTTAAATGCAGAGCAGCTACATTTTTCATGTAACACAGTTTTGACTTGAAAGTGCAACTGAAAATGAAAAACTGGTATTTCAGACTTGAGCATTTGAAAAATGTTTTCTCAAATGAACAAACTTTGATTGTCTATCACTTAAGAAAAACAAATGAGTATATCTGCTAGTGATCAATTTGAAGCTTAAAAGCAAAAGTTCGAACTTATTTCAACCAATGTGATCGTATCTTCGATGGAATTTAGACTCAATGACTATGGCTAATCCTACTTCCTCCCAGCATTTGTAAATTAGCTGGGGAAATCTGCTGAAAGCATTTGAGTCTGCAACTACTGAGACCAATAAACAGTAAATTTAGTTGATGCCAGTCCTTCATTGAAAAGCTGGGAATTAATCCATTAAGCACTGAAACAGATTGCTATTTGTAGTTTTACTCTAATAACAATTTTCTCCATGATGTTCATCTTTCTATATATTTTAGAACACAGCATCCTGAAAGTAGGTTTTTTTTTCCAATTAAAGATTTGATTTATTCAAGTATCTAAAAACATTCTATAATATAAACTCTGATTTAATGTTTATACTTGCTATGGACCACACATATATATTACCATACTGTTTTCAGAAGACTTGAAATGTCACTGAGAGTTTAAAAATTGTACAGCCAATGGAGAACTGATGAAGACAATTTAATATTTTTTCTGGATCCAGAAATGCATCAAAATGAATGACCCGCCCCAATCAGCAAGCTGTGTTTAGTGAGAGGTATCCATGGAGAAATGGTTGCAATTCAGAAATGCTTCCCCTCAAAAGGTGGATGCTTTATAAAGTTTCAGGTCAAAACCTTTGCAGAAGACACTGATGCCCAACACACTTGATTCTCAGTTCAGAAAACACGGGTCGGTCTTCTAGGCTCCCTGTTGTGGAGTGCCCCTAGAAATTATGCTTCTGTGCTGTGATTAGGATGGTCCTTTAGACTGGACAGCGAGCAGGTGCGGGCTGTTGTAAACCATCAGTCATAGTGGATGGCAGTGTAAAAGATGATCCAAATGACCATGAACAAGGCAAAAGATGTCATAAATCCTTCTTTCGTGAGCTCCCATGTGCCACCATATTCTTCCTCATCTATCTGTAGATAGTTGCCGAAGTAGAAGTACAGGACTCCTGGTATTTCCAAGAAACCTAGTAATGGCAACACTCCCCAAATGACACCTAGGACCACAGCGTTGATCTGATGGAACCAGTAGATCACATCTAAAAATTCATCCTTATCCTCCCAAGCTGCGTCACTATACAGCACCTTGCTCCAGACAAGACACTTTAAGGGCCCCGTTGGCCAGTTGCAGCTGAGGTGCTCCTCCTTCCGCCGTCCTCCACTCATCCTCTCACCGCACCACCAGGGGTGAGGCCTAGGGTGCCGGGCCGAGCCACAGGGAGTCCAGGGTTCGAGGTGGCAGGTCTCGGTGCCAGGGGCAGCGGCCGCGGGAGTTACAGACTACAGGTCGAGCGGGTGGTAACCTGCAGCCTCTCTTACTTAAGCAAGTCTCCCGACTCTGCTCGCTCGGTCAAGCCCAAGACTGCCAAAAGTATCTTTTTAATAATGATTTTACATACCAAATAAAAATAACTTTAATACCTACAGTACAAGTGAATATTTAATATGTCTCTTCTAGCCAAGTCTTTGTAACTCCCACCAAAGGACTCTATTTTGAAGGGTCTGGGTAAGAGAAGGGGATAGAGGGAAGATACTAATAGGATTATATGGTTCCGTTGTGAGTGATTGTTTTTGTTGCTATTGTTATCACGTGCCATCAAGTCAGTTCAGACTCATAAGAACCTTATGCACAACAGACCAAAACACTGCCCTGTACTGTGCAAACCTCACAATCTTTGCTACTTTTGAGCTGCCCCTGTGAGAAGCCATCTCTTTGGTGGTCTCACTCCTTTTTGATGACTCTCTACTTTAGGAAGCCTGAAGTCCATCTATCTCCAGGGACTGGTCCCTGTGGACAATGTGTCCGAAGTATGAGGCACAAAGTTGGGCCATCTTGGCTTCTAAGGTGCATTATTATGGTTGTACTTCTGCCAGCAGATTTGTTCTTCTAGCAGTCCATGGTACTTGTAATATTTTATCTCCAACAGCATAACTCAAATGCATCAATTCTTCTATAGTATTCCATATTCATTGTCCAACTTTCATATGCATATAAGGTTACTAAAAATACCGTGATGTGGGTCAGGCGTACCTTAGTCTTCAAACCTACATTTTTCATATTGAACACTTTAAAGAGGCCTTGTGCAGCAGATTTGCCTAATGTAATACGTCATCTGATTTCTTGACTGTGGCTTCCATGAGTGTTGATAGTGGATCCAAGCAAAATGAACTAGTCTCTTGACTTCGATATTTTCTCCATTTATCATGATGTAATTTATTATTAATTTAAATTATTAATTATTGTTAATTAAAATTGTTCCAGTAGTGAAGGTTTTTGTTATCTTTACATTGAGGTGCAACCCATATAGAGAACTGTGTGTGGTCTTTGACCTTCATCAGTAAGTATGTAAATGAGTCAAAAATTATCTGCACTCTGGCGGCAGATTTTATTTTCAACAACTTTTTAAAAAGACAAATACATAATTTTTCAACATAATCGCCTTGTTTTTAAAAACATTTTGTCCATGTGGCAACAAGCTTTTAAATTCCCTTATTAAAAAGCATTTTAGGCTGAGCTGCGAACCACAAATGCACTGTTGTCTTCACTTCTGCATCAGAGGTGAATCTTCACACTTGAAGGGCTACTTTCAGGGAACCAAAGAGGTGAAAGCTGATGGAGCAAGATCAAGACTATAGGGAGGATGCTTTAATACCTCAATATGAAGTTTTTGCAGAGTGTCAACAATGTAGGCAGAGATATGTGAAAGTGCACTGTCATACAAGGTCACAAAACTCTTGGTTAGCAGTCCTCTGCATTTAATCTGAAATTTAGGCTTTGTTTGGCTCTTCAATGCTCTGTAAGGAGCACTGTTGATATTTGAACCTTTTTCCTGACAGTGTTCCAATACTGGCCCTTGAGAATCCCAGAAAACTGTAAGCACCAATTTTCCAGCTGATGTTTGACTTTGAACGGTGTCTTGGTTGGCGATTGTGTATGTTCCCATTCCACCCTTTTCAGTTTACTCTCAGGCTCAAGAGTGATGAATTCATGTCTCAACACCAGTAACTACTTTTTAAAGAAACTTTTACCTTCCTTCGAGTATCAGTCCAAATTTTGTGTGCAGATGCTCAAATGCTTCTGTTTACACTCCACTCTTCTGTGAGTTGTTCTGGTACCTATCTTACAAAAACTTTTTGAAAACCCTGTCCTGGGTTATTTCATAAGCAGAATCATGGCTGATCTGCAACTGATTTGCCACATAATGCACTGTCACTCATCTATTTGACAGAATCTTTTCATGTGCATGGTCAATGTTGTCATCAGCCATGGACATGGACAGGCATTTTAATATATCCTGAATGCAGACAATTTTTACTCACCCTCAGACCTATTGTTAACTTTGTATTTTATAGCATTGTGATCTAAAAAGATGCTTTGTAGTATTTTGATGTTTTTCATTTTACTGAGGCTTGCTTTGTTGCCTAACATATAGTCTATTCTGAAGAATGCTCCATGTACACTGGAAAAGAATATGTATTTTGCTGTGGTTTGGTTCAATGCTCTGTATAAATCTATGAGGTTAAGTTGGTAAATTGTTTTGTTTAGTTGAGTCTGTTGAGTTTTTTTTTTTAGTGTTTTGTTCTTTACCAAAAGTGCTGTATTAAAATATACTACTAATACTGCTGTCCTTGCTTACTTCTCTCTTTAATGTATTTTGGGGCTCCGTTTTTCAGAGCACATTTAATACGGGTATATCCTTCATTTGGCCCCTTAATCATGAGATAATGTCCTTCCTTTGTCTCACGCTGCTTTTTCATTAAAGTCTATTTTATCAGATTTAATATTGCTTATATTTTATTGCAATTAGCTTGATAATTTTTCCATCTTTTGATCCTTAATCTATTCTTGTCTTTGTGTGTAAGGTATTTCTTGTAGACAGCATATTAAAGGATCCTGTTTTCTTACCCATTCTGCTATTCTCCGTCTTTTGAATGGTACATTCAATCCACTGACATTTGGTGTAAATATCAATAGGTATGAATTGATTCAATTATTTTGCCTTTTTTTGGGGGGTGGTACTCCTGTTTTATTTGTAAGACATATTTTTCTGTGCTGAGTTCATTTTGTGTGTTTTCACATTTTCAATGTCTTCACTGCTGTTTTTGGAATATTTACAAAAACTTCATGATTTTCCATTTTCTTGATTTGGAGGGGGGGAAGTTGTATTAATTTTCTTTTCTGTTACCCTGTAATTTACTAATTTCTTCCCCAATTTAAAACAGTATGTTTTATCTTGAAATCTACTCGACTTCCTTACCACTTGGAATTCTATTACCACACTTTTTCCTCTTGTTTTCTTGATTACAAATTGATAACTATGATTCATTATTTTCAGTCTTGTAGGTTTATTTTACTTTGTACACTTCTATATCTAGATTGAATTCTGTGTAGTGTTGCTGTGTATTTCAGTCTCCGGTTGTTTCTGCTGTTGTTGGTTCTCAATCCAAAGGACTCCCTTGAGTATTATTTATAAAGTTGTTCTGGTTTTTCACATATTCCTTTAATCCCTGTTCATCTGAAAAAATTCTAATTTTACCTTCATATTTGAGTAACAGATTTACCAGATACATGATTCTTGCTTGGCAATTTTTTTTCTTTCAGAGTTATGTATATGTCTCCCCACTGCCTTCTTGCTTGCATGTTTTCTGCTGAGAAATCAGAGCTTTATCTCATTGGTTCTCCTTTGTAAGTAACTTTTTGTTTTTCCCTGACGACTTTCAGGATTCTTTCTTGTCCTTGGATTTTGGAGACTTTGATTATGATATGTTTTGGTGATTTTCTTTTGTGGTCTATCCTGTTTGTGGTTCATTCAGATTCTTGAATGTTTATGTTGTCATTTTTCATGATATAAAGAAAATTATCTTCCAACAGCTCTCTGACTATCTTTTCTGTGCTTTCCTTTGTCTCTTCCTGTTGTAGAATTCTGATCACCCGCGAAGCATTTCTCTTCATTTTGCCCCACAATAAATTTAGACTTTCTTCAGACTTATTCTTTTTTCTGATTGTTCCAGCTTGCTACTATTGAGAGATTTATCTTCAAAATCACTAATTTGGACTTCCATTGATTCAAATCTACTCCTTTGTCCTTTCAATGTATTTTCCATTTCTGAAATCTTATTACTAATCTTCTGACTTTCTATTTACAGGATTGAAGTTGTATCCAACAAATATATTTTATATTATCCAATTATAATATATCCAATCCGTTACCTGTGTTGTTTGATTGTCCCTGTAGTGCTTTCCTGAAATTTTCCTTGTTTTCCTCAAACTTTCTGATAATCGCTTGGAGGTACCTAAATATCAGGTATGGTTGTGGGTGGGCTATATGGATGTGGTTGTTTGTTGTCTCATGATTGTCGATTGAGGATGTTTTGATTCCATACTCTGCAATTTACTCTCAGGCTCCTAGTGATGAATTCATTTCTCATCACCAGTAGTGATTTTTTTAAAGACACTTTTACCTTCCTTTGAGTATCAATCCAAAAAATTTTTTGCAGGTGTCCAAACACTTTCGTTTATGCTCTTCTGTGTGTTACATCAGTACCCATCTGATAAAAACTTTTCGAAACCCAAGTCTGTTGAGGATTATTTCATAAGCAGAGCTATGGTTCATTTGCAAATGATGTGTTACAAAATCCACTGTCACTCATTTATTTGATAAAATCATTTCATGTGCATACTCAATGTTGTTATAAACTGTGGACATGAACAGGAGATTTAATATAACCACAGTGCAGATAATTTTTTACTCATCTTCATATATTAAGTCCTCTTCATTTTCAGCAAGCAAGGTTATATCATCTGCATATCACAGGTTGTTAATTAGTCTTTCTCCAATCCTGATGCCATGTTTTTCTTCATGAAACCCAGCTTCTTGTATTATTTGCTCAGCATACAGACTGAATGAGTACAGTGAAAGAACACAACACTGGTACACACCTTTCCTGATTTTAAACTATTCAGTGTCCCCTTGTTAACTGTCTCTTTGTCTATGTACAGGTTCATCATGAGCACAATTAAATGCTTTGGAATACTCATTCTCTGCAATGTTGTCCATAGCTTATCATATAATTCACATAGTCTAAAGCCTTTGCATAATTAATGAAGCACAATGTTCTGGGTATTTTCGCTTTTCAACCAAGATCCATCTGATGTCAGGAAGGATACCCCTACTTACACATCATCCTCATATGAATCCGCTTGAACTTCTGAAAGTTCCCTGTCAATGTAGTGTTGTAGTCATTTTTAAATTATCTTTAGAAAAACTTCACTTGCATGTGATATTAATGATATTATCCCACGATTTCCACTTTCCATTTGGTCACCTCTCTTTGGAATGGAAATATGGATCTCTTCCAATCAGTTGGCCAGGTAATGTCTTCCACATTTCTTGGCATAGATTAGTGAGTTCTTCCAATTTGTTGAAATATTTCAATTTGTATTCCATCAATCCCTGGAGTCTTGTTCTCAGTGCCTTCAGTACAACTTGGACTTCTTCCTTCAGTACCACTGGATCCTGATCATATGTTACAACTTGAATTGGATCGAAATTGGCTTTCTGTATCATTCAGTATTTTACCCATAGAATCCTTCAGTATTGCAAGTCAAGGCTTGGATTTTTTCCTCAATTCATTCAGCTTGAGAAATGCTGAGCATGTTGTTGTCTTTTGATTTTCCAACTCCAGATCTTTGCACATTTCGTTATAGTTTTTGACTTCTTGAACTAACCTTTGAAATTTCCTGTTCAGCCCTTTCATTTGCTTTCCTTTCATTCCTTTCATTTGCTTTAGTATTTCTACACTGAAGAGAAAGTTTCAGAGTCTCTTCTGACATCCTTATTGGTCCTTTCCTCTTTCTTATCTTAATGACTTTTGCTTTCTACCTATATGATGATGTTCTTGATGTCATCCCTCAACTTTTCTGGTCTCCAGTTATTTAGTGTCTAATGCATCGAATCGTTTCTTGAGATGCTTTCTAAAGTCAGTTGGGATATGTTCAAGGCCACATTTTGGCTCTCATGGATTTGTTATAATTTTCTTCAGCTTCTGGCTGAACTTTTATTTGAGCAACTGGTGATTTTCTACCCTGGCCTTTTTTTTGGCT
>NW_006408609.1:10167888-10193911 GCF_000296735.1 Chrysochloris asiatica | reverse complement strand
GGCTCATCTTCCTGCACTATATATGAAAATATTTTGGAACTGTTCATCATGTTTCAATATTCCATATTCTGGTGCTGACCGTGTTCCACTGGTACTCATGATGTTTTCAGTGGCTAAACAGTCAGAAGTAGTTCACCTCTCCTTCTTCCTAATATGTCTTATTCTGGAAGTTCAGCTGTAATCTGTCCATCATAGACGGTCCTGCCAGCATTAAAAACACCAGTTGCATAGCTTCCAGCATCACAGCAACAAGCAAGCCACCAGAGTATGACAAACTTACAAATGAGTGGTGGTTCTGACTCATAGCAATCCTGAATAGGGTTCAATGCTTATCCTACAGTGCCATACCAGGACTCCATAGGGTTAACTGTGATTATAAAAGTTTGTAAATCTCACAAGGAGTTTGTTCAATTTTGTGATACTGATGTGTATAATATGAAGCATCTTTGTGATCTGAGGGGGCTATGTGCTCCTTACACTAACTAACCAAGCTTGACCTTAATGCTTGGGTGTGTTGTGATTCAATGACTTGACTTGATTCACCAGCTTCCACCACCTTGTAAGTCAACACCCCAGTTGGGATGAGTACAACAGGGAATCCTCCAGACTGATGTCTGAATGGCAAATTTGGGACTTGCCAGGCTCCACAATCATGTAAGCCATTTCCTTGATGGCCCATTACTTCTGTGAGCTATTGCAGCAAATGCAGAGAAGAATACTGAGGGGAGGAGTAGTGTCTAGAATCAGAGACTTTGGAGAGTCCTGGTGTGGTACTGTAGGGCAGCCACTGCAATCCTAACTATAAGGTCAGCAAGTCAAACCCACCAGTCTCTTCTTGGAAACCCTAAACAGGGTCACCATGCGTCAGAACCTATTTGACAGTATTTAACAACAACAAAGCACTTTAGAAACATCAGACATTTGCAATGTCTTTAACATCCACTTCATAGGGACAAACTTCATACTGATCCTTCAAGAAGATATTATTCTTGTAATACCATATATTAAGAAACTAAAGCATTTCAGATAGAAAGGCTAAGCATAATTTTTGCTTTCTTTTTCTGAAATAAGTAAAATATTTTCATAAAATATGAAATTAATAATTTTAGAAAAACAAAAAACTATCCCCACCCCACCCACCCCATGATTCTTCACATGCTTATAACTCAAAAAGGAACAAAATAAGTGCAGTGTGGCCATAAACAATTTCTAACTGGTAAAAGTTAATTATAAAAATGTTTTTGCAAATGTTCCATCCAAAACCCAACAGAATATGAATATTCTTATACCTGTTCCAACAGCATAGACACTCTTAGTAAAACATTTAAAATTTTGTTTTAGCTACCACTCACTCTAGTATTCATGTGAGCATAATCCAATAGTGCATGTGTTCCAGATAAACTGGATATCACTTGTATTAGAAAGGTGTGTTTTAAAAGCATATAGATAGTAACTGTCAGTATTTCCAAGGATGTCCAAATTTAAAAGTTTTCCCATTGAGTCAGAATATACATCAAAACACAAACTCTAATAAATCTTCTCCTCTCCAAATTAATACCATTTAAGGGAAATACCGTCAAGCATTTCTCCACTAACTCCTAGATGTACGTACCAAACCTATTAAAGTATTTGAAATGTTCGACTGTGTGACCAAGGAACTAAATTTTTAATATTTCATTTTCATTCAAACAGCTCAGTTCTAAATGTTCTAGTTTTGTTTTCAATAATATGCTACTCAACTTGGATTATGGAACAAAAAATTAGAACGTAATGTTCTATATACTACTAAAAAGAAAGTAGAAAGGTCACTGGCTATTATTCTTCCCTAAAAGTAATTTGCAGTTAATACAAGTCATTTTACAGCTCATATCAAACAGAATTTTAAATCTAAATGCATTTAATCAATTGTAAGTAACATCTCATTTTTAAGATTAACCTTGACTTTTCGTAGATCAAAACAGCATATGTAATATCTTTTAGGAAAAAAAAAAGACTTAATTTTTATTTTACTTTTTTAATCTTACTTAACAAACCTTGGGAAGGTGGAAAATACTAGTGTTCAATAAAATCCTAAATTGACTATAATGGGCTATTTTTACTCACTTGTAAGGGCATAAATTAGTATTAGTGGAATCTTGGTGTGGTACTGTGGGTTAATGCACTAGACTGCAAGACAGGTTTGAACCGCCAAGTCGGTGGTTCAAGCTCACCAGCCACTCTTGGGAAATCTCTATACAGGGTAGGGTCACAATGGGTTGGAACTTATTCAACAGCACTTAACAACAACAACAGCCAACCAATATAACCATGATCCAGAGTTCTAGGACAGAATCTAACTTTCTGTAATTCTTCCCAAATAATGCAAGATTTTTTGGCTAAAAAAGTGTACTGATAATAAATATGTGAAGAGTCTATCAGTTATTAACACTCCATCCAGTGTGTTAAACTTCTCTAAAACTTAAGTAGATATGTGGCATTACTGTCTGTGTAAATTACCTACCCAAATCCCTTTTATCTTTTGATCCATATTTTGATTGCTCATTTGTAGCACATCTTGTTCTGGTAGGCATATACTGTTTTTTTCCTGTTTTAAGAAAGTTCAAAAGAATTTAATGGTTCAAAAGAATTAATTAAAAGAAAGAATATTACTATTAGATCCAAATTGGGAAATCTTGTACTATGGTGTCTATGATTGAGTTTGTTACTACAAAAACTTAACAGACTCTTGACTCTGATAATTAAATACACCTATGATGTCTTTTTTGTTGTTGTTGTTAAGACAACTAATGAGACTAAGATAAATATATTGTGAGAGCTTATCTGTTCCCATCCACTAAAGTTCCAATGATGTGGGAAGATGTCTACTTGAATTTTGTTTTTTTAAAAATTTGTTATTAGCGGTGACCTCAAAACAGTTTTTCCATGGCCAAAAAAACCAAAACCGGAAGTCTCCTAATGAGACTAAGACACATACAGTACTGAGAGAACTTGCCTGCAGCCATTCACTGATTATAGAGACATGCTTAAACATGTTTTGCTCTGTATGAACTGGAACCCTACCTAGTAGTAATACTTTTTGACAATACCCTTGGTCTAACCACTTATTTAAAATACTAGCGTGGCACTGAACCACAAGGTAGGTTTGAATCACAAGGTCAGTGGTTCAGACTCACCAGTCACTCCTTGGAGTGACTATACAGGGTTGCTATGAGTCGGAACCCATTCAATGGCACTTAACAACAACATGATACGTCTACACCTTCCAGTATGCTCTACTCCCATTTTCATTAGTATCTTAACTGCAAATCCCCAAAACAACTCTATGTCAAACTTAAAGGGGTACCTGGAATTTTTTAATTATATATATAATTTTTAAGTATGGAAATACCCAAAGGAACTTAAGAGACACCAAGTTTAATACTCTAAATTCCTTTCTATGCAAACTATACGTTTGCCTTGAAACATTTCTTTTACTCTACAAAATGAAAAGTAAAGGTGCATTAAAGTATATAATTATTATATTAACTATTACAAATAATTCCTTCATGAATAGTACATGAAGTCTCACGTATATAAGCATTCTTCACATCAATTTACATAATTTGCTTTATCTTGTGATGTGTCAGGTAGACATCAATGAAAGTTTCTCTGTATAAGTCCCAAATATGATTTCTTGGGAATAATGATACAAAAACTGAATTTTTCTAGTCATCAAAAAAAAAAAAATGTATTTTTTCATTCTAAAATAAATTCTCAATTACAAATAGTTATTATATAGCAGAGTATTTCAACATAAGATTATATGTTGTTGCTTTTAATTTAAAAAAAGAAGCATAATTACAAATAGTAGTTATATAGCAGAGTATTTCAACATAAGATTATATGTTGTTGCTTTTAATTTAAAAAAAGAAGCATTTAATAAAGACTTATTTCAATATATAGATACTATGTCAGCACTGCAACCAATAAGAGACATACTTAAAGTAAGCATGACTTTGTTTTTTTCTTTAAGGCCCAGTTGCAAGAAATTTTATACTTAAATAAAGAAAAAATATGTTCACCAAAAACTATTTTTAAATCTGCCATATTTAATAGAATTAAGGTAAATAAGATCAATTTTCAAGTAACAATGTTGTTGTTGTTGTTGTTGTTAGGTGAGAAAGGTTTGTACATGTACAATTCCTTCTTGAGACCCTCCTCACACTCTAAACATTCTATTGCTCTACAAATCTTTAGAAATTAGGCTTTCCCCACCACCCCAAAGAAATCTGCATTTTATTACATGTTCATTTGCAATTACTCTCTTTTTACCCCCACAGGGAAATTTTGTCATTCCTACGGAGTCCTGGTGTGAAACTATAGATTAATGAACTAGACTGCAAAGTTGCTTTGAAACTCAAGCTCGGAGGTTCAAGCTCACCAGCTACTCCTTGGAAACCCTATACATGGCCACTACAGGTGGGAATTGACTCGATGGCACTTAACAACAACAATAACAAATTAAAAATATATAAAAGATTTCATTTTATTTCATATATACCAAAAACAATTATAATAATAAATTAGAGAGTATATTTTCAAATTTTTGCTGAATGCATATTATTTTTTCAGTTTTAAACCATGTAATAATGACACTATTAAATATAAATCCTGAACCAAGACTATTTCCCAAAAGTAACTCTATAACCTTGTAATACTTAGTAGAAATATGTTAAACAGAAAACTATGATTATAACCTCAACAGCTTTACTTTCTCTCTCTCACATTTGATACTGACAGTCTTGTTAACACAATTACCACATTAATTTTTTATAACTTGTTCTCAATAATCTCAAATCAACTTCATGGATATACGTTCTCAGTTAGATAGGCCACCATGGTTAGGAAGACAGCATATTTTATACATAAAGAAACCACAATACCAAGGAATTTGCTCAAATGACAATTACTTGAGATGAAAGCAGAAACCCCATTTCCCTATTTTCTTTCAAGTGAAAAAATAAAATTACTTAGTGAATATTTTCCAAGTGATACAGACATGCAGACACGCATACACATTTTTCTTCTTTTTCTCAACTATCAGCAAATAAGATACAAGCCTTCTAAACTTGTAAATCCATCTTCTCCCTAAAACTGATTGGAATACCTAAAAAGGGGCTACAATGTGTCCAGTATCGGGATGGGCAACTTGAACACTGGCTACCCAAAATGGGGGTAGGGATACAAAGGTAAGAAGTGACTGGCTTACAAGCTTTCAAGAGGGAGCCTAGATCAACAGGGCGGGGAGGATGGTAGAGTCTCAAGTGAGTAATATCCAACCTGTCTAAGAAGGGCTGATGAAAAGAAATGCAGATGGGTCTCTTGTGATGCAAGGGTGAATCATTGTTATCAGGACTGACTGTGAGGACTGGAAATGTAAAGGCGAATATTTTATAGCAAGGAGGGGAGTTATTAACCTTTCAGTTTAGGAGCGAAGGCCCCTGGGACCATCACTGGAGAAGAACGGAGATCGGAACCCCACCCAGAGAAGCAGTGAGGCCTGAGATGGAGACAGAGGATGACATGGAGAGATGGAGTGGCTGAGAATTTGAGATTCAGGGAGGGAAGGGGGCTGTGTGCTGAGGACCGTGGGGGGAGGGGGGGCCTGCAGGGTATACCCTTTGGTTGGGTGATGATGCATGGACAGGATGGTAACTATGGCAATGAAACGATGTATAATAGAATGAATGTAAAACTAATGTTCCCCCATGTAAATTATCACACAATAAAAAATAAAAAAATTGTAAGAGGGGAGTGTGGTATAAAGGTGGGCAGAATACAAATACAAAGCTTTATATTCTGGTACCTATGGGAATTACCTTTCTGTGAAATTAACTTTTCTCACCCCCCCCCAAAAAAAAAGATACAAGCCTTCTTCCTAAGGGCACTTACCCAAGTTTCTCTTCTTGTATTCTGTAACACTGTCACTATTCCTTTATCAATACCCATGAACAAGTTACAATTTATTTGGCCTAGCAATATTTGTTCAATTTTGCACAGCCTTTAAAATATCTTTTCTTTATAACAATCTCAAAATCCTCATTTTCACAGACACACTATCTTATATCAATATATAAATAAACTATACACATTGAATTAACATTACCTTTCTAAAACATTTTTACTCTTTTCACACCACTGAACAAGTTTAGTCAATTTCCTGTTTCCTTCACTTTAACCAATTGCATTCCATTACATCATTTTTCCTTTTTCTAACTAGCTATTTTCTTTCATCCTACAGCTCAGAAACAAATACTAATTGTTTCATTCTTCAAGCCACTTCCTTTTTACCCCCCAACTTTCTAGAACAAGCGTTTTAACTTCTTTCACGTTCACTGGTTTTGAAGCAGTTTTTCCACTCATTATCAAAAGTAATTCAACAAATACTTTTTGATACCTACAGTCCCAAACACTGATTAGGTATAGTTTGTACTAATGCTGAAGGTCTCTTCCAGTTTTCTAAGGAATACAAGAACTAGCAAATAATTACAAATAGCAGGATACATGTTTAAACAGAACTATGCTCTGGGTATTGTAGAAACACGTGGTCCAACTTAGACACTCAGGGAAAATATGCTAGAATAAGCAGCTCCTTACTGAGCTTTACAACAACAAAAGAAATCAGACTACTGAAAGAAAATCCAGAAGGTATTCCAGATGGAAAAAGAACAATTGTAAAGACAAAGAGAAATAAAACCACATTTGTTGTATATGAGCATCAAGTTATTTTGTTTTATCACAGTATAAAGTGGGATGTGGAAATTGAAGCTAGAGACATAGCTAGGCCAATTCAACCTTATATATTATCAACAAATATATAAAACATCTCCCAGCACCTATTATTTTGTGTGAGAAAAGTGTAATCTGCTTTGGATGACTGAAGATCATTTGTGGAGCCAAATTATTAAGGTCATCCTAAAAACTGGAACTTAAAATAGTTTATCAATTCGTTGTTATTAAGTTCTGACTAACAGTGACCCTGAATAGGGTTTCCAAAGAGCAGCTGATGCATTTGAACCACTGAACTTGAGTTTAGCAGTCCAGTGCCTATCTTACAGCACCACGCCAGGACTCCAATTTATCAATAAACATTAAATAATATTTAATGCCAATAGCTGAAACGATCTATGTCAATAGGCTCATTTCTTCCTGTTGTCTAAAGTTTGAGAAAGACTATAGACAAAATCTGTAATTGTAATCAGAAACATTTTAATTATCAAGCTTGCTAAATCCATAATGCATAAAAATAAATAAATAATTTGTGTATGGAGCACAGTTTTACTATAATACACAAAAGTAATTATAACACAGAATTGACTCAACAATAACTGATATTAGTACTAACAATGTATTTTTGTACAGTAGTTATTCAGCCATAAGGACTTATGAACATAACCACATATTTAGAAAAATTCTCAGTGCTATATAAGCACAAGGTATATATATTTTTAAGAAAAATTATGGTCCAATGTAAAATTTTTCATACTCTTTTGCAAACTCATTTTGTTGGTGGCAAGGAGAACTTGTTACACTGTAAACCTTCTTCCAGAATCTTTATTTATTTGTTTTGTAGGGGAGAAGGAAAATTCTTAAATGGTAAAATCTGTCAGAAATTAGAAACAATACTTTCCTTTCAAAAACAGTACCAAAGCCTCTATTTCTATTTAAAACAAGTGACTATACTGACTGAAATCCTAGGAATTTGTTTTGTTTTATAAATGAGACCTTTAACTATGTCTTATTTCAAAGCAATGAATACTATATAACATACTCTATGGAAAGGTACGAGACTTAAATACAATATTATAATCTGAGAAATAATACAATGTAGCTGATAAAAATATATAGACTTCACTAAAAAAAAAAAAAAAGCACACAATCAATCAACATTGTGTCCTTCATATGTGCTTATTAGCAAGCAAAATCAATAAAGTCCGAAGGAAATGCTTTCATTACATTCTATTAAAATACTGAGAAAAGAGGAAAACTTACTTGCATCTGCTTGGCTTCCCACACTGATGTATCGATCATTTCCAGGAATCGCTGTTTGGTAGTAAGCTGTTTCCTCCTGCTGAGGGGTCTTAGCATTCTTTGCAGTAAGAAAAGTCACTGCTAATTCCAAGTTTCCATTACTATCCTTCAAATATCAAGAAAGGAACATCAATATATCTTACACTCTCATATGCTTCTGCAGTTTTCCCCAAAATTAATTAGTTATAAAAATCACTTTAAGATTTAAAATTATTCTGACTAATTTTACAGTGTAAACTCATCTTATATAAAGTACACTAAATAAATATGAATTGCTTTTTCTATGAATTAAAACTATTTATTTAAGAACCAATTCTATAATTAATTAATTTTCCATTTTTATATCTGCTCAACAAAAATCACTAACAAACTGATATTTTTAAGCAAATGAAAAATCTACAATGTTTTCTGTAACACACCATATACAACAGCAAAGAGTTAATATTTAAAATAGTACTTCTGTAAACAGACAGGAAAAGAAACTCCTGTTATTATAGGTATTGTTAGGTGACATCAAGTCTATTCTGACTCCTAGAGACCCTGAATAAGGCTTCTAAGACTGTAAATCTTTGTAGGAGCACCATATTTCTTCCAAGGTGGGCTCAAACCACGATCTTGTGATTCCTAGTCCAATGCTTATCTTACAGAGCCACTGCATTCACATGCAATATAAGGTGACTGTGAAAATATCCTGACTTGGGTAAAGCATACCTTCGTCTTCAAAGTGACAGCTTTGTTTTTTTTTTAACACTTTAAAGAGATGTGTTGCAGCAGATTTGTCTAATGTAATCTGTCCTTTGATTTCCTGACTGCTGTTTGTCCATGAGTGTTGATTGTGGATCCAAGAAAAATGTTTTTGTCGGTTTCAATTTTTTCTGTTTATCATGATGTCATTCACTAGTCCAGTTGTGAGGATTTTCATTTTCTTTACACTGAGGTAAAATCCATACTGAAGGCCAAATCTTTCATCTTCATAAATATTTCAAGTCCTGAAAGCAAAGTTGTGTTATCTGCATACTGAAGGCTGTTTATAAAGAACCTTCTAACAATCCTGAAACACACTCTTATTAATATAATCTAGCTCCTTGAATTGTTTGTTACTTTTTATTTTGAACCATTCAGTATTCCTTTGTTCTGTTTAAACAACTGCCTCTTGATCTATGTAGAGATTCTTCATGAATACTATTCAAGTGTTGTCAAAGTCCTATTTAAGGTGTGAAATAGTTGTGAATACTACTGCAATGTTTTCAATAGTTTGCTATGCTATAATCTGCACAGTAAAATGCCTTTACATCGTCTTAGTAAAGCGCACGAAAGCATCTTTCTAGTATTCTCTGATTTCAGACAAGATTGATGTGATATCGGCAGTGATATCTCTTCTTCCATATCCTGTTCAGAATCTAGCTTGAATTTTTGGCAGATCCCTGTCTCTGTACTGCTGCAACCATTTTTTAATAATCTTCTAAAATTTTACTTGCATGCAATGTAAATTATATTGTTTGATTTCAGCATCCAAATAGGTCACTTTTCCTTGGAATGGGCATACACATATCTTCCAATCAGCTGACCTTTCAAATTTCTTGGCATAGATGAGTGAGTGCTCAATCAGTTTGCTAAAACATTTCAATTTGTATTTTGTCAATTCCTGGAGCCTTACTTTTGTCAGTGGATTCAGTACAACTGAAATCCTTCAATTTCACTGGCTCTTGATTATACGCTTCCACATGTTTGGGAATGGATGGACATGGACCAATTATTTTGGGTACAGTGACTGTGTATTCCTTCCATCTTCATTTGATTTTTTTGTGTAACATTCAATATTTTGCCCACAGACCCCTTCTATATTGCAAGCCGAGGTTTACATTTTTCTTCCATTCTTTCAGCTTGAGAAATGTTGATCATGTCTTTCCTTTCTAGTGTCTAATGACAATGTATTTGCACATTTCATTGTACTGTTCTTTGTATTCTTGAGTTGCCCATTGGGATTTTCTGTTCAGCTCTTACTTCCTCATTTTTTCCAGCTGCTTTAGCTTCTCTAAGCTCAACGGCAAGTTTCAGAGTCTTTTCTGACATCATTTTGGTTTTTTCATTCTTTCCTGTCTTCTTAGTGACCTTTTGCTTTCTTCATGGATTATGTTCTTGATGCCATCCCACAATGCCTCTGGTCTTTCAAATCTGTTCTTGAGATAGTTTTCTAAATTTAAGTGGGATATATTCAAGGTCATTTGGCTCTCCGGAACTTGTTTTCATTTTCTTCAACTTCAGTCTAAATTCTCATATAAGCAATCAATATGTTTCACAGTTGCTTATATGAAAGTTGCTTGCTGAAAGTGAAGAGGATTTAATATACTTATTGATGAAGATTAAAGACCATAGCCTTCTGTATGGATGGCATCTCAATGTAAAGAAAACAAAATTCCTTATCACTGGACCAATAAACAACATTCTTATCAATGAAGAAAAGATTGAAGTTGTCAAAGATTTCATTTTTCTTGGATCAACCATTACACTCATGGAAAAAGCAGTCAAGAAATCAAAGAACGTATTACATTAGGCAAATCTGCTGCACAAGACCTTTTTCAAGTGTTGAAGAGCAGAGATGTCAACTTGAGGACTCAGGTATGCCTAACACAAGCCATGGTATTTTTCAATAACCTCATGTGCACATGAAAGTTGGATAGTGAATAAAGAAGTTATTATGGTGTTGGAGGAGAATATTGAAAGTGCCATGGACTGCCAAGAGAACGAACAGATATGTGTTGGGAGAAGTACAGTCAGATGCTCTGTGGAGGCCAGGATGGCCAGACTTCATCTCTCATACTTTGGACATATTGTCAGGAAGAAAGTCACTAGAGAGGGATATCATGTTTGGTAAAGTGAAGTGTCAGAGGAAAAGAGGAAGACCCCCAGCAAGACAGACTAGCAAAGTATCATCATCAGTGGGCTGAAGTGTGGCAACAATTGTGAGGTTGGCCCAGGATCGGGCAGTGTTTTGTTCTGTTGTGCATAGGGTCACTATGAGTTGGTACTGACTCAATGACACCAAACCACAATGTTTCATTCTGCTTCTAGCTTTGTTTTGGCTGATAATACTGAACTTCTTCATAATCTATTCCCACATATGTAGTTAAATTGATTCCTGTGTATTCATTCCATATGGTAAAGTCCATATGTATATTAGCCTTGTATACTGTTGAAAACGGTATTTCCAACAAATAAGTCATTGGTCTTACAAAATTCTAACATGTGATCTCCATCATCATTTCAATCACGAAAACCTTACTTTCCAAATACCAATGCTTCCTCTTTGTTTCCTACTTTCATATTCCAAACACCAGTAATTATCAATGCATCTTGGTTGCATGTTTGATCAATTTCTGACTATCGTCAAGTCGGTTGTGATTCACAGCAACCCTGTATAGGGTTTCCAAGGAGCAGCTGATGGGTTTGAACTGTGGACTTTGTGGTTTGAAATCCAGTGCTGATCCTATAGCACCACAACAGAAGAAATTGGAAGAATTCTTCAATTTCCTCATTACTGTTAATAGTGGTTGGTGTGTAAATTTGAATAGTCGTGGTACTAACTGGTCTTCCTTGAAGGAGTATGGATATTATCTTATCACAGAGAGGATGATATTTTAAGATATATCTTGAAATGTTCTTTTTGTTGATGAATGTGATACCATCTCTCTTCAATTTGTCATTCTCAGTATAGTAAACCACATGACTGTCCAATTTTAAATGACCAATACCTGTCCATTTCAGATCACTAATGCCTATGTACATCTAAGGTATTCCATTTCATTTTTGATGACTTTCAATTATCCTAGATTTATTCTTTGTGCATTCCACGTTCATATTATTGATAGATGTTTACAGAGGTTTCTTCTCATTTTGAGTTGTTCGCCATCAGTAAATGAAGGTTCTGAAAGCTTTGTTCCATCATATCAATAATGTATGTCTACTATAACTTCGAGAATGCAGCTTTTTTCCAGTCATATTTGAATGTGTTCCAAGATGAAAGGCTCATAATCTGGCACAATGTTAGACTATGCTCCAATGCTACTCATTTTCAATGAGTAATCCTTTTCAATGACTAATCATTCAAAAATGGTCCGCCTCTCCTTGCTAACCTGTCTTAGTCTAGAAGCAGCTCTGAAATCTGTCCCCCACAGGTGACAGCCCTTGATGGTATTTAAAATGCTGGTGGCAACACATAAGCCACCACAGTACAACAAACTGACAGACAAGTGGTGGAGGTGAAGCATAGCTTCTCCAGTAAAAGAAGCAGTGGCTGAGAATATAACCCTGGGATTAGACTATTTAAATTCTATCCCAATCTTCTTCACATATGAACTGTGTGATCAAGGTATTACTTTCACATCTCTGTTTGCTCATCTTGAAAAAAGAGGATGGAAATGCTTATTTTACTAGGTCATTATGAGTATGAGGTAGCCCACAAAGAGTACTAAGTGCTTAGCTGGTGCTACTTACTACTGACATTATTTTGATAAAAACAACTGTTATCATATAGAACATAAAGTCTTTCTAGAAAAGCAGATACCCTTGGCTCAGAATCAGATTTACGTAATCATCTTTACCTCAGGAAGCAAGGACAAAAGGATTTTAGCCACAAGTATGTTTGCAATTAAAATTAAAAAAAAAAACAAAAAAAAACGATTTCATTTTTATGTTGTTTTAAGACTTTAGTAGCACGAAAGTACACATAAGCTTAAGATAAAAGTTTAATTACTTGAACATATTTCATTCATTTAATCATTTTGGATATACCACAGGGCTTATAAACATTCATGGAAAAATCTCAGTATCTTTTCATTTCAATTTTCCTTGGGACTTTTAAAGCTACTCTCATACATACCCATGTGATTTATGCTGATCTGGGTGGTTTTTTTGTGAACATTAGGGTATATACCATAAAATACAAATAAAATTATGTATGTTAGTTGTTGCATATACCGAACAGTTTGATGTTTGAAGATTCTTAATTAAAGGTAAAATTAGTTTGAATGGAATCTATTTCTTCTATTGGGAAAGAAAAAAATGCTAAGCTTTTGACTATGTTCTTCTCTCTCCATCTCCTACTGTATCCCACCTCAGCCACCAAAATTCTAACAAAGTAGGGCTTTTGAGTAAACCCTACAATTGACATTCAGATTCTCAATCCATCATTTTGCATGAAAAGGGTTTCCTATGTAGGGAAAATATCAGTTAACAGGTTACCTTGAAACATTAGATTGCTGAAAACTAATATGCTCAAAAGTAAGTGAGGCTCTTACTTTACAAAAGACTATTTTTATCTCTCTACTGCCATATGGCATAGAAAATTTAATTGCCAAATAGAGTAGGTAAGTCTCAAACCGTGTCACAAAACAAAGTTGTTGTTGTTGTTGTTGCTAGTGCCTTCAAGTAGGTTCTGCCATCATAGCGGTCCTGTATAGGGTTTCTAACGAGTGGCGGGTTGAACCGCCAACCTTGTGATTCTAACAAACCTTGCAGCCCAGTACATTACCTCACGTGGCCACATCAGGATTTCAAAACAAAGTACATACCTTCAAAGCTTGCTGCAGTATCTGGGTGTCGTTAATACCAGTAATTTCTCTGAGTTGATTCAAGAATGTCTGCTGGTGCTAGAGGAAAGGAAAAGAAACAAAACCATTACACTCTGAACCTCAAAACCGTGAGCGGCTTGCTGTGGGCTAGGTGAAGGGGTACTAACTGTAAGATTGGCAGTTCAAAACCACCAGCCACTCTTCAAGAGAAAGATGAGGCTGCCTGCTCCACAATTTAAAATCTAGAAACCCTAAATATGGTCAGAAAGCTGAATCAACTCAGTGGCAATAGGTTTGGTTTGGTTTGGGATCTGAAAAACCTATGGAAAAAATGGAACTGAAAGGGAAAAAAAAATAATCGCTAGTTATAAAAAGAGAAAGAAACACACAGAAAACCCCAAATCAAAGAAAAAGCAAAGAGAAAACACAAAAAAATATTGAGACAGATTGAACATATTTCATTTTTTTAGGACGAATGAACCTGGATCGGGAAACATTTATTTCATTCTCATGTTTACAGAAGGGAACTTCTAACATCAGAAGTCTTATGGAATAACAGTTTTGGGCCCTAATATACTGACTATACAAATAAATGACTAATAATGACTGAGATAAAATGAAGGAGACATATATCTGTTGATATGTTTTTAATGCTTTAAATAAATGGTTTTGGGACCACTGACTGAAATTTAGGTAGCTCTAGTAATAAATCCCCAACCTTACGGCAGACTTGCATCCTCTGGGAAGTTTGAAAAAAGACATGCTTTGGGGCTGGGCACCCTTTGGGTATGTATATTACAATGTGTTGTTTTTTCTGTTATGTGCACTGGCTCAGATGATTCAGACTCATAGCGACCCTGGAAAGTTTCTGACTAGCAGCTGTTGGGTCTGAACAACCAACCTAGTGGTTTGAAGTGCAGTGCTTATTCTATAGTACCACACCATCACCATCATGGGGATGCCAGCATTTATCCTATTTTGTCCTAGGATTGTTCCATTCCAATACAACTGTCATAAAGACCTAGAACCAGAACTGATCATTTACCCCACATGTTTATACTCGATTGGGCAAAAAATATGGGGAGAAAAGAAAAGTAGAAAAAGGAGTAGCGTTTTATTATCAAATTGTTCCCTGCAACTCCTATATCTCCATACTTCTTAAAACAACTTTTCAAAAACTTGAACAGAGCACCTTGAAATACACAAACTTCACTGGATATGATTACCACTCATCTGTCAGTTTGCCATACTGTGGTGGCCTGCGTGTTGCTGTGATTCTGAAAGCAATGCCACCAGTATTTTAAGTGCCAGCAGGGACACCCAGAGTGGACATGTTTCAGTCAAGCTCACAGACTAAGACAGACTATTTCCAAATATTCAGTCATGGAAAACCTTATGAACAGCAGTGGAACAGACAGATAGCACCAGAATACTGAAACATGATGAAGAACACCAGAATATTGTCAGATATAGTGCTGAAAGATGAGACCTTCAGATTGGAAGGCACTCAAAGTACAACGGGGAAAGAGTTGCCTCCTCAGAGTTCAACGCAAT
This sequence comes from Chrysochloris asiatica, assembly GCF_000296735.1. NCBI lineage: Eukaryota > Metazoa > Chordata > Mammalia > Afrosoricida > Chrysochloridae > Chrysochloris > Chrysochloris asiatica. The sequence continues at coordinate 10,178,717 of NW_006408609.1, read as the reverse complement.
AATGTGAATGGAGTAAAGATTTCAGGATCTTCATTTGTTGATAAGGCACAACTCAAAAGGAAGAGAAACAGCTGTAGACATCCGTTAATAATTAGAACATAGAAGAATGTATAAAGTAAAATCTAGGAAAATTGGAAATTATAAAAAATGAAATAGGACACAGAAATATTGACATTCAAGGCAGCAGTTCAAACTCACCAGCTATTCCATGGAAACTGTATACAGGGTCTTTATGAGTCCAAACTGAGTCTACGGCACTTCACAACAACAGCAGGCATTAGTGAGCTAAAATGGACTGGTATAGGCCATATTTAATCTTTACTATTCTAGAAATGGCAAATTGAAGAGGAATAGCATCTCATTCTTCATCAAAAGAACATTTGAAGATCTTTCTTTCTAAAAGTGCAGGTCTGTTACTGATAGGATAATACCCAGATGCCTACAAGGAAGACCAGTTAATACCACTACTATTCAATTTTACACACCAACCACTGTAGCCAGTGAGGATGAAATTGAAGAATTCTACCAACTTCTTAGGCTTGAAATTGATCAAAATACAACCAAGATACATTGATAATTACTGATGACTGAAATGCAAACATTGGAAACAAAGAGGAAGGAAACAAATTTGTTGGAAAATTTGGCATTGGTGTTAGAAATGATGCTGGAGATCACATGAAAGAATTTTGTAAGACCAATGACTTCTTCATTGCAAATACCTTTTATGAACAATGTAAAAGACAACTATACACATGGTCCTAACCAGATGGAATACAAAGAAATAAAATTGACTACATTTGTGGAAAGAGGCAGTGGGAAAGTTTCATATCATCAACCAAAACAAGAACAGTGTCAGACTGTGAAACAGACCATCCATCAATTGCTCATAGGCAGGTTCAGGCTGAAGCTGAAGAAAATTAAAGCAAGTACACAGGGCAAAAATATGACCGTGAACATATCCCACCTGAATTTAGAGATCTAACGAGCATGTTTGATGCATTAGACACTAAAGGCCTAAGACGAGCAGAATTGTAGGATGACATCAAGAACATAAGAGTAAGAAAAGCAAGTTCATTAAGAAAACAAGTAAGAAGGAAAAGACCAAAACGGATGTCAGTTATGAGCAAGTGAGATTCATATCAGGGATGTAAGGATGGTTCAATATTAGAAAAACAATCAATGTAAACTACCATAAAAATTTTTTTAAAAGGAAAAGCACCACATGATCATATCAATTGATACAGAAAAGGCATTTAACAAAATCCAACATCCATTCCTGATAAAAACACTCAACAAAGTAGGAATTGAAGGGAAATACCTCAACATAATTAAGAGTATATATACAAAACCAACAGTCAACATCACTCGACTTCACTTAGAAAATAGAAATCTTCATAGGGCAACTGGAGAACAACACAAAGTCAAATATTATAATGAAATGTGCAAGGACCTGGCGTTGGAAAACCAAAGAGAAGAGCATGCTAAGCATTTCTCAAGCTGAGTTAACTAAGTAAATTATGTGTGGTGCTGTGGGTTAATGCACCAGACTGCAAAGCCATTTGAACTGCAAGGTCAGCATTTCAAGCTCACCAGCTGCTCCTCGAAAACCCTATACAGGGTCACTATGGGTCAGAACAGACTTGACAGCACTTCACAATAACAACAAATGGGCAAAATATTGAATGCTGCAGAAAATATCAAAGAAGATGGAAGAAATACAGACAGTCACTGTACCAAAAAGAAATGGTAAATGTTCAACCATTTCAAGAGGTAGCATACGATCAACAGCAAATGATACTGAAGGTGCCTTGAAGGCATTGGTAAAGAACGAGGCACCAGGAATTAACAGAATCCAAACTGAAATCTTTCAACAAACTGATGCAGCGCTGGAGGCACTCACTCATCTATGCCAAGAAATTTGAAAGATAGTTACCTGGCCAGACAATTGAAAAAGATCCTTATCTGTACCCATTCAAAAGAGAGGAATGCAGAAATCACTGGACAGTATCACTAATACCATATGCAAGTAAAATTTTGCTAAAGATAATTCAAAAATGAATGTAACAGTACACTGTTCTGTTCAGTACACTGACAGAGAACTTCCAAAGGTTCAAGCCAGATTCAGATGAGGACATGCAAAGAGAGAGATCACTGCTGATGTCAGACGGATCTTGGCTGAAAGCAAAGAACACCAGAAAGATGTTTTCCTGTACTTTATTGACTATGTAAAGGCTTTTGATTATATAGAACATGACAAGCTATGGACAACATTGGGAAGAATGAGTATTCCCGAACACTTAAATGTGCTTATGAGAAACCTGTACATAGACCAAGAAGCAGTTGTTTGAACACAACAAGGGAACACTAAATGGTTTAAATTTAGGGAAGGTGTGAGACAGGGTTGTATTCTTTTACTATGTGCGCTGGTCGCCTAATCCAAGAATCTGGATTATATGCAGAGGAATGTGGCATCATAACTGGAAGAAGACTCATTAACAACTGGGAATAAGCAGATGATATAACCTGCTCACTGAAATTGAAAAGGACTTAAAATACTTAGTGTATTAAAATCTGTTTCAATGAAGGTTATAAAATCATTTAATAATAGCATAACTTCAAGAAGCAAAAAAAAAAAAAAAGGAGGATCAGTGGCTTAACCAGGGAAAAAATATTTGATTTTAATATGCTAATGGTGTATGCCAGATTCTTTTAAGTGCTTTCACTGTATATTTAATACACACACATATATCTTAATCATCTAAAAAGTTTTATTCCTCAGCTAATGGAGATTTTAAGAGTTTACTAAATGCACAAGTGGAGAGCACAGCAGATCTGTAGGCTAAGCACTGGACTGTACACCAAAAGGTCAACAGTTCGAATCTACCAGACACTCTGCGGGAGAAAGATGAGGCTCCAACAAAGATTTACAACCTTAGGAACCCTACCTATGTAGAGATGCTATGTGTCTGCAACCAACTCAACAGCGCTTAACAACAACAAATGCATAGATAGGAAAGAAATCAAGTTTCCACATTCCCTAACCCATATCCCTTTCGTAATCTTCTCTACTCTATGATAGCTGACGTTGGAGATTACTGATTCAATGAAGACTTAAAATTTGTCCCCCAAAACCACTATTATTTTGACATAAAAAACTTAACAATATTAAAAAAAACAGAAGCCATGAGGCCCACAAAACAAGAAAGTTTTCATATTAAGGAGTTAAGTTGTCTTTGCTCCTATATATGACTGCTTTTGTTCCTATAAATGCATCTCCGAATTAAAAGGAAACTAGGTTTAGTGCAAAGAAAAGAAAGCCAATGTTTTCCATTCTCATGGGGAAAAAAGTCAGTTGTTAGAATGACCTCTAACAATTTTTAAAATTTTTCTTAAAGATTAAAACAATTTGATAGCAAACTACAAGGCATTCTTAAACTTCCAAATCACGTACAATAAAACATTGCTAGGTACTTGTAGGATGAGTACTGCAATAAAACATTTGTGTGGCACTGTGGGTTAATGCATTGGATTGCAAAGTCGTTTGAACCACAAGGTCAGCGGTTCAAGCTCACCAGCCACTTCTTGGAAACCCTATACAGGGTCACTATGGGTCAGAACCAACTTGATGGCACTTAACAACAACAACAACATAGGATCAGCATCAGACTGAGAACCACTAGGTCAGCAGTTCAAACCCACCAGCTGCTCCTTGGAAAAGATATACAAGGTCACTATGAATCAGAACCAATTCAAACAAACATCAAGCAAGGCACCATACGGTAAGCATTTAAAAGTAACTCTGGTAGCGTAGTGGTTACGAGTCGGGCTGTCAACCTCAAGGTCAGCAGTTCGAAATTACCATCGGTTCCGCGGGAGAAAGATGAGGCTGTCTGCTCCCATAAAGATTTATAGCCTCGGAAACCCTGTGCAGGGTTATGAGTCGGAGTCGGAACTGACTCCATGGTACAACAACAACAACAACCAATGAAAGGATTAATTTGGAGCCCTGGTGGCTCTGGAAGAAAAGCACTAGACTGCTAATCTAAAGGTCAGCATTCCACCAGCCACTCCACGGGAGAAAGATAACACTTTCTGTTCTGTAAAGATTTACATCCACAGAAAACCCTATACACAGAGGGTTGTTATGAACTGGAATCGATGCAATGGCAGTGGGTTTGATTTCTTAAGTATTGCCTGCAATGCATGGAATTATATATAAATAAAATTTTGCAAATACTTTCTTGCTCTACCTGGTAACACTCAGCTGTTCTTGTTTTATGTTATTTCTTACATAACAAGAGACAGAGGATTGCACTGACAGGCTATTTCAAGTACCTATCTGGCCTGCAGCTCTTCTTAAAATCCACAAACTTCTAACTAGTTATATAAGCAATAAGGACTTTAATTTCTTGAGACTTGAATTTTGTGTTTTTGACTTTATTTTTATTAAGAGAAACAACATGACCTTTTTTCCCTTCAAATGTAACATTTTATGAGCTCTCTGAAAAATGTCCTATTGTACAATCCTTATCATGGCTTAACAGGTCTTTGAATGTCTTACCTCTATTGCTATCTTTAATCTTATCTTGAACTACTCATCTTCTCGCTTCTGTTACACTTTAGACTCATTTGAGATGTACAAAAAAAATCAGTTTCCTTCCTATTTCAAAGGTCTTTGCACACTGCATGAATAAGCAATCTACTCATAATTGTTTAATTTTATTTCATAACTTAGGGTAGCAACATACTTTATGGAAGCAGAAAGCCTTATCTTTCTCCCGCGGAGCCTCTGGTAGTTTTGAACTGCTGACCTTGAGGTTAACAGCCTGACTCGTTACCACTATGGTGCCAAAGTAGACAAGTAAAAATTTGGAAAAGTTACTTGCAAAATGTGATATAAGGGGGAAAAAGTCATATTTAGAATATTAAATTCTTCAAATCTAAAAGAAAAAAGGAATCTTAATTAAGAGAAACAAATGTGGACTTCACAGAATAGAATCATAATGGTCCATAAACATAATAAAGACAAGCAATTAGTTTATCAAAACAGCAGAATGGATAAGTAGTAGTACATCCATAAATACAAGTACAGACATACTAAAAAAAATTAAAACCCAAATCCATTTCCATCTAGTGGATTCTGATTCATTACCACCACATACGGCAGGCTGGAGCTGGCCCAGACATAGGGCTTCTTTCAAGGCTGTGATCTTTATGGAAGCAGACTGCAACATCTTCTTCTCATGGAGCAGTTGCTGGATTTGAGCTGCTGACCTTGAAATTGGCAGTCAAGACCTTAGCCAATGCACCACTCAGGGGACCTTATAAATGTATTACAACACAAATATATTTTAACAAAATATTAGCAAAGAAGGAATAGAAGGAAGCTTCCTCTATTCTAGTTTTTAAAAGTTTTTAAACCCTGCTGCTAACACCATGTTGCTGTGGTTAAATACTGCTGAGGCAGTTCCAACTCATAGGAATCTGCATAGGGTTTTTAAGGGTTTGAATCTTCAGGAGAGCAGAAAGCCTCATATTTCTTTTGTGGAGTAGCTGGTGGGATCGAACCATGGACCTTGTGATTCCCCAGTCCAGTGTTTACTATATGGAGTCACTGTGTTCTCCACAGCTAACACCATACTTAACAGTAAAAGGTTGTTTTCCATATAAAATCAGGGACATGGCAGAGGTCTATGCTCTCATCATTTCTCCTCAGTATTTTACAGGAAACCTCAAATAACACAGTAAAGAAAAAAACACACACATAAATGATATAAATAAAGTACAAAAATTACTACTCACAAACAGCTTGATACTATACAAAAAAAAAAAAAAGACATGGAAACTACACACAAGAAAACTAGTAGAATAAGTAGATTTAACAACATCACAAAATCTGAATTCAAAACATAAAGATCAAATATTTTCTATTTAAGCAAAGAACAATTCTAACATAAAACTAAGCAAACAAAAAGAACCACTTACCACCCTACAAAAAAGCATCAAATAAACAAAAGATATGCAAAACCCTAAACTCTTAACACACTGCTGTGAAGTCAATATCAACTCGCGGTCACCCCCTGAGGGACAGAGTAGACCTGCTCCACAGGGTTTTCTTGGCTCTGCAATCTTTATGGAAGCAGACCACCACCAGGACTTTCTTTTGTGGCACCACTAGGTGGATTCAAACTGCCAACCTGCAGGTTAGTAGTAGAGCACAAACCATTTTGTGCCCCCACAGACCTTACACTGCTATGTTTAAGAAAACCTACATAAATGGAGAAATTCAGTATGCTGTCAAGACTAAAAGACTATTGTTCAGATGCTCATCCATTCAAAATGCATCTACATTGTCAATGCAATCCAATTTAAAAATCCCAGTAGGTTCTTTTTTTTCAACTGGACAAGCTGTTTGGAAGGTTTATATGAAAAAGTAAAGACCCAGAGGGGTGCAAATGGTTAAATGCTCAACTACTAATGAAAAGTGTAACCACCCTTTAGACATATAGAAAGACATATAGAAAGCCCTGCTTCTGAGAGATCACAGCCACAAAAACCTTATGGAGTACAATTATACTCTGTAGTCACAGGTTGTCATGAGCCAGAATCAACTTGACAGCAGTTGATTTAGTTTTAGTTAAAAGAGCAAAAATAAGGTTCAACAGAACAAAGCTGAAGAATTACACTCTCAATTTCAAGACTTACTTCAAAGCTACAGTAATCAAGACAGTGTGGTTCACCATAAGAATAGAATAGAATAGGGTTAAAAAATATATAAGAGGGTCTTCAAAAGGTTATTGCAAAAATTCTGTTATCTTCAAATTCAATTTTGTCAATGACTTTCCGAAGCCCCTCATATAAGCAATTGATTTTACATCAAAGGTGCCAATGGAATCCAATGAAGAAGGATAGTTTGTTCAAAAGAAGGTGGCAGAATAACTAGATATTCATAGGAAAATAAATATACACACAAAATAAATTCCAAATGGGCCTTAGACCTAAAATGTGACAAATGAAAATTACAAACTTCTAGAACAAAACACTGGGAAAACGAACTTTGCAACCTCAATGCAGAGCACTAACCATAACAGAAAAAAAAAACACGTAAACTGAATTTCATGAAGATTAAAACTGTTCGACTTCAAAGATACTGACAAGAAAATATCTGCAATACATGCATCTGATAAAGGATTTATATTTAATATATATGGAGCACAGTAACTTCATATAATAGACTGGAAATCACACGGTCCAAAGTTCAAGCCCATCAGCAACTCAACAGGTGAAAGATGTTACTTACTGCTCCCACAAAGATTTTAAAAGCCTCAGAAACTCCATACACGGTTGCCCAATCAGTTGGAACCTACTCGAAGGCACTTAACAACAACATTCAATATATAAAGAATTTCTACAACTCAATATTAAGAAGATAAACAATCCAATCAAGAACTTGCCAAATGGAACAGAAGTAAACAGTGATGCATGTTCAACATTGGAACAGGGCTCTGTGATACAGGGATCAAGGCATAGTGTGAATGGGTAAAAGAGTGAAAATAATGTAAAGATGCTTGGCTGTCTTATAACTGACTGGAATACCTAAAGGGGGTGCTAGAATTTGCCCAGTGAAAGAGGATTCTTATAGAACCTTTGTAATTTATAAGACCTTAGATGGAATCCTGGTCCCCATTCAGAACCTTCTGAGGTGGGACATTCCCACTAGAAAGGATAAGCACACCAGCCTGGAGCAGCTAGAGGAACAGAAGATACTTCTTGAAAGAAAGACCAGCAGGGAAAATCAAAACTAAAAATGGCAGTCTGATTGGCTACTGTAAGAACAAGCAAGTTGTTCACGCTGGGGAGCTAGCAAGGCAAACAATCAAGTCATTTCAGGGCAAACCCCTTCCAAGACTGAAACTCAAAGGGAATACTTGAGCAGGCTGTAGTAAGTTTGCAGGAGAGGAGACCACACTGGTCTACTAGTGAGTGGAAGTGGGGGAAAAGCAGCAATGAAGAAATTGGCTGTGTTTGACCATGCTCCATAGACTCCAGTCAACCTGGAAATGAAAGAGAGAAGAGGAGGAAGGGCTGATTGGTCCAAAGTATGGTAAGACCTGGGGACTCCTGGGCCCATGGACAAGGACATAACCATGGAGGGCTAGAGCTGAGTGTGAAGCATCCAACTGATATGAAGTGAGGGGAGATGCACAAGAATGCCCCAACTTGCAGATAGTATCCATTTGACCTAGCTTCCATGGTTTTAGGATCAGAACTTGACTACAGAAGGGAAAGAATCTTCATATTAAGGATCATTCCAATCCCCTCTGTACACAGGTTGATAGGGATGGGCTACCTAAACTTAAGACACTGGCTACCTAAAGTGTGTGTGTGGGGGGGGGGGGGCCTATAACAGCATGAAGTGATCGGCTTACAAATTTACAGGAGGGAGTTTAGTTTCAGAGTGTACAGGGGGAGGCAGAATCCTCACTGAATAGTTCTCATCATGACTATAAAGGTAGAAGTTTTGTAATGGAAAGGAGGAAGTAGTTAATCTTAAATTCCAGGATCAGAGGACCCTAGGAACATCAAGGGAGAAGAGCACAGAGCGGAACGTGTGACCCTATGCAGAGAAACAGTGACACCAGAGATGGAGGCAGAGATTGGGACATGAAGAGATAGAGCAGCTGAAGACTCTAGATTCATGGAAAGACACAGGCTGTGGACTGGAATCCTGGAGACAGCCTTGCAGAATGTGCCCTTTTGTTGTTTAAATGATTATATATTCCTGAATGTTTTCTGTGTACATCCAAAGAAAAATAGAGGGAATCGAAGTAAATGATGACGCATGGGTTGTTATTACTGCAATGAAACTAAACATGACAGGATGAGTGTAAAACCAATGTTCTCCCATGTAAACAATCACTCAATTCACAATAAAAACTTTAAAAAAAAGGAGAGACAGAGAGAAATTGCCAAAAGATCTGAACAGAGGAAGAGGAAGAGATCTGTTCAAAGGAAGATCTGAACAGAGGAAGAGAAACAGAAGGCCTAGATGTTGTTAGTCAGACACCTCTTTGTGGACATTAAGTCCAGACCATTCTAAGTGTATGAAGTATACTTGATCATGCTTATATTACAAAAGTGGCCCAGAATGCTTAGAAATGGGTTGGTTTACATCCAAGAACCAGAAGAACATGAAGTTGGAGTTTGCTCAAGCCAACACCAGATGCCAATACCTGGCAAACAACAACCCCACCAACATTTATGCAGCTGTAGGTCCAAACTCCTTGAATGGGACCTGAGAAGGCTGCTCTGATTCCTATGAACCCAGAAGCTTGGTCTCCTTCTTACCCACTGCAAACCACAATGCTGACACTGTCCTTTTCATATGCTGCCTTCACCTACTCAGCCCCAGCACCCCCTACTGTACATGTTCAAGTCTCCAAGATGCAATCCAGAAAGAACAGCAAAGCCTGTTCTGTCCATTCTGAAGTCAACACTGGCTTGCAAACCCTACGCCACAGGCAAGAAAGCACAGGAGTCAGTTCTGGGAATCTTTATGATGGTACCAGAATAGGTATGCAGAGCTTCCGCTATTCCCAGGTACCCTGTACAGAGCTGCTTCTTCCCTTCAAAGACTGGACATTTTAAAGTGCTCTCAGTTGATTATTTTTCATTTCCTTTCAATCCTCAGCCTGTCCTGCCCCAAATTCTTTCACCAAGACTTCCTAGGTGGACTCCAAGAGCATTCTTGCTAAGACACCCACACAAAACTCTGTTATGAAGGACACAGCAAGCCCCAGATATCTGGCACAAGCTGGTTTATGTAGCCACCCCTCAAGGAACTGCATGTTTTCTGATGTGTATTAAGACACATAAACTTAAGCATATGTGAGATTACAGTTATTTCATCATTAGAACACTTCTGGTTCATCATTCCTAGTTCCTCTTCTCCACAGCCCTCCACAGTCCTTACTGAAGTAAGGACACAGTGATCTCAACTCTGCAGCCAATTCTGACAAGTGGCCTAGCGCCACTCATCCCCCACCCCCACCCAAACCAACTGCCAGGCTGAACAGCAACAACAGAGTGCTGTCTTTTCCACTTCAAATCAGGTCATCTTCTGCCTTGTCCTAAGAAACTGTAAGAAACTGCCTTGTCCAACAACTGTAAGAAAAGTCTCTGCCTAATCTGTTTACCTCTCCCCAGCTCATCCCACTCTTACCATTGGTGCTCAAAAATTTCAAACCTCCAAATGAACCAAAGTATGAACATAATTTTTGTACTGTGTGTAATAAAATATTAGTCATGAAGGATTTCTATTGGTATGCAGTATTAAACATACCTTGTTCTCCAGATAAATTTAATGCTTAGTTTCAAGCATCCAGAAGAACAGAATTTTCATTCCTCATCTATGAGCCTTTTTGTCAGGCAGTAGTTTAAGAAAAAAATTTAAAAAGGTAAAATTGTACAATTTCATTTTGTGAACATAATAGTGATTGGTCCTAAACTGTTTTCTTTAACTACATCCGTGACTTTCTTGACATTTTCAAACTTAGAAAACTAGATAGCTATTTATTGCTGGTCTTGTGACAGCACGAACCTGGAAAATTAATGAAATACAGTATAGAAAAAAAATCATCCAAAAATGACCAGTAAGTACATGAAAGATAGTTACCACCACTCGTCATTAGATAAATGCAAATTAAGACCACATATGGTACCACATATGAAAGTGAAGATGGAAAAGCTCCATATCATCAGTGAAGACAAGACCAGGGGCAGACTGTGGAACAGACCATCAATTGCTGATATGCAAATTCAAATTAAAG
>NW_006408609.1:10128590-10165543 GCF_000296735.1 Chrysochloris asiatica | reverse complement strand
CCGATTCGTAACCACTACGCTACCAGAGGTCCTTACTTAGGATAACTAAGTCCTGCATATTCACACAAAAGAAAGGCAAATACTCTAAAACTTGCCCATGAATGTATACAAAGCAACATTATGTATAATATGCAAAACTGAAAACACAAAAGATGCATGGATAGCAAATTATAAAATATTCAGAACGACATATTACTCAACAGTAAAAAGAACTTCTGATACAAACAATGTGATTGGGTCTTAAAAGTATTTTACTTACAGAAAAAAGTCAGATACTAAGAAATTTTGATTGATCTAAAATAGCTCATCAAACTAATACACACAGAGAAGTCACACTAGTGGCTACCTAAAAAGGGGGAAAGGGAAAGGGTACTGAATAGAACTGGATTCAAGGGAGCATTTTGGTGGTGGCTGTGTGTCATGGAGTCGGTTCTGACACATAGCGACCCTGTATAGGGTTTCCGAGGCTGTAATTCTTTACAGGAGCAGAAAGCCTCAACGTTCTCCCGCAGAACCACTAGTAGTTTCGAACTGCTGACCTTGCAGCCAGACTCATAACCACTATGCTACCAGAGCTCCATAGGGATCATTTTAGAGTGACAGAAATAACTGAAATGCCAAAATGAATCAAAATGTACAGTTTAAAGAGTAACATTCATTTTCTTTTATGTATATTATACACAATAGCATCGCTGCTGTTCTTAAATGCCATCAAGTCAACTCAAACTCACAGCAACCCTGTATATGATTTCCAAGGAGCGGCTACTAGAGGGTTGAACCTCCACCTTTTAGTTCAAATTGACCTTGCTGTCCAGTGCTTATGCTACAGCGCCACACAATGACTCCACATTAATTTGACAAAACTCAAGATAGTGGACACTTAAAAGTATGGAAGAGAAAGGCAGTTTAGTTAAGCACAAAGGAAGCTTCTGGGATAATACTGTATAACACACACTTCATATCGAAGGTGCTACAGAGTATTGTTGTTTAGATCCTTGAGTCTATTCTAACTTATAGCAAATCCATGTGACAATGTAGAAATCCCCATTATTTTCTTGGCTATACTCACTAAAGAAGCTGATCACAGAATCTCTTTACCATGCAGTCAGTGGGTAGATTAAACTGCCAACCTATTGTTTAGCACCCAAGTGCTTTAACTGTTGAACGACCAGGGCACACACACACACTCCACTAGTTTGTCAGTTTATAGTATAGCAGTACCTTGTGTGCCAGGTCTCCAGTATTGTAAACACCAGCAGGGGCACCCATGGTGGACAAATGTCAGTAGTTTCCAGACTAAGATACACAAACCAGGAAGTGGGACAGACAAACCACTTCAAATTAGTTAGACATTGAAAACCTTAGAATAGCAGCAGAACATTGTCAGATGTAGTGCCACAAGATGAGCCACCTGGGCACTCAAATATGACTGTGGAATAGCTGCTTCTTCAAAGCTGTTGTTGTTAAGTGCCATCGAGTTGCTTTGGACTCATAGCGACCCTGTATAGGGTTTCTTAAGAACAGCTGGTGGGTCTTAACTGCCTACCTTGGGACTCAAACTGACCTATGGTCCAGCACATTATCCTGCAGCACCACGGAGATGACAATAACGTGAGTGAAGCAAAACTTTGGGAAACCATTAACAACCTTCAATATGCAGATGATACAACCATGCTTGCTGGTGGTGGTGGTGGTGTGCCTTGGAGTCAGTTCAGACTCACAGTGAACATATGTACAGGATTTCAGAGGATGTAAATCTTTACTGGAGCAGAAAGCCTCATCTTTCTCCCACAGAGCGACCTGTAAATTCAAACTGCTGTTCAAAGTGTAACCACCATGCTATCAGGGTTCCTCCAAAGGAATGTGACATAATTACTGATTCATTTACTGGTGACTTACACTAAGAAGAAACGGCTACAAGCATCCATTAATAATCAGAACGTGGAATGTAAGAAGTATGAATCCAGAAAAACTGGAAGTCATCAAATATGACTTTGTTTTCTTTACATTGATATCCAATCCATAACAAAGGCTATGGTCTAATTAGAAACTGCAAATCGTTTAAAATACTGTGTTTGATAGGTCTCAGAAATTGTTAATACCAACTACTCCTATGTTCATTGCAGCTCTATTCACAACAGCAAAATTATGGAGAAGATAGCCTAAATGCCCATGAATGGAAGAATGAATGAACAAAGTTTGTACACACACAGTAGAATACTATATAATGTTGAAGAATAGCAAATGAATCCATGAAACACCTCATAACATGGGTGAACCTGGAGGACATTATGCTGAGTGAAATTTGTTAATAGCAAAAGGACAAATATTGTATGACACTACTATTGTAAAAACTCAAGAAAAGTTATTCATGCTAAAAGAGAATCTTTGAAGGTTACCAGGGTTGGGAAAGGAATTCACTGGTTAGAGTACTGTCAAGTTCCATAAAGTCATTTTCAACTCATATAGGGTTCCTGAGGCTTTAAATCTCCACAGGAGGAGGAAGTATCATCTTTATCCCACGGAGCGCTAGTGGGTTGGAACTACAAGCCTTGTGGTTCGCAATCCAGTGCTTATTGTATGGAGCCACCATGCTCCTACTTAAGAGGGTAGACATGTTAACTTGGGAGATGGGGAAGACAGTATACAACAAGAAGGAAGTTGGCAGAAGAATGATGACACAGAGGAATTTAAGGGTTAAAGAGAACAGAGGTTAAGTACTGTAATATACATAGCCCAGCAATAACAGTGTTCTACTATCGGATAAACGCTGGACTCCAAACCACAAGGAATACTCATACTTTACAATGTTGTCCATAGCTTGTCATGATCCACACAATCAAAAGCCTTTGCTTAGTCAATAAAGCACAGCTAAACATCTTTTTGATATTCTCTGCTTTCAACCAAGATCGATTGGACATCAGCAATGATAACCCTTGTTCCACGGCCTCTTCTGAATCCAGCTTGAACCTCTGGAAGTTCTCTGTCAATGTATGATTGTAGCTGTTTCTGTATTACCTTTAACAAAATTTTACTCGCATGAGATATCAAGGAGATTGTCTGATGATTTCCGCATTCTGTTGGGTCACTTCTCTTTGGAATGGGCACAAATATAGATCTCTTCCAATCAGTCGGCCAGATAGTTGTCTTCTAAATTTCTTGGCACAGATGAGTGAGTGCCTCCTGTGCCGCCTTACTTTCCTGAAAGATTTTAATTTGTATTCCATCAATTCCTGGTGCCTCTTGTTCTTTGCCAATTATTTCAATGCAACTTGGACTTCTTCCTTCAGTATCATTGGCTCTTGATCATATGCTACCTCTTGAAACAGCTGACCATCAACCATTTCCTTTTGGTACATTTCCTTTTAGGAATTGTATGTTGTTGTTCTTAGGTGCCATTGAGTCGGTACCAACTCATAGTGACCTTATGCACAACATAATGAATCACTGCCCAATCCTGGACCAACCTCACCACTGCTGCCACGCTTGAGTCCATCAATGCTGCCACTTGACCAGTCCATCTCGTTGGGGGTCTTCTTTTCTCTGACCCTCCACCCTACCAAACATGATATCCTTCTCCAGTGACTGGTCCCTCCTAACAATTGGTCCAAAGTATGAGAGACGAAGTTTGGCCATCTTGGCCTCTAAGGAGCACTCTGGCTGCACTTCTTCCAAAATGGGTCTATTGGTTCTTTTGTCAGCCTATGGTACTTTCAATATTCTCCTCCAACACCATAACTATATAAGAGACATTAAAGCAGTAAATAAAGTACAGTTGTATTATGCTCATGGATGGAAAGATTCAATATAATAATGATTCTTATTACTGTTGAGTGCTGAAATATTTTTAAAGTTAATATTTCAACTCATAGTGACCCCCATGCAACAAAGTAGAGCAGTCTTAAGGGGCTGTACTCTTTATAAAGCAGATTGCCAGGTCTTTCTCCTTAGGAGCTGGTGGATGGGTTCAAACTACTAACTTTCCTGTTAGCAGATGAGAGCTTAACCAATGAGTCACAAAGTAGCCTTATAAAGATACTAATAATACCATATTTTATCTATAAATTCAATGGACAAAAATTAATTCAAGGAATAAAACTCAATGGAAAAAAATAAATAAATAAATTCAATGAATAAAATTCAATGGAAAAAAGTATTTTAGGAACTTCGCACAGAGAGGGAGAGGGGCTGTGTGCTGATGACCAGGGGGCAGGCATACCCTTTGGCTGGTTGATGATGCATGGAGGGGATTTTAACCATGGCAATGAAACGAAGTACAACAGGATGAATATAAAGCTAATGTTCTTCCATGTAAACTATCACATAATTCACAATAAAACATTGAAAAAAAAAAAAGAACTTGACAAAATGATTCTAAAATTTCTAATAAAAGGGCCATGACACTTTTGAAGAAGAAGAGCAGAAGAACGGGGTTTACTTTTCAAAATGTTAGAGATTATTATGAATCTAAAGCAATTAATACAGAATGGCATTAGTACAAGAGTAGGCAAAATGAATAATGTAACAGAACACAGAGCTAAGGTTTATAAAAAAGCAGCAGCATTTTATATAAAATGTTCTTGTATGATGAAATAACATGCCAGTTCATTGGGAACAGAATTAATTTTTCAAGGAAAGAAGGTAAATATATATATATATGCTTATATATACATACACAAAATTAAATTAGATCCCCATTTAACATCATGTACAAAAATCAAGTCCAGAAGGCATATAGATCTAAATGTTACAAACATAACTTTATAAGTTTTAGTATATAGATGAATACCTTTTAGATACTGAGGTAGGAACAAGTTTTTTTACTTTTAAAAACAACTAAAATTGAAACATAATATTAGGAATCAATATGGCTGCCAAATGAAAGCAAATGCAATGAACATAACATCCAAGATTATGACATCCACAAAGGAGAGGGTTGCGATGAGGAGACCATATAGTTAGATATGTAAGAGGTGGATTCATGTGTGCTTAGTAATTAAAGTAAACAAACTGATAATAAATAAAAACATTTCTATAATGAACAGATAAGTCAATGTTTATTAACTCAATTCAGTGTATATCCAAACAAATATAAACGTATATTTCTAAAAAATCAACAGCAAAAGAATCTAACTGCCTACAGTAGAATAAAGAATGCACATTATAAAAATAATCTGAAAGGTTAAATACTTAGCCTACAATATACAGTAAGCAAAGAGAGATACGAGTAATAAAATTTGAAACAGGAAAGATGATCGCATCTATAATTCATGTAACACAAATCATAAAAGAGAACAAAGTGGAAGCAAAAACTTTTAAATACATAAAATTTACTGAAAAAACAATGAAGAAGTTTTTTAGATCAAAAATCCTTGGTAAGTTTGTCAAAAGATACATAAAATGGCAAAGCATATGCTGGTGAAATTTCTAAGCTCTAAAACTAAAGAATAAATCCTGTAAGTTAACAAAAGAGTTACAAATTTATCTAAAAAATAAAAAAAATTTTTAAAAAGTGAGATCCAACAGTATTATCCAATACAAAAACAAAGTTAAAACTAAATAGCTATTTCTAAAAACCTAATCATCTATTAATAATGAGTTGGTAAACACAAGAACTAGTGTGCCTATAAATAAAAGACTAAGGTGTGCTTTTTACCATTCATTTGACAGTTTGCAGTGCTGTGGTGGCTTGCCTGTTGCTCTGATGCTGGAAGCCAAGCCACCAGTATTTCAATACCAGCACGATATGCCTATAGTGTACAGGTTTCAACAGAACGTCCATTCTAAGACAGGCTACGAAAGAGGAGAGGACTATTTTCAAAGTTAATTTTCACTGTTAAGTGCTGTTGAACTGGTCTCGTGTCATGGCAACCCTGTATATGGTTTCTCAAGAGTAGCTGATGAGTTTGAACTACCAACCCTTGTGGTTAGTAGTGCAATGCTTATCCTACAAGTGTCATAGCAAGACTCCAGGAGCAGGGACAAGGAAGGAAAACTATTAAGTAATTTTTGACAGTATCAGAAAAGTTCTGTTTAGGTATATTTGCTTAAAATTAAAAGAACAGAAATGAGAAAATAAAAATTCCAAATTTTTTACAGAATAAAAAAATCAAATGTGAAGGAAGTGATATAAAGAAAACTTGATCAATACATCCACACAGAGAGCAATAAAATGATTAAACTTAATCACCTGTTCCTATATATGTAAATGATGAAATCCTACTAAAAGACTAGCAAATACACACAAGTCCAAACTATAGCCTTTGGAAATATAAAGAGAATTCGATAAAATCATGTCAAAATGGCGATATCAATGCCTCTCAGAATGTAACAGAGCAATAAATCAAATAAAATATTCAAATAAATACTAAATGCTCATTTAAGATATGAACACAGAACTATTTAAGAAAATGCACATTCTCTCTATGCTCATTAAAACCTCTGTGTATTTGTACGTGCTACAAACATAACCGGGTATTTTGTTGTTGTTAAGAGCTGTGGGACTCATCTGTCACTTTGTAGTACTGTGGTGGTTTCTCAGTTGCTGTTATTCTGAGGGCTATACCACCGGTATTTGAAATAACCAGCAGGGTCACCCATGGTGGACAGGTTTCAGATGAGCTTCCAGACAAAGACAGACTAGGAAGAAAGAGTGATGAACTACTTCCGAATCTTTAGTCACTGAAAACATTATGAATAGCAATGAAACACCGTCAGATACAGTGCTGGAAAATGAGCCCCTCAGGTTGGAAGGCACTCAAAATGCGACTGGGGAAGAGATGCCTCCTCAAAATGGAGTTGATCATGATAACGCGAATGGAGTAAAGCTCGTGGGAGAAAAGCCTGCAGGACCTTCATTTGCTGATGGGGCACAACTCAAAATGAAGAGAAAAAGCTGTAAACATCCTTTGAAAATCAGAACATGGAATGTAGGAAGTATGAATCTGGAAAAATTGGAATTTGTCAAAAATGAAATGGAACCCATAAACATTGATATCTTAGGAATTAGTGACCTGAAATGGACTGGTATTGGCCATTCTGAATCTGACAACTACATGGTTTACTATGCCAGGAATGATAAAATGAAAAGGAATGGTGTTGCACTCATCGTCAAAAAGAACATATCCAGATCAGTCATGAGGTACAACGCTGTCTGTGATAAGATAATATCCATGAGCCTACGGGAAAGCCCAGTTAATACCACTATTATTCAAATTTATACATCAACCAGTAAAGCCAGTGAGGATGAAATAGAATTCTACCAACTTCTTCAATCTGAAATTGAACAAACATGCAATCAAGATGTACTGCTCATTACCGGTGATTGGAATGCAAAGGTTGGGAGCAAAGAGGAAGGACCAGTAATTGGAAAATATGGCCTTGGTGATAGAAATGATGCTGGAGAACACAGGATAGAATTATGCAAAACAAATGATTTGTTCATTTCAAATACCTTCTTTAGACAACATAACAGACAACTATACACATGGACATTGCCAGATGGAATACATAGAAATCAAATTGACTACATCTGAGGAAAGAGATGATGGAAAAGCTCCATAACATCAGTGAAAACAAGGCAGGGGAAGACTGTGGAACTAACCATCAATTACTTATATGCAAATTCAAACTGAAGCTAAAGAAAATGAAAAGTCCACAAGAGCCAAAATATGACCGTTATTTATATCCCACCTGAATTTAGAGATCATCTGAAGAACAAATTTGATACATTAAACACTAAAGACCATAGACCAGAAGAGTTGTGGGATGACATCAAGAACATCATACATGAAAAAACAAAAAGTCAGTGAGAAGACAAGAAAGAAGGAAAAGGTCAAAATGGATGTCAAAAGAGACACTGAAATTTGCTCTCCAGCATAGAGATGCTAAAGCAAATGGAAGAAATGAGGAGGTCCAAGAGCTGAACAGAAACTTTCAAAGATCAGCTCGAGAAGATAAAGCCAAATATTGCAACAAAATGTGCAAAGATCTGGGATCAGAAAACCAAAAAGGAAGAACACGCTCAGCATTTCTGAAGAAAATATTCATGCCTTGACTTTCGAAATTGAAAGATTCTCTGGGCAAATTATTGAAAGATGCAGAAAGCATCAAGAGAAGATGGAAGGAATACACAGAGTTACTGTATCAAAAGGAAATGGTTAATACTCAACTGTTTCAAGAGGTACCATATGATCAAGAGCCAGTGACACTTAGGGAGGAAGCCCAAGGTACAATGAAGGAACTGGCAAAGAAAAAGGCACCAGAAATTGATGGAAAATTGAAATTTTTCAAGAAAGTGAGGCGGCACAGGAGGCACTCACTCATCTCTGTCAAGAAATCTACGATATGCAAATGATACAACCTTGCTTGCTGAAAGTGAAGAGAACTTAAAACACTTATTTACTGATGAAAATCAAAGAGCACAGCCTTCGGTATGGATTACATCTCAATGTAAAGAAAACAAAACTCCTCACCACTGTACCAATAAACAAAATTCTTATCAACAGATAAAAGACTGAAGTTGTCAAGGACTTCATTCTTCTTGGATCAACTATCAATACCCATGGAAGCAGCAGTCAAGAGATCAAATGACGTATTGTATTGGCCAAATCTGCTGTACAAGACCTTTTTTAAAGTGTTGAAGAGCAAAGATGTCAGCTTGAGGACTGAGGTGCGCCTGACCCAAGTCATGGTGTTTTCAATAACCTCATATGCGTGCAAAATCTGGACAGTGAATAAGGAAGACCGTAGAAGAATTGATGCCTTTGAGTTGTGGTGTTGCAGGAGAATATTGAAAGTGCCACGGGCTGCCAAAAGAACCAATAGATTCATTTTGGAAGAAGTGCAGCCAGAGTGCTCCTTAGAAGCCAAGATGGCCAAAATTCGTCTCTAATACTCTGGACATATTGTCAGGAGGGAGCAGTCACTAGAGAAGGATATCATGTTTGGTAAGTTGGAGGGTCAGATAAAAAGAGGAAGACCCCCAATGAGATCGACTGGCCAAGTGACAGCACTGATGGACTCAAGCATGGCAACAGTAGTGAGGTTGGCCCAGGATAGGGCAGTATTTCGTTCTGCTGTGTATAAGGTCACTATGAGTTGGTACCGACTCAATGGCACCTAAGAACAAGAACTGTGGAGTCAGTTACTGTTCACAGTAACCCTGCATGTGGTTTCCGAGTAACAGCTGGTTGAGTTTGACCTGCCAACCTTTCAGTTCAAACCAACTTGCAGTCCAGTGCATTATCCTGTAGCACCACACCGGAATTCCAACCAGTGATATGTTGTTGTTGTTCTTGTTGTTAAGTGCCTTTGAGTCGGTTACAACACATAACAATCCTGTATAGCATTTCTGAGGAGCAGTTGGTGAATTTCACCCACCAATCCTGACGTGCAAACGGACCTTGCAGTCCAGCACATTAACCCACAGTGCCACACCAGGTCTAAGCAAGGATACAGTAGGGCAAAAGGGGGTAAAAGTTCTGCAAATGTCTTAAGCCATAATCAAATACCTTGAAGGAATGAGTCACTGGGATGAGAACACAGCCTCAATGGATATTTTGTTGTTGTTGTTATTGTTGTTATAAAGTGCCAGCTAGTTGGTTCCAACTCATATAGCAACTCTGTATAGGGTTTCCAAGCAGAGGCTGGTGGATCTGAACTGTTAATCTTGACATTAGCTGTACAATTCTTATTCTACAGTTCCATAACAGGTGATATTTATGTCACTGGCATAGAATAGTCTACAAATGACAATGTACTGCATTCTACTTTTAAGACAGTGGTCACAAAAGCCTATGGCCATCCAAAGTACACCTATAGGTCTCTCTCCATCCTGAGAAAAACTAAGTGAAAACGAACAAAGACTCGAGGAAACATGTGATCCAAAGGACAAATGGACCACAAAAACCACAGTCTCCAATACCCTGAGACCAGAAGAAATAGATGGTGCCTAGCTAACACTATTTCATCAGGATCATAATAATAGATCCTGGACATGGATGAGGATGTAGAACAAAAGCTTCATGTACTAGATTAAAATAAAATCTCAGTAAAATATAAAAGTATTGCAGATCATATAAACAGATTTTAGTTCAGGTCAATAAATATGAAAAGCTAAATGAAATGAAACCTAGGGGGACTCAGACCATAGTTTGGGGAGACATCAAGGACAACTGATCTAACACAGTCCACAAAGATATGTTCTATATTCTACTTTGGAGAGTAAGATCCACACAGATATGCTCTACATTCTACTTTGGTGAGCAAAAAATTAGAGTCTTAAAGAGATTGCAAGTTGCCTTCAAAAGTCCAACTTTTGGTCTCTCCCAGTCTGAAGAAAATCAAAGATGCATGGGGAAAAAAAAATCTGTCCAAAGGAATAATAGACCACAGTAATCTCAGCCTCTGCAACCCTGAGACCAAAAGAACTAGATGGTTCCCAGCTACCACTGCCAACTTTTCTAAAAGGTATCACAATACAAGGTCCTAGATAGAGTGAGAGAGAATCGTGGAATAAAACTCAAAATTATAGAAAAAACAAAACAGGCTTACTGGTTTAATGTAGGAAAAGCACTGAACCACAAGGTCAGCAGTTCAAACTTACCACCCTGTCCTTGGAAACCCTATGCAGGGTCCCTGTGAGTCGGACGAACACAATGGTACTTAGAGCAATAACTGGTCTAATACAGAGCTAGGGCACTCCTGAGACTATGGCTCTTAGAAACTTTTAAGTCTGGAATGGAATACATCCTTTTAGTTAAACAACAGGCAAGCCTAGAAGATGACATAAAATGGATCTTGGCTGAAAGCAGAGCATAGCAGTAAGATGTTTACCTGTGCTTTATTGACTGTGCAAAGATTTTCAACTGTATGGATCATGACAAACTATGAACAACATTGCAGAGAACAAGTATTCCAGAACACTTAAATGTGCTCAGGAGGAATCTGCAAATATATCAAAAAAGCAGTCATTCAAACAGAATAAGAGGACACTTGTGTTGGTTTAAAATTAGGAAAGGTGTGTGCCAGACTTGTATTCTTTCACCATACTTTTTCAATCTGTTGTTGTTGTTGTGTTGTGAAGAGCCATAGGGTCGGTTCAGACCCATAGCGACCCTGTATAGGGTTTCCGAGAAGCGGCTGGTGAGCTTGAACTGCTGATTCTGCAGTTCAAATGGCTTTGCGGTCTGGCGCATTAAACCACTGCGCCACACCAGGGCTCCATTCAATCTGTAGGCTGGGCAAATAATCCAAGAAGCTGGATTATAAAAAGAAGAACAGGGCATTAGGACTGGAGGAAGAGTCATTAACACCTGTGATATGCAGATAATACAACCTTGCTTGCTGAAAGTGAAGAGGACTTAAAATACTTGCTGATGAATATCAAAGACCACAACCTTCAGTATGGGTTGGATCTCAATGTAAAGAAAACAAAAGTCCTTACCCTTGGACCAATAAAAAACATTCATGTAAATGGAAAAAAGATTGAACTTGTCAAAGACTTCATCCTGCTAGGATTAACCATCAACACTCTTGGAATCGACATTCAAGAATTCAAACAACGTATTGCATTGGGCAAATCTGCTGCACAAGAACTCTTTAGAGTGTTTAAGAGTAAAGATGTACAGAGGACCCAATCCACAGTATTTTCAATAGCCTCATAGGCATGTGAAAGTTGGACAGTGAAGAAGTAAAGTCACAGAAGAACTGATACATTTGAGTTATGGTACTGGAGACTATAGAGTCCCATGGCCTGCTAAATGAACAAATAAATCTGTGTTAGAAGTAGTATCAGAATGCTCCTTAGAAACCAGGATGGCCAGACTTCATCTCTCATACTTCAGATGTGTATTATCAAGGTGCAGTCCCTGGAGAAGGACACCATCCCTGGTAAAGTAGAGAGTAAAGAAAAAGAGAAAGACCCCAATGAGATGGACTGGCAACTGGCACAGTGGCAGCAGCAATGAGCTCAAGTGTAGCAATGATTCTGAGATTGGCACATAAACTCATTTTAAGTCCACACTGACTCAAAGACACCTAACAGTATAAGGTAAACAATAACACCAACAAGGTATACACTCTTTAGAATGATCATTCTTAGGAGACAAAGGGGCAGTATTTGTCCCGGGATAAAGCTCAAAAAGCAGAGACGGATAAGAAAGAATTATGAATGAGAAAATGTTAAACACAGGGAGCAATTGGAAAGGGTGCTGTTACATTTTGGAGATTGTAATCAATGTCACAAAACAAAATGTGTATGAATCCATGAAAAATGAAAATATTTTTAGCTAATTTTTTCACAAACATAAGTGACTTTAAAAAGGGTATGAAAAAAATTCCCATATCCTTTAACTCAATTCTTCCACAATTTGAAGGTGCTTCTTCTTCAATCTGAAATCGATTAAACATGCAATCAAGATGTAGAGATCATTACTGGTGATTGGAATGCAAAGGTGGGAGCAAAGAGGAAGGATCAGTAGCTGGAAAATACGGCCTTGGTGATAGAATTGATGCTGGAGAACACATGATAGAATTATGCAAAACAAATTATTTGTTCATTTCAAATATCTTCTTTAGACAACATAACAGACAACTACACACATGGACCACACCAGATAGAATACGCAGAAATCAAATTGACTACATATGCGGAAAGACACAATGGAAAAACTCCATATCATCAGTGAAAACAAGGCCAGGGGCAGACTGTGGAACAGAACATCAATTACTCATATGCAAATTCAAACTAAAGCTGAAGAAAATGAAAACAAGTCCAAGAGAGTTAAAATATGACCTTGAATATATCCCACCTGAATTTAGAGATCATCTGAAGAACAAATTTGACACATAAAATACTAAAGACCGAAGACCAGAAGAGTAGTGGGATGACATCAAGAACATTGTACATGAAAAAAACAAAGTCACTGAGAAGACAAGAAAGAAGGAAAAGGTCAAAATGGATGTCAGAAGAGACTGAAATTTGCTCTCCAGCATAGAGATACTAAAGCAAATGGAAGAAATGAGGAGGTCCAAGAGCTGAACAGAAACTTTCAAAGATCAGCTCAAGAAGATAAAGCCAAATATTGCAACAAAATGTGCAAAGATCTGGAATCAGAAAACCAAAAAGAAGAACACCCTCAGCGTTTCTCAAACTGGGGGAACTGAAGAAAATATTCAAGCCTCAACTTTTGTTATTGAAAGATTCTCTGGGCAAATTATTGAATGACGCAGAAAGCATCAAGAGAAGTTGGAAGGAATACACAAAGTCACTGTATCAAAAGGAAATGGTTAATGTTCAATCATTTCAAGAGGTACCATATGATCAAGAGCCAATGATACTCAGGGAGGAAGTGCAAGGTGCATTGAAGGAAATGGCAAAGAACGAGGCACCAGGAATTGATGGAATAAAAATTGAAATCTTTCAAGAAAGTGAGTCGGCACAGAAGGCACTCACTCATCTTTGCCAAGAAATCTGGAAGACAACTATCTGGCTGACTGGTTGGAAGAGATCCATATTTGTGCCCATTCCAAAGAGAGGTGACCCAATGGAAAGCAGAAATCATCGGACAATCTCTTTGATATCCCATGCAAGTAAAGTTTTGCTAAAGGTAATACAGAAACAGCTACAATCATACATTGACAGAGAACTTCCAGATGTTCAAAAGTCGGATTCAGAAGAGGCCGTGGAATGAGGGCTATCACTGCTGATGTCCGATGGATCTTGGCTGAAAGTAGAGAATATCAGAAAGATGTTTACCTGTGCTTTATTGACTACACAAAGACTTTCAATTGTGTGGATCATGAAAAGCTATGGACAACACTGAGAAGTATGAGTATTCCGGAACACTTAATTGTGCTCACGAGGAATCTGTACTTGGACCAAGAGGCAGTTTTTCAAACAGAACATGGGAACACTGAATGGTTTAACATTAAAAAAGGTATGTGACAGGGTTGTCTTCTTTCACCATACCTATTCAACCTGTATGCTGAGCAAATAATCTGAGAAACTGGGTTATATGAAGAAAAATGTGGCATCATAATTGGAGGAAGACACATTAACAACTTGCGATATGCAGATGATACAACCTTGCTTGCTGAAAGTGAAGAAGACTTAAAACATTTACTGATGAAGATCAAAGAGCACAGCCTTCAGTATGGATTACATCTCAAGGTCAAGAAAACAAAAATCCTCACCACTGGACCAATAAACAACATTCTTATCAATGGAGAAAAATTGAAGTTGTCAAGGACTTCAATCTTCTTGGATCAACTATCAACACTCACAGAAGCAGCAGTCAAGAAATCAAACAACGTATTGCATTAGGCAAATCTGCTGCACAAGACCTTTTTAAAGTGTTGAAGGGCAAAGATGTCAGCTTGAGGACTAAGGTGCGCCTAACCTAAGCCATGGTATTTTCAATAACCTCATGTATGTGCGAAAGCTGGACAGTGAATAAGTAAGACCATGTAAGAATTGATGCATTTGAGTTATGGTGTCGGAAGAGAATACTGAAAGTTCCATGGGCTGCCAAAAGAACCAACAGATCCGTTTTGGAAGAAATGCAGCTTCATCTCTCATACTTCAGACATACTGTCAGGAGGGACCAGTCACCGGAGAAGGATATCATGTTTGGTAAGGTGGAGGGTCAGAGAAAAACAGGAAGACCCCCAATGAGATGGATTGGCCAAGTGGTAGCATCAATGGACTCAAGTGTGGCAACAGTAGTAAGGCTGGCCCAGGATTGGGCAGTGTGCATAACGTCACTATAGACTCGATGGCACCTAACAGCAACATTGAAATTGACTCAGTGTCATCTAAGGGCAGCAGGCACTGTACCAATAGTTTTATAAATTTTTTTCTTTAATCTTCCCAACAACCTTATTATGTGAGCATTATTTTTTTCTCTTCATTATGTAGTTGTAAAAACAGTTATAGAAGTCAGGAATAAAACAACATCTCACTGATAGCATTTGGTGAGGGTAGGATTTAAACTCAGGTCTTTTAGAAACTGACTCTGGTAGTCAGAAAATCTAAAATAGGCAAAATCTGGAAAGCATAGCTAAACCTTGCTCTAAATAAGATGCTCAGTCTTGATACAGTCACATCAAACCTTCAAAGTAACAAGTATTTAGGCTGAACCACAGCTAAATTTTTAAGAGAAAAACAGCCAAATACTAGCAATTTTGAATAGGTCAACCTAATCCTTTGTTTAATTCCAAAGAACTGAAAAACATAAAAAGCTTTCCAATCATTTTATGAGCTATTGTAAACTCTCACACCTACCTAGCCTGATAGCCCATACACACAAGAATATCTTATAATCAGTCTTATTTATGAATATATTATTGTTGTTGCTGTTGTATGCTGTCAAATTGAGTCAAATTCCAAATGACCCAATGGGACATAGAACTGCTCCAAATGGTCACTTAGGCAGTCATCTTTACAGGAGCCAATCAAAAGATGTTTCTCCAACAGAGTCGTTGGTGGTTTTAATCCACTGACATTTAGACTAGCAGCTGAGCACTTAACTACGGTGCAATCAGGACTTCTATTTAAGAGAATGTTATGTCAAATCTGTTCTGATTCAGTGACCCCATATAGGGTTTCCAAGGAGCAGCTGGTGGGTTTGAACAGCCAACCTGGTGGTTCCCAGTCCAGTGATGATCCTACATTGCCACATCATGATGAATATAGATATTAAAATTCTAAGTTAAATTTTAGTAAATTGAACTTGAAAGTATGTGAAATGAGTAATACACCAAGATTAACTATGGTTATACCAGAAATTCAAGGACAATCAATACAGCATAGTGGTTAAGAGCCGGGCGCTAGAGTCATAAGGCCCTGAGTTTAAATCCCACCCTCACCAAATGCTGTCAATGAGATGCTGTTTTCATTCCTGACTTCTATAACGCTGTTTCTACAACTGCATAATGAAGAGAAAAAATACTGCTCACATCGTAAGGTTTTGGGGAAGATTTAAAAAAAAAAAAGTCTATTAAACTATTGGGACAATACCTGTTGTCCTTAGATGACACTCTTGTCCATTTCAACTCATAGCAACCCCATGTGACAAAGTAGAGCCCCATAGGGTTTTCTAGGTGGTAATGTGTATGGGCACAGATCTCCAGCTCTTTCTCTCAGAGTCCCAATCGTCAACCTTTCAGTAAGCAACTGAGCACTTAGCTGTTCTGTCACCAAGTTTCTTCAGCATAGTAACTAATAGGTAGAAAGTACTGTCTGTGTTATACATCATAATTTCTGGAGTTCCTGGATGTGCAAATAGTTAACTCACTCAACTACTGATCGAACAATGGAGGTTCTCATGCAACCAAAGATACTTTGAAAGAAAAATCTGATGACTGACATCCAAACAATTAGCCATGAAAACCCTAAGAAGTATAGTTCTCTGACATTGCTGGGGTCAACAAGGAACACACATCAGATTTGCTGGTTTTATTACAGTTGCTTTTTAGACATTATTGACATATACAACACTGCATCAGAGGTGCCAAAAAAAAAAAAAAGACTGATTAGCTATGCTTTCCAGATTTTGCCTATTGTCTTTTTAGATTCTCTGACTCTTCCACAGTCAATTTTCTAAAATGTTTTATATGAGGGGCCTTCAAATCGTTTGTGAAAGAAGTGAGATAAAAGATAATGGAATTGCTTCATAAACTTTTTGAACTAACTTACATTGTAGAAAATGTAATTAAAACCATTTTTATGTGTTTATTTTTAACTTTTTATTGATTTGGATTAAAATTTACAGAACAAGCTGGTTTTCCTTTAAACAATCCACATGCTTTTTTTTTGTGACATTTACTACAATCTCCAAAATGGCATCTGACGAAATTTCCATATCATTATATGGAATGATGAAACAATACTTAACAGTAATTAACAGCATTAATCCTTATAGTAATATTCTGTAATCTTGACTAAACCAATAAATTAAGAAAAGTTCATTTTAAAGACATATCAATATTGGTAAGAAAGAGATCAGATGAAAATTATTTGCAAGTGATATGCAGTGTATATCTAGAAGTTTTGGGGAAAGGGGACTTGCTAGAACTGATGAAAATTCAAAAAAATGCTCAATACAATAATCCAAACTTTACCCAAGCAGCAGTCGTATTAAAATGTTTTTCAACTTCATTTTTAATAGCAGTACAAATAAAAATACTTTTTACAATAAATATATATTAAGGACATAAAAATTTATGAACAGAAAACCATATGTGACTTCTTGAAAAGACTCAATATCGTAGAGATGTCAATCTTCCCCAAGTGAATATATAAATTAAATTGACGATACACAAATCAATATGTATTAGTATAGAAATGTTTACCATATAAATTAATGTATATATGTAAAACAATTATAAAATAACACAAATAGTTCAAATAAAATCATAAAACAAAACATTTTTTAAATGTCTTTAACACCTGAACTTAATAAACTGATAATTATTTACATCTTTATGAATGACCAAGGCATTTCTGAAAAGAATGAAACATATCTTTCCAGACATATGGACATATTCTAAATATATATACAAATTAAAACATTACAGAACTGAAACAGGTATAAGCAAACCAATTTAAACAAACAAAAATGAACTAATCGTGTAGCTATTAAGCGATATCTTGATAAATTCATATATGTGGGTATTTAGAATATGAAAGGAAGTATTTTAAATTACTGCCGAAATAATATATTAAGTTAATAAGTAGCAAAATATAACTGATTTTCCATTTAGGAAAAACTAAATGAAATAAAGTCTCCGTTTCATGCAAAATTAAATTCCAGGTATACATATGTAAATGTAAGAAAACACAAAAAGCTGGAAAGAGTATCATTTAAAAGTCTACAATACTAAGATTAAAAGGCTTTTAACACCAGACCAAAGCCTAAATTAGAAGGAATTAAAAATGACAGCTCTGACCTCCTAAAATATCAAAAGCTCTCATTGACAAGAAATCCTAAACCAAGTTTCAAGGGCAAAAATAAAAAGGGAAGAGTGGGTGGCAGACATAAGGAATTAAATAGACAAATTAAAATTAGGAATGCTATAAAAATTTAAGGAAAATGAAAATATAATTTATAGAAAAACTAAAGATCAATATATCATCAGTGTATTCAGTTTCCCCAATAATTTCAGAAATGTACATCTTTTAAATGAGGCCCCCATCAGATTAGTATTAACATATTATGCCAGATAATAGTAAGTATCTTGTCAAAGAGGTCGCTGGAAATTATAATATAAATTGATATAACCTTCTTGGCAGATAATCTTGCATCATCCACCAAAAGTTAAAATAAGTAAATTTTTGACCACTTCTAGTAATTTGTTCTAAGTAACAGCCAGTATGTTCATCAAAATGGAGCTAGTTAAATAAATCAGGGTGCCTTCATACAGAGGAATACAATGTGCTATTAAAAAGAACACAGATGCTCTCTATATTTCTCTCTCTGAGGAAAGAAGGTCCATGACACATTATGGTAGCAAAAGCAAGTTGCAACACAGTAGACGTACCACATATGATGACGCTTCAGTACGGAATGCATATACACATTTGTGTACAAACAAAAATTTTACTTTCTTTAATAATATGACATTGCAAGAAACTTTCTTTGTTTTAATTTTTTTGTCCCATTTGAACTTTTATATATACTGTTCAGTATTATGGTAGAAATTAAGTAATAGAATATTTACAGAATATTTACTACAATGTTTAATATTAAACAATATATGGCAACCATGGCTAACATTATTATCATCACAGGGGGCAAGTTGGAAATGAAAAGTAGTAGCAATGTGCATATAATAAACTACATTCATGGTGGAAAAAATAAAAACTAATTTGTTAAGGCAAACTATGGAACATGAAAACCTATGTTAGACGCTGCCTAAAACCAATGAATGCAGGTGACATTATTTCATGCATTATAACTTCCTATGCCCTAACGTGATTGGCTGGTTTCCTGGACAAAGCAGAAGTCAGCCATAATATAAGAAGGCAGCATTTTTGAGGAGGGATTCAGAAAGTTAGTGGGGAAATTCTATTTTATCTTTTAATTCCATTTATAATGGATTATAATACATCAAGTCTATTCCTGGTACGGCGCTGTGGGTTAATGTGCCAGACTGCAAAGCCATTTGAACTGCAAGGTTGGCGGTTCAAGCTCACCAGCACTCCTCAGAAACCCTATCCAAGGTTGCTATGGGTCGTAAGAGACTCGACAGCACTTAACAATAACAACAACAATGTGGTGCTGCAGAGTACTGGTGTGCCACTGTGGGTTAATGCGCTGGACTGCAAAGTCAGTCTGAACCACAAGGTCAGCAATTCAAGCTCACCAGCAGCTCCTTGGAAACTCTACAGAGGGTTGCTATGAGTCAGACTCCATGGGACTTAACAATAATGTTATTTAGGAACTCCTGATGTGTAGCACTGTTAAGATTTAGTATTGGACTGCAAATCACAAGATCTGCCATTCAAGTTCACCAGCTGCTCCTCAGAAATCCTATACAGGGTCACTACAAGTCGGAATTGACACTGGATGGCACTTAGCAGCAACAACAACGAACAATAAAATATTTCTTTTTAAAAAGTCGTAAATGCAATTCACTGTAACTTGAATTTTTTTTTTTAACTGCCCTGTCCAGAATAAATACTTGCTTAGCTCAACTAAAAAGATTCAGATACACAGAAATCTTTCATGGCACTATCAGACAAGCACTGGGCTGTTAACCACAAGGTCAGTGGTTCAAACCCACCAGCCACCCCTCAGAAACATACACAGAGCTGCTAGGAATCAAAATAGTCTCAATAGCACTTTACAAAACCACAACACTCACAGAATGAAGTCCTGGTGTGGCATTGTAGAATAAGCGCTGGATGGTAAGATCAGTTTGAACCCTATGGTCAGCAGTTCAAACTCAACAGCCACTCCTCAGAAACCCTACAGAGGGTTGCTATGAGTTGAAACCGATTTGACAGCACTAAACAACAACAACAATTACAATAAGGCTTTATAAGTATATTGAGAGGAACTTAATGATTTGCCAAAGATCACAGAAGGGTAACATGTTTAAACCAGGTCCTACTGTCTTACCAACTCATAACAGTGTCTGTTTTCCTACAATTAAGTTTTCTAGTTTCTACCTTTGATGCTTTCACAGTTAAATGATGCTATTCAGTTAGAGCTAAGGTATTCACATTCCTTTGATAAAACATTTATCCATTCTTTCATTCAGCAAGCATTTCCTGAATTTTACAATGGAGCTTCTGCATGATACAAAATGATTAACACGCTCAGCTGTTAACCAAGAAGTTGGAGGCTGGAAGTCTGAGTCTACCAAGAGACTCCCTAGAAGAAAGGCTAGGCAATCTATTTCTAAAAACTCAGCCACTGTAACACTCTGTGGAGCAAGATTCTACTCTGACACATCTGGGCTGTTTCAATGAGTAGGATGAAACTCGACAGCATCTGGAAGGGGGAAAAAGTGCAAGGTATTGCTCTAATTTCTAGAATGAAATATGTTGTTGTTGTTGTTAAGTGCCATTGGGTCAATTCCGACTCATAGCAATCCTGTAAATGGTTTCTGAGAAGGAGCGCTGGCGAGTTTGAACCACTGACTTTGCGGTTTCAAACCAACCTTGAGGTTGAGTGCTTATCCTATGATGCCATAAATATGTGCCTACTTTCATGAACTTTACATTTTATTCAACTCATAAGGATGCATTAAATGTAAATGATACCCTGTTGTGACCTAAACCAAACCCAATGCCAAGACACAATGATCCTATGGTGACGGTTACGTGCTGTGGAGTCAGCTCCAACTCACAGCAACCCTATAAAGGGTTTCCGAAGCTGTTCATCTTTACCAAAGCAAAGAGTCTCATCTATCTCCTGTGGATAACTGGTAGATTCAAACTGCTGACCTCACAGTTGGCAGCATAACTTGTAACCCACTGCAATACCAGGGCTCCTTATAGTGATACTGACAATGTTGTGAGTATGAACCACTGACCCTGTGGTTCAAACCGACCTTGTGGTTCAAACCAACCTTGTGGTGGAGTGCTTATCCATAACATAACCTTGTGGTCGAGTGCTTACCCAATCCTGATAATGTTGTTGCTGTTGTTAAGTGCCATTGAGTGGGTCTGACCCACAGCAACCCTGGATAGGGTTTCCAAGGAGCAGCTGGTGAGCTTGAACGGCCAACCTTGTGGTTCAAACCAACTTTGCAGTCCAGGGCATGAACCCGCAGCACCACACTGGGATTAGTAAAACTACTCCATAAAGTTTTTGAGGATGCAATCTTTACAAAGGCAAATTGCCTCAACATACTCCCTTAGGGCAGCTAAGGGGTTCAAACACCTGACCTTTTGATTAACAGCCAAACATTTAACCACAGGGCTCCTGCTTATTGTAATACCCCCACACACACCTTATTCCAACTCATATTGTTGTTGTTATGTGCCACTGAATCAGTTCCAACCCATAGCAACCCTGTATAGGGTTTCCGAGGAGTGTGAACCACCAATTTTGCAGTTCAACCTACTTTGCAGTCTAGCGCATTAATCCACACCAGGACTCCATTCACAGCGATCCTATAATTCAGAGTAGGGCTGTTCCTTATGGTTTCTGAGACTAAATAGTTACCAAAGCAAACAGCCCCATTTTGTTGCTCTCAGAGTGGGCTGGTGGGTTTGAACTGTCAACTGTGCAGTTAACAGGCTAATGCTTAATTAGCCCACCACCTTACTCCCCCAGGGCTTCTTACTTATTGTGAAGTACTCTATAAATTAATTTGATGTCTAGAAGGAGAGTCTTCTAATGCTGCCCTAAGAAGCCTCATTTGAAACCTGAATCTATGTATAAAGGATGAAGATACATACTCAAGACCAGAAGAATTACTACAGGATTTAACTGTAACAAATGTGCAGCCAAATCCACTTCATTTACTTAGCATCTAGAGTGTGGTTGCTCTGTAGAATAAACACTGGACTGTCAACCACAAGGTTGGTGGGAGCGCACTAGCCGCTTGAAGCCTTTCTGCTCCTGCAAAGATTTGCAGCCTAGGAAACCCTATGCAGGTGGCTATGAGACTCAACAGCACTTAACAACCACAAAGCAAAGAAAGGGTCTTGGTGTGATGCTGTAGGATAAGCACTGGACTGCTAACCACAAAAGTTGACAGTTTAAATCCACCAGCTACTCCTTGGAAACCCTATACAGGGTTGCTATATAATCCATTTGACAACAAACCTATAAGAAAAGCAGCTCTCTGCAATTCTATTACTTCCCATTATTGCCACTTTGGCCGAATTTGAGCAATCAAGGAATAAACATATCACGGGGGAAAGCAGTCATGTATTATATTATATTGGGGTAAGCTATTTTGTAGGTGAATATTCTCATGTGGTGCTGTGGATCAGCACTGGGCTGCAAACCACAAGGTCCCTATGAGTCAGATCGAACTCAACAGCACTTAACAACAATGTGGAACTATGAGGATTTTGCACAGTGCTGCTTTTTTTAAAAAGGGTTACTTCTTTTACATTCCTCTGGAAGAAAAAAAAAAATCTTGGAATACATAGGAAACCATCCCAACCACAACATGACTGCTATGCATTTAAAAATAATGTTCCACATGCTCTTTTTTTAAAGGACATAAAGCAAATTTTGGCTGTGCAATATATACTTGATACCTCTTCTCTTCCTGATCCCC
Source organism: Chrysochloris asiatica (assembly GCF_000296735.1). Taxonomy (NCBI): domain Eukaryota; kingdom Metazoa; phylum Chordata; class Mammalia; order Afrosoricida; family Chrysochloridae; genus Chrysochloris; species Chrysochloris asiatica. The sequence goes on along the minus strand of NW_006408609.1, from coordinate 10,142,794 downwards.
CAATAAAGTTTCTAATTCTAAAGTCTGGAGCCCATGTCTTAGTTACTAATTTGGTAATTTTAAATCTGTCAAGTTACGTTAAGATAGTTTATAATAGCTAGATTCATACAAATAGTTTTAAAATGGCTTTAATATAGGATAGCTAAGTTGTTTTTAAGTACCCTACAGTCAGTTTCGACTCACAGTGACCCTGTATAGTTTTCTAGGCTTTTAACTTTGCTGGAAACAGAACGCCTCATCTTTCTTCTGCCGAGAAGCTAGTGGGTTTGAACCACCAACCACGTGGTTCAGAGTCAAGTACTTATACTACTGCGCCATGGTGCTCCTTAACTCACAGTATATAAATAACGAAAAGCAAACAACAAAAACAAAATTACACTGCTGTTGTTGATGATAGTAAGTGCTGTAGAGTGGGTTCTGACTTACAGCAACCTTGTGTAGGGTTTCCAAGGGCAAACTGGTAGGTTTGAATTGCCAACATTGTGGTTCACAGTCCAGGGTTTACTCTACAGTACCACACCAGGAGTCCATTCCTTTGTGTAAGAAGGGGATTCACTAAAGTAAGAAACTGGATTTGACTGCCAGAAACACTTTTCAGCAATTTGGGTCTTGATTCTACAGTTTTAGTCATAGGACTCTGAACCATGAAAACCTGCTTTTCCTTGATTCTATGTTAAAGTAATTTTGGCAAAGTCAAGTGGAAAAGAAAAAACTCACAAACTCCTTTAACTTTCATTTTGAAGAGAAATTAAAAAACTGTGAACTACTCTTTAACTTTGAAATAAATACGATTTAATACTCAGCACCTTGAAAAAACGGGATTTAATAAGACAACAAATAAATTAGATCAAACCTGTTAAAAAGATTTAGTATTCTTATGACCTCACAATAATGTATTAGCATTTACCACACACTCAACATTCAAAACTAAACAGAAAGTTTAAGATATGAGCTGTTTTAAATTCCTATTATTCAGTCTTGAATTAATAATACTTGAATAAACTCAGCCTACAATATTCCTTTAAATTTACCCGAAACAGTTAATGTAAAAAAAGTTCCAAAAATAGCTTACCAAAGTACCTGAAATAACAATACAAGATCCTTGCCTTCCAAATTCTTTAGCATCTTCAATTACCTCGAGTTGTATCTATCATAAAATTCTAAAACTAATCTCAAAGCAAAATCTTAACAGGCTGTAAATGTACACTTAGGCCATATTAGGAAAGCAAGCCTTATTCTAAAGTTAAACAAGCACAGGTAGGAGACACAAGGGTGGGGCACTTGTTTTGCTCCCCCAGACAAACCAAATTCTGCTTTGGTGATGGATCACCGTAAACCTCAATGACCCCCAAATTCCAACACGACTAAGGCAAAGTTTCAGTTTTGCTCAAAATGCCTTTCACACAAACGCTGGGGGTAAAAAATTAAGTCATGGTCAACGACTATTCAGTATATGGTGCAAACCATGATGGTGCATTTACGATTTGAAAAGGAGCGTCTTTCACTATTCATTACGTCAGATTTGAAACTTCTCAAACAGAAAGAAAAAAAAAATTTCTCTTGAGTGATCTTGTGATTGTGTGACTGATGCAGGAGTAAAGGGTGAGGAGTAGAACAAGGTCAAACTTAGGGGACAAAAGATTCCTGGAATAAACAGGCTAGAGATTTCCTTACTTACAGGATAATGTCTATAACCAGAGAAAACGAAAAAGAAACGTAAAGGAAAAGGAACCAATCAAACCTACTTCTACATAGTCCACCCAACAATGTACCTGCCCCTCAAGACAGACAACCGAATTCTGGTGGAGACCGGTTTGCAAAATAGCAGGCCTGGAATGTTCATACCTTTGAAATACAAATCCAGTTTAGGAGAATGACAACTGGCTGTTCTTTAAAAGAAAAGAAAAAAAGTTTAATTAAGAAGAGTGTAGGAATGTGAGGGTCGCATTCACTACCCTGCATCGTCAGTTACAGGAAACAATCGGCAGAAGGACATAGACAGAAACACGCTCACTGCATCCTCCCACCCACCCCCGACCCGGCAGTGGGCGCTACGCCCCCACCCGAGAAGTGTGAAGCTGGGCGGGGGGGGAGGTAGCGGGGGAGGCAGTCGGATCGGGGGAGGCCTGAGCGCCCGCAGGCACACCGCGGGGAGTTGGCGGGATCGCCTCTCACCTTCTGCGCCGCGCTCTGCTGCTGCAGCACATTCTGCTCCACGGTCATGGCCCTCGCGGCGGCGGCGGCGACGACACAGGCTGGGGCGTCCGAGTCCTCGCGCCTCCGCCGGCCCGGGATGCAATGCTCCGCCGAGCTCCAGGGAGCGGCGTGGATTGCCGGAGAGGGCAGCGCCCCCGCCAGCCAGGAGCGTAGGCGATGGCGGTCGACGTGCGCGGGCACAGCGGGCAGGCGGCGAGTCGAGGGTTGCGAGGGCCACGGCGGTGGCCCCACCTCTCCAATCGGCCCGCCTCAGCGCGGCTTGTCCGCTGGGGTCTGGGCCATGAGCCGGCGGCAGACGCCGGGGCGCGGGAGGGCGCGAGCAAACCGGGACGCGTCACGCGCTCGCGCGCTCCTTCGCTGGCAGATCTGCGGCCACTCCGGGGAAGGGAGCGAGGGACCCAGGGAGCGACCGGCCGGAATGGCGCTGTCCTCCTCCCCCCACGGCTCCTCCTCCCCTCCCCTCCCCCAACCGCCGTCACCGCCCCCACCCTGCGGCTCCTCCCCCGCCGAGCCCCGCCCGCAGGCCCCCCTAACCCTACATTGTGACCCGTAGGGCGGTAAAACGGGGCGGGGTAAGTACGAAGCCCCGCCCTTAATCCTCGTCCATTCCTGCCCCGCGGGAACCCAGCGCTGCACCGAAGCTGGAAGGCGCAATGGGTGTGCCAGCCCAGGAGTCGCCCTTGCGGCAGGTTGCTTGGCGACTGGACTTGGCTCCGCGAAGCCCAAGCCGGGACTCTAGGGCAGTGTACCTCCCTGCGCCCAGGACTTGTCAGTTCGCCTGCTTGCCCAGGCCTCCAAGACAAATATATTTTACCTGCAGGCCCAAAACCACATTGGATCGCGATAACGGACTCCTTTCCGTGAACCCTTCCCGCGCCTCGCCTTTCTAGGAATTTTACAAGCAACATACTTGCCCGAAGGGAATAATCAATTGTGAGTTAAGCAAAGGACTTTCAGAGGTCCTTGAGCTGAAATGTACTTGAGCCCTCAACTAATTATTGCATGGATGAATATTGACATCTTCCATCTACTTCATTCAGATGTGTGTCATTCACTGTCAGTTTCTGGAGAAATAAGATTTATTTCCTGGAGATGTAATAAAACGACATATGTCCTACACTAAAACAATATTACAAAAAAGTGCAATCGAGTCGGTTCCGACCCATAGCGACCCTGTATAGGGTTTCCGAGGAGCAGCTGGTGAGCTTGAACTGCCAACCTTGAGGGTCAAACGGCTTTGCAGTCTGACGCATCAACCCCACTACCTAGATGATACACAATCCTAATATCCCAATTACCAAATAAGCAAACAATTAACTCTTTAACACATGAATACTTGACTATATATGGAATTGAAAGGACAATATAATGTTGAGATAGCTATCTCGAAAAAATGTCTGGAGTTTCACGGAGGAAACCATGAATTGGCACCAGGAATGAAGAGGAGGTGGTGGCAGGGGAGGTAATGAGTTCATATTGTCACAAATACAATACCAACACCCCCTTAATAAAAAATAAATAAAAACTATCAAGCTGATTCTTAAAGAATTTTTAATCCCATGACAAAAGTAAATTTGGAAACATAATTGAAACATTGGAACTAGTGTGGCGCTGTAGAATAAATAAACACTAGACCGAAAGTTTGGTTTGAACTGCAAGCTCGGCGGTTCAAATACACGAGTCGCTCCTTGGAAACCCTATACAGGTTCGCTATGAGTGGGAACCGACTCAAGGGCACTTGACAACAATTGAAATATTATCTGGTTTATTTCATAATAATAGCTCTAAAATATAGCTTTGTACAATTCTTTACAGTTTGAGCTGCCCCTTATATATCTTCAACCACGTTCTGTGAGTCTTACCTTACTCTCTTATTTGATTTTGAGAAATGAAAACTTACATTTTGATATCTTATGCCTTTGCCAGCAGAACTTGAAAAGTCATGTGATGTTTGGAAACTCAGAATTTTAGAAATAGTGCAACAGTTCTGAACAAATGGAGAAATCTTTGCCATTTGAACTGCAAGGTAGGCAGTTCAAGCTCGCTATGGGTCGGAACCGACTCAACAGCACTTAACAACAACAATAAAGCGGGTGATGTGTCAAAGATAGTGTACAAGAGCCCATTTTTCTCACAGACCAAAGAACTTCCAAAGTTATCAAAGTCATATTTCTCTGTATTACAGATTAAAAAAAAAAAAAAAATCAGTCAGGTTCACAACATTTAAACTTTAAAAAGTTCAATTTAGTACAAAAATTCGGTATCATGGTTTACAAAGATGTTGACAGTTACTAAAGTTTGGCTTCAAGAATTTGGTAACACAATATTCCTATGAGTTTAAATTTTTTATTATACATGAACACACGCACATAATGCTGTGCATAGAGTTTTCACACATAATACATTGCTAGGGCCTCATATTGCTGGAGTCCTGGTGTAGCGCTTTAAGATGAGCACTTGACTGCAAGGTCAGTTTGAGCAACAAGGTCGGCAGTTCAAACTCCCCAGTGGGTACTCGGAAACTCTATAACATGGTCACTATGAGTTGGAACTGATGCAGGGCACTGAACAACATGCTGGTGGTAGAGATAGTCATCAAAACAGAGGAAGAAACAGTTGCTGTTAGGTGGATTCCAACTCCTGGTGACCCCATGTGTGTCAGTATAAAACTGGGCTCTATATGATTTTCAATAGCTAATGTATTCTTTCCAATTGCTTCTGGATGAACTTGAACCTCTAGCATTTCAGTTAGTTGCAACCCAGGTACTCCAGAACTCTTTCCAGGTAGTTAGATTTGCCCATTTATATCATTAATTTCTAGTTCTTGTCTAATGGATTCCTACTTACATACCTTTTAAAAAAAAAAAAAATCTTTTTGTAGTTTTTTAGAATTTTGATATGAAACTCAAGTTTCCTTACAGGCATTTCTTTTTAGAAAACATGCAATTGAATAATAAGTGGTTGTGTTGCTTCTGCCATTGAGATGAGTCTAACTCATGGTGACCTTGTGTATTACAGAGTGAAGATGTTACAGAGCGTTTCTGTGATATGACCATTTACAAAAACTGATCGTCAGGACTTTTGGTTCCATGGTGGTACTAGATGGATTCTAAACATCACCCTTTAAGTTACTGGTCATGTACAAAATTACAAAATGCAAATTTGAAAAGCTAAGATATGTTTGCACATAAAACCGATTGACAAGACTTCTTAAATTCATTTTCAAAATGTGTTCCTATGCTAGTTTTTCCACTTGTGACTCATCTTTAATATCTATGGTTATAGAAACTATATACCCTCAGGATACTATTTAGTAACACCTAAATTATTGCGTTGGAGCCCTGGTGTGGCACTGTGGGTTAATGTGCTGGACTGCAAGGTCAGTTTGAATCACAAGGTCAGTGGTTCAAGCTCACCAGTCGCTTTTCAAAACCCTATACTGGGTTGCTATAGGTCGGAACCGACTCAATGGCACTTAGCAACAACAACAAACTGTTACGGTTTGTTCTAGTGTGTTGCTGTAGGATAAGCACTGTGCTGCTTATCTCAAGGTCAGCAGTACAAACTCTCCAGTTTAAACCGTCATTCTTTGGAAACCCTATTTGGGTCACTGTGAGTCAGGAGCAACTCGATGGTACTTAACATCAACAAACTGTTGTATTACTCTAGATCATTCACACTCAGATAAAAACATAAAGTTAATATTTTTCATATAAAATGACTTTTCTATTTTTTAACCCTAATTATAAAACTAGATATATTTTATTTTGAATCAAAATACTGTTTCTAACAATTTTCAGTATTGTGTTTGGTATGTGAACTAAGGAAATGAATACGTTTATATCTTGAGTATTCATTTCTTTTTGTCTACAGAAGATTTCAGAATCCATTTCTGGAGACCAAAATCTTCTTTGTTACCAAAGACATTTATTTGTAAGACATTAATAAAAGAAAGCTGGATTCAGAAGAGGCCGTGGAATGAGAGATATCATTGCTGATGTCCGATGGATCTTGGCTGAAAGCAGAGAATATCAGAAAGATGTTTACCTATGCCTTATTGACTACACAAAGGTTTTCGATTGTGTGGATCATGACAAGTTATGGACAACATTGCGAAGTATGAGTATTCCCGAACACTTAATTGTGCTTCTGAGAAATCTGTACCTCGACCAAGAAGCAGTTGTTCGAACAGAGCATGGGAACACTGAATGTTTTAAAATTGGGAAAGGTGTATGACAAGGTTGTGTTCTTTCACCATACTTATACAACCTGTATGCTGAGCAAATAATACGAGAAGCTGGGTTCTATGAAGAAAAATGTAGCATCAGGATTGGAGGAAGACTCATTAACAACCTGTGATATGCAGATGATACAACCTTACTTGCTGAAAGTGAAGAGGACTTGAAACATTTATTGATGAAGATCGAAGAACACAGCCTTCGGTATGGATTGCATCTCAATGTAAAGAAAACAAAAATCCTCACCACTGGACCAATAAACAACATTCTTATCAACGGAGAAAAGATTGAAGTTGTCAATGACTCCATTTTTCTTGGATCAACTATCAACATTCACGGAAGCAGCAGTCAAGAGATCAGATGACGTATTGCAATGGGCAACTCTGCTGCACAGGAACATTTTAAAGTGTTGAAGAGCAAAGATATCACCTTGAGGACTAAGGTGTGCCTGACCCAAGCCATGGTATTTTCAATAACCTCATATGGATGTGAAAGCTGGACAGTGAATAAGGAAGATCGTAGAAGAATTGATGCCTTTGAATTTTGGTGTAGGAGGAGAATACTAAAAGTACCATGGACTGCCAAAAGAACCAATAGATCTGTTTTGGAAGAAGTGCAGCCAGAGTGCTCCTTGGAGGCCAAGATGGCTAAACTTCGTCTCTCATATTTTGGACATATTGTCAGGAGGGAAAAGTCACTAGAGAAGAATGTCATGCTGGGTAAGATGGAGGGTCAGAGAAAGAGAGGAAGACCCCTAATGAGATGGATTGGCCAGGTGGCATCATTGATGGCATCAAGTGTGGCAGCAGTAGTTAAGTTGGCCCAGGATCGGACATTGTTTCGTTCTGCTGTGCGTGGGGTCACTATGAGTCGGTTCCAACTCGATGGCACCTGACAGCAACAACAACAATAAAAGAAAAACATTAAATTCATAGAATTGTTGTTATTGTTAAGTGCTGTTGAGTTAGTTCTGACTCATAGCGTGACCTTGTATGGGGTTTCCGAGGAGCAGCTGGTAAGTTTGAACTAGTGATGTTGTGGTTCAAACCGACCTTGCAGTCTAGTGCATTATCCTGCTGCCAGCGTCACGCCAGAATGCCTAATTCATAGGGTAGATGTGAATAATTTTTATGACAAAACAGTATTGTTTTTTTCCTTTAGGTATATTGACACATAAGATATATTGACACATTTTATTTTCGCCAACAAGGAAACATTAAGCAATGTTTCAAAGAGGTTTCTATGATATCATAATGGTAATATTTAGTGATAGCGTGTTCATAGACTATAACCTGTACTTTCTGCCTAGTAATGTGATTTAAATGCTTATTGCATTAACTGTGTAGGCCAAGTTTTTTATACTTTTATAATGAATGCCTCACTCTAACTTCTCATTCCAAATGGACAGATTTGTGGTTCTGATAGTCATGTTGTATAGCATGACAAAGTATGTGCAACCTATTTGTTGATGTTAAGTGCCATTGAGTCAGATCCAATCCATAGCGACCTTATACAGGGTTTCTGAGGAGCAACTGGTAGACTTGAACCGCCTACCTTGCAGTTCAAACGGCTTTGCAGTATGGCGCATTAACCCACAGCGCCAAACCAGGCCTCCTATTTAGGCTCTCCATTATTGCTATCGTCAATTTTCAATGGCTCCTCAAACCCTAAGAACCTCTAAGTATTTCTTCTTTTATAACATTTCATCTACTTTGCTTAATTCTATATTGCAGACATTTGTCACAGCAAATCTTCCTTGGGCTGCCTTATTCCCATGGCCACATGAGATGCATTAAGGACAATACCACAATATTCTCTGTCAATACTGGCCCTTCCAATTAAAATAGTTCTGAAGGAAAGCAGTCTGTGAATTGGACAAGGAATCTCATCTGTGCTGAATTACTGCTTTACCAGAGCTCCTTTAAAAGTCAGCTTTAGAGCTCTGGTAGCATTGTTGTTGTTGTTATGTGCCGTGGAGTCGGAACCGACTCATAGCATAGGCGTTACTAATCTGGCTGTGAACTACAAGTCGAAACTACCAACTGTTCTGCGGGAGAAAGATGAGGCATTATGCTACTGTAAGGTATGCGTTGCAACCGACTCCATGGCACACAGCCATATGGAAACATAGCTGCACACTTTGCCAGTACCTGGAGACTCCTTGCCTATACCCCTTGCTTCCCTTACCATGAACATAACCAAAAATCTTATTTTCAAACTGAAGCTGACGATTCTTTCCCTCTCATTTCTTTTCTTTCTTTCTTTTTTTTCCATTTATGCTATACTCGAGTCAAATATCTCCCCTTTGATAATAATGTTGTTGTTGTTGTTTGTTGTGAGCTATTGAGTTGGTTCTGGCTCATAGTAACCCTGAATAGGGTCTCCAAGAGCAGTTGGTAGGTTTGAACTGCCATCCTTGAGGTTACTAGTCCAGTGCTTATTGTAAAATGCCACACGGGTCACAAATTTCTCGGAAATCATCATATAATATAACATGTAAGAGGGGACTTCAAAAGTTCATGGAAACTTAGAATAAAAAGATAGTGAAATTGTTCCATGAATATTTTGAATTATATATATACACAAACATATACATACAGACACATACACTAGGGGATTTCAAAAAGATCATAGAAAAACATTTTCAATAAATGTTTTGAAGTCCCCTCAGAGAATGACTAATGTCATTTCCCAAAACAACCCTCTCCCCTACATAGATGACATGATCACTACATATTTACAAATTCTTAAGAACTACCCAGTGATATAGAGTCCCGACATGTATTATAAGATAAGCACTCAACTACTAATGAAACTTGTGGTTGTTTGTTGTTGTTATGTGCCATGGAGTGGGTTCCGACCCATAGTGACCCTGTACAGGGTTTCCAAGGCTGTAAATCTTTACGGGAGCAGAAAGCCTCATGTTTCTCCCGTGGAATAGCTGGTAGTTTTGAACTGCTGACTTTGTGGTTCGCAGCCCGATTCGTAACCACTACTCTACCAGAGCTCCTTAAGGTCAATTAAACCCATCAGCAGCTTCTCAGAAACCCTGTACAGGGTCACTATGAGTTGTACCAACTCGACAGCACTTAACAACAAACACCACCGCCACCCAGGGGCATAGTCACGGCCTATAGTCAGAGGAGGACAGCGACTCCTCTGTCCACACACTGGACTATGAACCACAAGGTCATGGTTTGAATCCCCCAGCAGCTCCATGGGATAAATAAAGATGAGGCTTTCTGCACATGGAAAGATTTATAAACTTTAGAAACACTAGGTTGTTGCTGTTGTTATGGACTGTGGAGTCATTTCCAACTCATAGAGACCTTGTACAGGGTTTCTGAGGCTGTAAATCTTTACCAGAGCAGAAAGCCTCATCTTTCTCCCCCAGAACAGCTGGTAGTTTCAAACTGCTGACCACTCACTTTGTAACCACTATGCTACCAAAGCTCCTTCGGAAACCCTATACAGGGTTGCTATGAGTAGGAACTGACTCGATTGCACCTAACAAGTATAAAATCAGATTTGTTCCTTGTGCTTCTACTACTCTGTTCTGAAACACAGAAAACACTTTCCCTGAATATTCCTTGCTCTCATGTCAACTGACTTCAGTAAGAATTTGGGCAGTGAAAGGCGTTGAAGGGTGGGAGAAAGGGAGACGCTCGGTTAGTTTTTCTCCCTCCTGCTTTGGATGGCCTCTCCCTGGGCTATGTTTCTTCTATGGTTCCACTCTTATGAGAGTGGCTCACCTTAGTCCCAGCTTCCTTCTTGTCTTACTGTGGGTTGACGTGGCACTGTAGATCAGCATTGGACTGCAAACCACAAAGTAGGCAATTCAAACCCACCAGCTGCTCCTCAGAAACCCATTACAGGGTTGCTATGAGTCGGAACCAACTAGACAGCTGTTAACAACATCTAGAGGTGCAGAACCAATTAAATGTATCATATAAACACATAGATAAAATAGATTTACTTCAAGGAATGGCACACAATGAAGAGGAAATGGCTCACGCAATCGTGGGGGCTGGCAAATCCCAAATCGATGGGTTAGATGGCAAACTGGAGATGTCTACTGGTTCCTACATTTTCAGGATGATGGAAAATCCAAAAATCTGTAGGTCAGCTGACAGGCTAGAGAGACAGTCTGTTGGCTTATGTCTCAAGAACAAGAGGTCAGGTGATGGGGAGAGTGAAGGATTGAAAGGAAAGAGCAAGAGAGAGAGAAAAACTCTACCAGAACACCAGAGACAGGACATACCCCAAGGAAACTCTCAACTACTCGACTGATCACATCAGACCACATAATTTAAAATGACTAAATTATATTACATTACGGAAAAACATCCAGTCCAGTGTATGCCAAGCCACTGAGAATCATAGCCTAGCCAAATTGACGCACAACATGAACCATCACATGGCCCGAAGATTATCTGATAACCTTGACTTTTCCCTATATTTCTCTAAATTAAAGGTGGTCAGGACTTCTTGCAGCTGCTAAACTGTGGTTTAACTCATTGTGCTGTTTGCCTTCTCAGTTCTTTCATTACCTTTAAAAACATTTGCCTGAATTAAATGCCTCCACTTAAAAAACTTAGTATTTTTCTGACTGGACTCTTATTGTCATATAACAAAAGGGGAAAAATGATATAGAGTTATTCTGATGATCAAATTAAGTAGTTCATGTAAAGTGCTTAGAACATACAGAGGCACATAATTTGTGATTATTTTATTAGTTACTGTTGTTGTTGTTGTTAGGTGCCATCAAATCAGTACCATGTTAGTTACTGAATGGTTCCAATGCAACAAAAGTAACTCTTGCCTGATCCTACACCATCTTCACCATCTTGGTATACAGTCACTGTGTGTTTTCAATGCCTTCCAACCTGTGGGTTCATTACCAAGCATGTAATAAAGCAAAACACCCACATGCAAACTAGTTTTCACTATTGTTATTATAATTAGGGTCTCCTTGTGACCTATACATTGATAATTTAAAACCATTCATCAGCTAGGATCCAGTCTTCTAAGTTTAGAAAAACAAGAAGCAGTTCGGTAACGTAAGGTCTAAAATCTGCCAGTCTAAGAAGAGACTGTACCACTGACATTTAATATATCAAATCATGTTCAATGATCTTGTTTAGTTATTCCTCGACAACTATGTTACCTCTAGTCTCAGACCCATGGTGATTATTTGTGTTCTCCCTGGAACAGCAGAAAAAGCACAAAGTTCACCTATATGTATCTTTATTTTTTAATTACATACTAGAGATATGAGAAATCAGAAATGTATTGTTGATTTGAGCAAGCCATACTGTACATACTTAAGTTTATGCATCAACTTGACTGGACCCAGATTCTCAGTGGTTCAGCAGTTAAAATATAATAATTCCACATGATGAGATCTAATATAATGTAATCTCTTCCCCCATGATGCGATCTGATGTGATCATCTCTGATCTGAAATAATTATACTATATGTTGTAAATCCCCACTTCTATGACGTTGACGGGAATCCTGGTGTGGTGCTATGGGTTAATGTGTTGGACTGCAAAGTCAGTTTGAACCACAAGGTTTGTGGTTCAAACTCACCAGTCATTCCTCAGAAACTTTATATAGGGTCACTATGGGTTGGAACTGACTCATATGGCATTTCATAGCACTGATGTTAAAGAGGTCAAAAGCAATCTACAGGATTGATTTGTATTTTGAGTTCATCTCTTTTGAGCTATAAAAGGAGATAGAAGGAAACAGAGAAGAAGAGGCCTACTGCTACCAAGACACAAAAGCTGGGAGTCAATTGTGTCTTTTGGACCTAGGGACCATGTGCTATGAAACTCCCAGATCCAGAGGAAGATTTATGCCAAAATACATAGAGAACTTCAAGGAATGCAAGGCCTACTGATGCTGAAAGGAGACAAGGACCGTTCTCCACAGCCAGTGCTCTGAATCTGGACTCCTAGCCTTTAGACTGTAAGGGATAGAAATTTCTATTTATGATATTTCTGTTATAGAAGCACTAGATAACCAAGACACAAGCTACAGAAAGTGTGTGTGTATGGGGGCAGTGGGGTGGGGGGGAAGGCAAAAAAAATTAAGTATTAAGCAGAAATTATTCACTTTTGGATTCTGTTCAATGATTTATACTGCATAGGTGCTCACTAAATATAATTCAAATGGATTTTAAACTTTTTTTTTTTTTTTTTTTTCTGATGTTGTTAGATATCGTCAAGTTGGTCCCAACTCATAGGGATCCTATGCACAACAGAACAAAACACTGCCCAGTCCTGTGCCATCCCCATGACTGTTGTTAAATGTGAGCTCCTTGTTGCCACTGTGTCATTAGTTTTTGTTAGGGGGTCTTTCTTTTTTCACTGACCCTCTATTTTGCCAAGCATGTTGTCCTTCTCCAGTGACTGGTATCCTCCTGACAACATGCCCTGAATATGAGAGATGAAGCCTCACCATTCTGGCTTCCAAGGAGCATTCTGGCTACACTCCTCCATGACAGATTCATTTGTTCTTCTGGCTATTCATGGTACTTTTAATATTCTTCTCCAACACCATAATTCAAATGTATCAATTCAGAACTAAAACAAACATCTCCTTTTCTATTTTCTTAGAAACCCGAAACACTGTTGGAGCTGTAAGATAAGCACTGGACTGCTAACCACAAAGACAGTTGTTCTATGGGAAAAGGATAAGGCTTGGTACGGTGCTGTGGGTTAATGTGCCAGACTGCAAAGCCATTTGAGCTGCAAGGTCGGTGGTTCAAGCTCATCAGCCGCTCCTTGGGAAATTCTATAAACGGTTGCTATGAGTTGGAACTGACTTGATTGCACTTAACAACAACGACATCTGTTCCCGTAAAGAGTTACAGTCTCAGCCACCCAACACACTGTCGCTATGAGTCAGAATCAACTCACAGTGGGTTTGAGTTTCTGTTTTCTAGACTTTAAAATAATATTTTTAGTCTATTTAGTATGTATAATTGTGACACTGTGTGTTAATGCACTGGACTGCAAGGTTGGTTTGAACCACAAGGTTGGAAGTTTAAGCTTACCAGCCACTCCTTGGAAACCTTATACAGGGTTGCTATGAGTCACTACATTGTTAACAATAACAATAAGTATGTCTAATTGGAGTCACTGGCTTGTGCAAATGGTTGCTAACTGAAAAGCTGGATGTTTGAATTCACTTAAAGGCATCTTGGAAGGAATCCCTAGCAATTTACAACTAAATTATCAGTCATTTAAAAATTCTGTCGAGCACAGTTCTACCTTAACACACAGGTTGTTGTTGCTAAGTGCCGTCGAGTCGGGATCCGACTCATAGCGACCCTGTCTTGGACAAGGTTTCCGAGGAGCAGCTGGTGAGTTGGAACTGTGGCCTTTACTGTCCAAACCTACTTTGCAGTTTACCACATTAACCAACAGCGCCACACCAGAAGTCCACGTGGGATAGCCATAAATTGGAATTGACTAAATGACAACTGATTAGTGTATCTTTTATGTAAATTGAAATAGCAATATAATAATCTACTAATATCTTGGCATATTAACTTGTCTTTTTAAAAAAAAAAAAAAAGAATATTATATACATAGTCAGGAGGGACCAGTCTCTGTTTGGTAAGGTAGAGCATCAGAGAAAAAGAAGAAGACCCCAACAAGATGGATTGGCCAAGTGGTAGCATCGATGGACTCAAGTGTGGCAACAGTAGTGAGGTTGGCCCAGGACCAAGCAGTGTTT
>NW_006408609.1:10127368-10127936 GCF_000296735.1 Chrysochloris asiatica | reverse complement strand
GCTATCAGTGGATTCTGACCCATAGCATTACAGCCTTGAAAATCTTATGGAACAATTCTACACTGGATCATTATATGTTGGCATCAAATCAACGCAACAGTTATTTACACTTATCATGTGCCAGGACATGTGCCAAGTACTTCATACTTAATATTTAACCCTTACAACAACCCAAAAAACTTAGAATTATTATACTTTTAAAAAATTATTTACAGAGGAAGAAGCTGCAGTTTATACACTGAGTAAATTACCCAAGGGAATATAAACAATAATATCAATTAAACCAGCTTAAAGCTTCTACATTTAAACCCTTTACTCCATAGACCAATCATTTTCAAAGTATGATTGATGGTTTCCTGGATGTTCTCAAACATGTTCAGAAGACCTGTAAGGCACTTCTTTTTTCAACTGTATGTCTTCATGAAGTCATATTTTCCTCATATGTTTCAACCAAAACTGCATTGCAACAGATTGAATTCCAAAATGGATTAGAAAATTGTATTCTCTTCTGTTAAGAAAATTGAAAACAATGTCATTTCTTAGTAATTTTGTTTGTTTGGGAGAATCT
>NW_006408609.1:10125410-10126940 GCF_000296735.1 Chrysochloris asiatica | reverse complement strand
TTATATTTAATATTTAAATGCTACAATGTTGCTGTTACGTTAGGTGTCATCGTGATCTACAGCTACCCTATGCACAACAGAACGAAACACTACTTAGTTCCATGCCATCCTCACAACTTTTGTTAAGTATTAATGATATAATATTCAACAAATAATACTCATAAATATTTTAAATCATCATCACAATTGTTATAAGGTACTACTAATAAAATAATAAAACTCATGAATGTTCTTTAAGTTTCTTAGTTTTATTTATAATAGAGAAAATACTTATAGATGGATATCTATCCCTATTTTCTGTTAATAGTGATAGATACAACTTATAAAGATATAAAATCTTATTGAGGTCTTTAATAATTTCTAGTAATGTAAAGTAGTCCTTGGTCAAAAAACATTTAAACCTTTTGTTATGGACTTCCATTGCCATCAAGCATATTGTAAGGCATAGAAGGAAAACATGTGACAACTTTTATGTATTACGCATCAAAGTGTATACACTCCACACCCCATATATGTGTTGGAATCCTAACCCCTATACTTGTGGATGAAATCCTATTTGGAAATATGGTTTTATTTGTTATATTGATTAGATGATACTTGAGTAGAGTGGACTCTAAATCTAATCAATTTTGAGTTACAGAAAGTGGAGCTGGAACACAGACCCTCTCACAGATGGGGAAAACAGACACCATGGGAGGATTATCTCTAACCCAAGAAAATTCAAGAAACCTAGGAACACCCAGGGCTACAAATGAGGAAGGAATCAACATAGACAAGAGTCTGACTTGGACTTTCAGACTTCAGAACTCTGAGAAAATGAAATTTTATTCTTTAAAACCATCCATTTGTGGTATTTGTGTTGTAGCATATGCCTCTTGAGTATCATATATCATTGCTGTGGTTTTTTGAGAAATTGGGGTAAAAATACATTGAATAAAAATTTCTTCTTATCCAAGTACCAAGCAAAAGCTTGATATTCTGCTGTAAAAAAGGATCAAAGTTCTAAAATATGCTACAGAATGGAAGAATCTTGAAAGCATTATGTTAAGTGAATTAACCAGACACAAAAGGGCAAATATATAATTCTATTTATATGAAATAGCTAGATTAGGCAAATTAATAAAGACAGAAAGTAGATTTGAGGTTACCAGAGGTTGGGGAGGAGAGTTGATGCTTAATGGGTGCAGAGTTTCTGTTTGTGGCGTTGAAAACCTTTTAATACTGAGGGTTACATAACATTCTGAACGTAAATATCAATGAATATTACATTTAAACTGGCTATGATGATAAAATTTATGCAAGATATATTTTGCCACAATAATGATTTAAAATATCTTTTTAAGAACAAAGCCATTTGAGCTCAACAGTTAGAAATTATCTTGTACTACATAGAAAAATGTGGTTGTTGTTAAGTGTCATGCAGTCAGTTTTGATTCACACTGACCATGTGTATTCTGAGAAGTGGCTGGTGGGTTTTCAACTCAAATCTTGTGTTTAACAGTTCAGTGCTTATCTTACAGGAGTACACCA
>NW_006408609.1:10120465-10124910 GCF_000296735.1 Chrysochloris asiatica | reverse complement strand
CTTCGTATTCTATGTACAGGTTCCTTATGAGCACAATTAATTGTTCTGAATACCCATTCTTCGCAATGTTATCCATAATACACACAGACAAAAGCAAAAGTAAATATTTTTTTGGTATTCTCTACTTTCAGTCAAGATCCGTCTGAAGTCAGTCTCTCATTCCACATCCTTATATAAATATGGTTTGAATGTCTGTCAGCTTCCTGATAATGTATTGTTGCAGCCATTTTAAATTATGTTTAGCAAAATTTAACTTGCATGCAATATTAATGAATTGTCCAATGATTTCCGCATTCCATTGGGTCACCTTTCTTTGGAATGGGCACACATATGCATCCGTTCCAACCAGTTGACCAGGTAGTTGTCTTCCAAGTTTCTTGAAATAGATGAGTGAGTGCCTCTGGTGCTGTGACAGTTTCTTGAAACAATAAGCATTCCATTAATTCCTGGAGACTTGTTCTTTGTCAATGCTAACAGTGCACCTTGAACTTCGTCCTTAGTACCATTGTCTCTTGATCATATGCTTCCTCTTCAAATGATTGAACATAGGCCTTTTTTTCCCTTTGGAACAAAAACTCTATGTATTCCTTTTATATTCATTTGATGCTTTACGCATCATTCACTATTTTGCTTGTAGAAGCCTTCATTATTACAAGTCAAGGCTTGAATTTTTTTTCTTCAGGTTCAGAAATGCTAAGCGTGTTCTTTCCTTTTTGTTCCGTAACTCTGTGTCTTTGCATATTTCATGTAATACTTGACTTAGTCTTCTCAAGATGCCCTTATAAAGTTTTCTGTTAAACTCTTTTACTTACTCATTTCTTCATTTGCTTATCTAACTCTACATTTCAGACCAAGTTTCAGATTCTCTTGATTATTTTCAGATGATTCTGATCTTTTCATTCTTTCATTTCTTCTTAATGACATTTAGTTTCTTTATGTATGATGTCCTTGATGCCGTCTCACAACACTTCTAGTCTTCAGACATTAGTGTCTATGTCTAATGCATCACATATATTCTTGAAATGATCTTTAAATTCAGGCAGGTTGTGTTCAAAGTCGAAACCAAAAACCCTCACCACTGGACCAATCAATAAATGGAGAAAACATTGAAGTTGTCAAATACTTCATTTTGCTTTGATCCACTATCAATACTCATAGTAACAGCAGTCAAATAATCAAGTGACATTTTGTATCAGGCAAATCTGTTGCACAAGACATCTGTAAGGTATTCAAAAGCAAAGATGCAAGTTTGAGGACTAAGGTGCACCTGAAAAACACTCTTTGCAGTAGCTTCATATGCATGTGAAAGTTGAACAATGAATAAAGAAGACCTTAAATGAATTTATGCATTTAAGTTATGGTATTGGAGAAGAATACTAAAAGAACTACTGAGGTCATGTCCCTCAAGGCAATCCCCTCTTCTAAGACTGAAACTCAATTGGAATACACTAGCAGGCATGTAGTCCTGTTGCTGACCATGTTGGTCACTGAAAAGGGGAAGTAAGGAAAAAACAGGAATGAAGTTGTTAACTAAATCCAACTACATTCAATAGACTCCTGTTAACCTGAATTAAGACCTAGTTAACTAGTAGTATGACAAGACCTGGGGACTCCTGGGCCCAGAGCAGGGATGTGGCCCCAGAGGACTACAACAGGGTGAGAAGCATCCAGCTGATATAAAGTGAGGGGAGATGCATAAGAACACCCACAATAGCAGATAGTACCCATTTGACCTGGCATCAATGTTTGGATGATCAGAACACGACTACAGGAAGAAAGAAGAGGAACAAATAAATAAATAAAAAGAAAAGAAAGAAAGAGCAACCCACTACAAGTGGATGAACTTGACCTATGCTTATGTATGCAGTACCACAAAGAAGTGGACAAATCTTTACAGTGAGTATCATTCCCACCCCCTTGGTACACAGGGTTGACAGGGATGGGGAACTTAGACATTGGCTACCCAAAATGGGGAGACTACAAAGACAAGAAGTGACTGGCTTACAAGGTTTTAATAGGGAACCTAGGTCCACAGGATACAGGGAAAGGTAGAATCTCCATTGAATTGTTTCCAACCTGCCTGAATGGGGTTGATAAAAGGTGAGAGGGAAAGGACTCCTGTGGTTCAAAAAAGAATGATAGCTGTCAGTGAGTGTTAGAAAGGTAAATGTAAATGTTTGGTAACAAAAGGAGGAGAGTGGCTGATTTTGCAGTCCAGGTGCGGAGATCCCTGGAACCATCAAGAGAGAAAAGCAAAGTGCAAGACGGTGTCCGGGGAGGCAGTGACACTAGGGATGGAGGCAGAGACGATGACTTGGACAGAAGAAGTCACTGGGGACTCTGGACTCAGGGAGGGAGAGGGACTGTGGGCTGAAATACAATAGGATGAATGAAAAGATAATGTTCATCCATGTAAACTAACACATAATTCACAATAAAAACTTATTAAAGAAAAACAAAAAAGAACCACTGATTGCCAGAAAACCAAATAAATCTGTGTTGGAAAAAGTACAGCCAGAATGCTCTTTAGAAGCCAGGATGATGAGACTATGTATCTCATAACTCAGACATATTATCAGGAGGTCTCAGTCCCTGGAGAAGGACATCATGCTTGATAAAATGGAAGCCCATTTTAAAAAAGGAATGCCCCCAACAAAATGAATTGGCACAGTGGCAAAAGCAACGGACTGAAGCGTAATGAATGTGAGTGTGGCATTATGTCTGACACTCTTCTAGTGCTATTCTTAATGTTTCAATATTCAATATTTTGGTGCTATCTAACATTGTTCCACAGTTATTTATAAGGCTTTAAAAGGTAGTCCGCTTTTCCTACTTTCTAGTCTGTCTTAGTCTGGAAGCTGAGCTGAAGCCTGTCCTCGATGGGGGACACTTCTGGTATTTAAAATGTCTGTAGCGTAGCTTCCAGAATCACAGCACCATGAAAGCTACCATAGTATGACAAACTGACAGATGAATGATGAGCTCTCAACATTGCTATTTTTGTTGATAAGTGCCATTGAGGTGGTTCCCACCCATAGCAACACTGTATAGGGTTTCTAGGAGTGGCTGGTGAGTTTGAACCATTGATTGAGTGGTTCAAACTGACTTTGTAGTCCAGGGCATTATCCTGTGGCACTATACCAGGACTATCTTGAAGTAAAAATGATGTCTGTGATAGGATAATAGTCATACACTTATAGGGAAAACAAGTTAGCACCACTATTATTCATATTTCCTCACCAACCACTAAAGTCATTGATGATGAAATTGAAGAAATTTAACAAATTCTTCAGTCTGAAATCGATGAAACAAGCAATCAAGAAATACTTATAATTATTGGTGATTGTAATACAAAGGTTGGAAACAAAGAGGAAGGATCACTTGTTGGAAATATGGCCTTGGTGATAGAAATGTTGCTGAAGATTGTGTGATAGAATTTTGCAGTAAGTACAGCCAGAATACTCCTTAGAAGCTAGAATGGTTACACTTTGTTTATCATAATTTAGACAGATTATCACGAGGTATCAAGAGCTCTGGTAGCATAGTGGTTACGAATCGGGCTGCGAACCGCAAGGTCAGCAGTTTGAAACTACCAGCTGCTCTGTGGGAGAAAGATGAGGCGTTCTGCTCCCGTAAAGATTCACAGCCTCGGAAACCCTGCCAGGGTCGCTATGGGTCGAAACCGACTCGACGGCACTTAACAACAACAACATCACGAGGTATCAGTTGCTGGAGAAAGACATAAATATTAGCGTCAGGGGAAAAGAGTAATACCCCCAATGAAATGGATTGGCACAGTGACAGCAGTAATGGACTCAAGTGTAGCAACAATTTTGAAGTTGGCACAAGACTGGGCAGTGTTTCATTTTGTTGTGCATAAGAACTGATGGCACCTAACAACATGGACGAAAGATTGAATGATGCAGAAAGCACCAATGCAGATGGAAGGAATACGTAGCATCACTATACCAAAAACAAATGCTTGATGTTCAATCCATTCAAGAGGTAGCATAGGATTAAGAGCCAACGATACTGATAGAAGAAGTCAAAGATACACTGAAGACACTGGCAAAGAACAAGGCTCTGAGACTTGATAGAATCCAAATCTAAATGTTCCAACAATCTGATGCAGCATTGGAGGCACTCACTTATCTATGCCAAAAAATTTGGAAGAATACTACCTGGCTAAATGATTGGAAGAGTTTCATATTTGAGCCCACTCCAACCTAATGTGGCCAAACACAATGCAGAAATAATTGAACAATATCATTAATATCACATGCATGTAAAATATTGCAAAAGATAATTCAAAAATGGATGAAACTACACGGTGACATAGGCAGATGATACACAACCTTGCTTGCTGAAATTGAAGAGGACTTAAAATACTTACTGATGAAGATCAAAGCACACAGCCATTGGTATGGATTACATCTCAACGTAAA
>NW_006408609.1:10109552-10118035 GCF_000296735.1 Chrysochloris asiatica | reverse complement strand
GTCATCATCAGCCCAGGCAACCTCAGAAGCTGCCACTCTGCCCTCCACTGAAGTATTTTATTCTATGTCCTTTGACATCATCTCTCATACTTTGGACATATTGTCAGGAGGGACCAGTCACTGGAGACGGATATCATATTTGGTATGGTGATTGACAAAGTGTCAACATCAATGGGCTTAAGTGTGGCAACAATTGTGAGGTTGGCCTAGGACTTGGCAGTGTTTTGTTCTGTTGTACATAGAGTTGCTATAAGTCGGTACTGACTCAATGGCACCTAACAACAACAAGATATGCTTTGTGAATATAAACCCGAGGACAAAAGGTTCCATTTCACTCAGTCTTTCTGTACCTTGCTTTTATCATGTAAGATTATATTATAAAGACCATTCAATGCCTTTTAAAATACATACTCTCAAAACATTTAAATAAATTAAAGACATTGGTAATAATAATCTTCAACATGCATTATTAGGCTCTTACAGGGATAATTCTGTTCTAGAACCTGACTGTTCTCAGAGTATCCATATAATACACACTCTCTTTATCCTTACTTAAAAACCCAATTTACCTGTATCTTAGTTTTGGTTGTTACATAAAATGTAAACTTCCTATTGGACTGCCTGGTACAACAGGACTTTTCTTCTAACCATATAATCCTAAGGATCTAGGATGTAACCATTTCTCTTAAAATGTTATTCTTCTTGTTATTTTACTTTTAAAATACTTGACATACAGACAGTTAACAGGATGACGAAGTGTTTTGCGTGCAAATATTTATGCTCTAAAGACTCTTCTACTATATGCTTCTTAAGAGCAAAATATTAGCCAGTTATCTAGGATAACCACACAAAATTGCAAAGATATATATCAATGCCTAAGCATATAAATTTGGGAAAAAATACTACCTTCCTCTTGAAGATTTTGTTTTGCTTATGATTAGAAGTATATATCTTAACAAAGGTTTAAGAAAAGTTATTTAAAATTTCAATCTTGTTATAATTTAATTTTGCTTAAATTGAATTTTATTGCCTATTCAACTTGAACTAATATTAACCTGTAATTGATTGCATTGTACTGAATAGACTTGAAATGATTAAGTACACATACACCCTCATATATTAATCCCCAAATTACAGTTATAAACAGTGGAACAATACACTTACTTTAGTTAGAATTTACTCAGCACAAGTATTTTTCTGCCTAAATATTAATGAATATGTTTAAATATTAAGTAGAAAACCTCTCTGAAACCAGACAAGCACTCCAACAAATTGAAATTGAATTCTGAGTTTTAGTATTGATCACATTTAGATCAAATATGAAAAAAAAAACAACAACAACTGAAAACCAACAACAAAATTGTATTCAGGGAGTTCTCAGAGCCAGAAATAAGATATAGATATATTTTATATATGGTGTGTGTGTAAAACTTGGTATGTTGTGTCCTTTTGCCTGTAACATAAGAAACCTTTCAGGCATAGGGAATATTTAAGATAAGAACAGACTTGCCAAATTTCAGGATTGAAAAGAAAGAAGCTGCTGTGGTTCCATCATTTAGGACCCTGGAAACCAAAGAAGGAATTCAACTTTTCTTGTGTTTCATGGAGGAATTTTAAGCAGGTGTAGAATAACCTGCTAGTGTCCAAACAATTCTGGCTCAGGATGACCCCAGGTGTGTTAGAGTAGAACTGTGTTCTACAGGGCTTTCAATGACAGTAATCTTACAGAAGTAGATTGCCAGGAAGAAATAGTGACAAACTGAGTGGCTCTAAAGTGATTACAAGGAGCTCTGGTAGCATAATGGTTACGAATCGGACTACTAATCTCAAGGTCAGCAGTTCGAAACAACCAGCTGTTCCACGGGAGAAAGATGAGGCTTTCTGCTCCCGTAAAGACAGCCTCGGAAACCCTGTACAGGGTCGCTATGATTCAGAACTGACTCGATGGCACATAACCACCACCACCACCAATATATGGCATTGGAAAATTGGAAATTGTAAAAATGAAATGGAATGCATAAACATTGATAACCTAGGTATTAGTGAGTAAACTGGAATGGGTTGGTATTGGCCAGTTTTAATCTGAAAATTACATGGTTTCCTATGCTGGGAATTACAAATTGAAGAAGAATGGTACTGCATTCATCATTAAAAAGAACATATCAAGATCAGTCACGAAGTACAACACTGTCAGTGACAGGATAATATTCATACATCTACAAGGAAGACCAGTTAATACCACTATTATTAAATTTATGCACCAACCACTAAAGCCAGTGATGATGAAATTGAAGAATTCTGCAAACCTCTTCAGTCTGAAATTGATCAAACATGCAATAAAGCTGTATTGATAATTACTGTCTATTGAAATGCAAAAGTTGAAAACAAAAAGGAAGGATCAATAGTCGTAAAATATGGCCATAATGATAGGAATAATGCTGGAGATCACGTGATAGAATTTTGCAAGACCAATGGCTTCTACACTGCAAACACCTTTTTAAATAACATAAAAGTTCAGGCTGAGGCTGAAGAAAATGAAAACAAGTCAACAAGAGTCAAAATATGACCTTGAGTATATCCCACCTGAATTTAAGATCATCTGAAGAACAGATTTGATGCCTTAGACACTAAAGACCAAACACCAGAAGGGTTGTGGGATGACATCAAGAACATCATACAGGAAGAAAGTAAAAAGTCATTAAGAAGGTTGTATCATCTGCATATTGCAGTTTGTTAATGAGTCTTCCTCATCCTGATGCCATGTTTTTCTTCATAGAACCCAGCCACTAGAGAGATACAAATCAAAACAACAATGAGATTATCGTGTTACCCCAGCATTAACAGCAAAGTTCAAAAAAACAGAAGACATCAAATGTTGACAAGGGTGTAGAGAGACTGGGACCCTCCTACACTATTGGTGTTGGTGTTGTGCTATGGTGTCTGTACTGACTCATATTGACCCTGCATAGGGTTTCTTAGACTGTAAATCTTTATAGGAACAGAAAGCCTCATCTTTCTCTTGCACAGTAGCTGGTAGTTTTGCACTGTTTACCCTGAGGTTAGCAACCTGACTCGTAACCACTATACTGCCAGAGTTCCACATTGCTTTTTTGTTGTTTTTGAGTGCTGTCGTGTCAGTTCTGCTCCATATCGACCATGCATAGGGCTTCTGGTGGTACTGTAAAATGGTTCAACCACTGTGAACAATGACATGGTGCTTTTACAGAAAGTTGGGAAAAAGAAATACTCTATGACCTAGCAATCCCCATACTTAGTATTTATCCATAAGAAATTAAAAGTACGATGGACTGCCAGAAGAACATATAAATCTCTCTTGGAGGAAGTGCAACCAGAATACTTCTTGGAAGTCAGGATGTGGGGACTTTATCTCTCATAATTTGGACGTGTTATAAGGATATCATGCTTGATAAACAGGAGAGTCATTGAAAAAGGAGAAGATCCCCAATGAGATGGATTGACACAGTGGTAGTGGTAATAGACTCACAGGTAACAACAATTGTGAAGATGGTGCAGGATAGGCCAATGTTTTGGTGCTCACGGATGTTCATAGCAGCACTATTCACAATTGCAAAAATATGGAGACAGCCTAAATGTCCATCAATGAAAGAGTGGATAAGCAACCTTTGGTACATTCACACAATGGAATACTATGCAACGTTGAAGAATAATGATGAATCAGTGACATACCTCATAACATGGATGAACTCACTATTCTGTGTGAAATAAGTCAATCACAAAAATCATTGTATGAGAACGCTATAGTAAAATTCAATAAAAAGTTTTCATACTGAAAGAAAGATTCTTTGATGGTTACCAGGGGTGGGAGGTAAGGAAGAGTAATTCACTGGCTAGTGGGTAGACACATGTAAGCTCTGGTGACAGAGAGGGCAATATGCAAGAAGGGTGAGAGCAATATACAAGAAGAGGGAGGCTGGCAGAAGAATGATGAAGACTGATGAAGACACAGGGAGGTATACAAGGGCTAAAGGGGATAGAGGTAAATAATGATAGAAACACAACCTGGGAACAAGTGTTCTTTGTGTAGATTCATGGACAGAGATACAGGCTGAATGAATATCAGAGAAAGAGTGGAATACACACACACACATTACACATATTGTTGTTATTGTTAAGTGCTATGAAGTCAGTTCCAATTTATAGCAACTCTGTATAGGGTTTCTGAGGAGTGGCTGGTGAACTTGAACAGCTGACCTTACAGTTCAAATCGACCTTGCAGTCTAGAACACTAACATACAGTGCTACAACAGGATTCCATTCACACACACACACACACACACACACACACATATATATATATATATACCACAAATACATGTGTTTAAAAGAGGTTATTTGTATATGATAACCGTAGGTAGGAAGCAGGATAACTGTTGTTGCATGGAGGAGATTTCAATCATTGAGACAAAACTAAGTGTACGATCTATTGAATGTAAAATGGGTGATCTTGTTGGTAAACCTTCACTCAATTCATAATAAAAAGTTTTAAAACAAAAAAAAAAGAAGAAGACTGACAAGACTTTCTTTTGTTGTGCACTGGGTTGATTCAACCGACCAACTGAGTAGTTGAGTGCATTCCCAAGGACTTTCGATTAAGATTTCTATAGGAAAGTAAAGAAGGAAGTGAGGTTAGGAGGTCTGGCTCGTTCATTCTGGCACATGTTAAGCATTCATGGTATTGGTTGAATAAATTAATGCAAAAGGGGAAAATGGTCCTGATGTAAAAGTCAGAGGTGGGAAGAGGAATGGATGCTTGCTATCCTTTGTTCTGGCCCATCAAGAAGTGAAATAGCAAGGAGAGAGAATGCGATTGGAGCAGAGAGGCTGCCCCCTAGCTTTGGTATGGGAGGTGTCTGACTGGTGTGGGCTGATGTGGAGGGAGAATATCTGGATTCAAGGATCTGGAGGTGAATCTCAGTAGTTTAGGCATTTTGCCTGTTGTGTTCTTGCTTCCTGTATTAGTAGAGGAACTCTCAGTGGCAAGTATGCATCTCAGACAGGTGGCATCTCTCCACTGATCTCATTTTCCTCAGACCAGAGAAATCTTGCTGCCTTCTCACCTTAAACCAGATTTCAGGTTGACTATGGAACATAGAAAACAGTGAGTCATGAGATGATGTTTTCAGTTTAAATCTTTAGGATAAAGTATGATATTTCTAAACTGCATGGTCTTGTTTGCTTTTTAAAGATGATAATATTTATTTTTCTCTGGTTATAGAAGCTTGGTGTGTTTATCATATATAATCTGGAAATTACAGAAAAGTGTTTTTGATATTGTTAGGTGCCATTGAGTTGGTTCTGACTGAAAGTAACCCTATTGACCTGTCCCGCACCATCCTCACAATTGTTGTAACATGTGAATCTAATGACACTGCCACTGTTTCACTGGGGATCGTCCCCTTTTTCACTGACCCTCAAGTGTATCAAGTATGGTATCCTCATAATGTGTTCAAATTATGAGAGATGAAATCTCCCATCCTGGCTTCTAAGGAGCATTCTGGATGCACTTCTTCCAAGATAGATTTGTTTGTTCTTTTGGCAGCCCATGGAATTTTAATATTCTTCTTCAACACCATAATTCAGATACATCAGTTCTTCTCTAGTCTTCCTTCCTTATTTTCCAACTTTCACATTAATACGTTGCTCTTGTTAAGTGCCATCAAGTCAGTTCCGATTAATAGTGACCTATATAAGGTGTCTGAACTTTAAATCTTTGTGTGAGCAGAAATCCTCATATTTTCCCACAGCACAGCTGTTGGACTCAAACCATCAGCCTTATGTTTCATAGTCTAGTGCTTATCATAAGCGGTCACCATGCTACATGCATATAAAGCAATTGAAAATATTTTGGTTTGAGTGAAGTACACCTTAGTCCTCAAACTGATATCCTCACTTTTGAACACTTTAAAGAGGTCTTGTGCAGTAAATTTGCCAAAAGCAATACATCATTTGATTTTTGAGTGCTGCTTCCATGAGTGTTGGTTGTGGATCCAAGCAAAATGATGTTTTTAACAACTTTTCTCCATCTATCATGATGCTATGTATTGGTCCAGTTGTGAGGATTTTTGTTTCCTTTAGACTGATGTGCAGTCAATACTGAAGGCTGTAATCTATGATCTTTCATCAGTAAGTATTTTAAATCCTTTTAGCTTTCAGCAACCAAGGTTGTGTCATCTACATAGTGCAGGTTGTAAATGAGTCTTCCTTCCATTCTGATGCCGTGTTGTTCTTCATATAATCCAGTTTCTCAGATTATTTGCTCAGCATACAGACTGAATAATTATGGTGAAAGAATATATCCCTGACATTCAATATTCCATTGTTCTGGTCTAACAGCTGCCACTTTGTCTATGTACAATTAAGTGCTCTGGAATACCAATTTACCCCAATGATAGCCATAGTTTGTCATGACCCACACAGTCGAGGACCTTTGCATAGGGTGCAAGTAAACATCTTTCTGGTATTCTTTGCTTTCAGTCAAGATCCATTTGACATTAGAAATGATACCCCTCTTCTGAATCTTGCTTGAATTTCTGGCAGCTCCTTGTTGATGTACTGCTGTAATTGTTTTTGTTTTTTTAAAATTATATTTAGTAAAATTTTACTTGCATGTGATAATGATGATGTTGTTTGATGATTTCTGCATTCTTTTGGGTAAACTTTCTTTGGAATATGCACAAATATGTATCACTTTCAATTGGTTTACCAGGTAGCTGTCTTCCAACTTTCTTGAAATAAATGGATGAGTGGCTCCAGTGCTGTATGAGTTTGTTGAAATTTTTCAGTTTGTTTCTGTCCATTCCTGGAGCCTTGTTTGTATTATTGTTATTATTTTTGCCAATGCCTTCAGTGTAGATTGTTCTTCTTTCAGAATCATCAGTTCATGAGCATATACTTGAAATGGTTGACTATTGATCATTTCTTTTTAGCACAGGTGACTCTTTTTGGTACAGTATTCCACCCATCTTCTTTTGATGCTTTCAGAATCATTCAATACTTTGCCCATGGTGCCCTTCAATATTGCAAGTACAGGCTTGAATTTTTTTCTTCAATTCTTTCATCTTGAGAAATTCTAAGCATGTTCTCCCTCTCTGGCTTTCGAAGTCCAGGTTTTTATTTTCTTTACATTGAAATGTAACCCATAGCAAAGGCCATGGCCTTTGATCTTCATCAGTAAGTATTTTAAATCTTCTTTGCTTTCAGCAAGCACGATTGTATCAACTGTATATCACAGGCTGTTAATTAGTTTTCCTCCAATCCTGGGGTCATGCTTTTCTTCATATAATCTAGTTACTTTGATTATTAGCTTGGATTATAGCATACAAATTGAATGTTGTTGTTGTTGTTGTTAGGTGCCATCGAGTCGATACTGACCAATAGCGACCTTATGCACAGCACAACGAAACACTGCCCGATCCTGGGCCAACAACCTCACTATTGTTGACACTCTTGAGCCCATCGATGCTGCCACCTGGCCAATCCATCTCATTGGGGGTCTTCCTCTTTTTCTCTGACCCTCCACCTTACCAAACATGATATCCTTCTCCAGCGACTGCTCCCTCCTGATTGAATACATATGGTGAAAGAATACAACCCTGGAACAAACCTTTGCTACTTTTAAGCTGTTCAGTGTTCCCTTGTTCTATTTGAACAACTGCCTCTTGGTCTATGTACAGGTTCCTCATAAGCATAATGAAGTGTTCCTGAATACTCATTCTCCATAATACTATTCATAGCGTGTCATGATCTACATAATCGAAAGCCTTGGCATAGACAATAAAGCACAGTTGACAACTTTCTTGTATTTTCTGCTTTCAGCAAAATCCACCTGACATCAGCAATGATATCCCCTGTTCCATGTCTTCTTCTGAATCCAGCTTGTACCTCTGGAAGTTCTCTATCAATGTATGGTTGCAGATATTTTTGTATTACCTTTAGCAAGATTTTACTTGCATGCAATATTAATGATATTGTCTAATGATTTCTGCATTCTGCTGAGTCACCTCTCTTTGGAATGGGCACAAATATGGATCTCTCCCAGTCACTTGACCAAGTAGTTGTTTTTCAAATTTCTTGGCATAGATAAGTGAGTGCCTCTAGGGCTGCATCATATTGTTGGAAGATTTCAATTTGTATTCCATCAATTCCCAGTGTTCTTTGCCAACGTCTTCAATGAGCCTTGGACTTCTTTTTTCAGTACCATTGGCCTTTGATCATATTGTTGTTGTTAGATGCCATCGAGTTGGTACCGACTCATAGCGACCTTATGCACAACAGAATGAAACACTGCCTAGTCCTGAGCCAACCTCACAATTGTTGCCACACTTGAGCCCATCAAAGTTGCCACTTTGTCAGTCCATCTTGCTGGGGGTCTTCCTCTTTTCCTCTGACCCTCCACCTTACCAAACATGATATCATTCTCCAGCAACTGGTCCCTCCTGACA
>NW_006408609.1:10105319-10108272 GCF_000296735.1 Chrysochloris asiatica | reverse complement strand
TTTCTTCCATTTGCTTTAGCATCTTTACACTGGAGAGCAAGTTTCAGAGTCTCTTCTGACATGCAGTTTTGTCTTTTTCTTATTTCTTGGCTTTTTAATGACCTTTTGCTTTCTACCTATTTGATGTTCTTGATGTCATCCCACAACTTTTCTGGTGTTTGGTCTTCAGTGTCTAATGCATCAAATCTGTTATTCAGTTGATTTCTAAATTCAGGTGGGATATGTTCAACGTCATATTTTGGCTCTTGTGGGCTTGTTTTAATATTCTTCATCTTCAGTCTGAAATCGCATATGAGTAATTGATGATCTGTTCTACAGTCTGCCCCTTGCCTTGCTTTGGTTGATGATATGAAGGTTTTCCAATATCTCTTTCCACAGATCTGATTTCTGTGTATTCTGTCTAGTGAGGTCCATGTGTATAGTCATCTTTTGTGTTGTTCAAAACAGGTGTTTGCAATGAAGACGTCATTGGTCTTTGCATAATTCTATCATGTGATCTCCAGCATCATTTCTATTTTCAAGGCCTTATTTTCTGACTGTTGATTCTTTTTGTTTGTTTCCAATCTTTGTATTCCAATTAGCAGTAATTGTCAATTTCATATTCCTAGGTTATCCATTTTATTTTTGACAATTTCTAATTTTCCTAGATTTATTCTTCATACATCCCTCATTCTGATTACTAATGTTTTTTCAGCTGTTTCTCCTCATTTTGAATTGTGTTTCATTAGCAAATGAAGGCCTCCAATGTTGTGGTCCAGTTACTTAAGTATGGTCAATTCTGCCTTGAGGAGGTAGCTCTTCCTCATTCCCATTTTGAGTGTCTCCCATCCCAAGGGGCTCATATTCTGGCACTATTCCTAATCATAATGTTTTTATCTTCCAGCACAATATTGGACAATGTTTTAATGCTAAGCACTTCAGTAGCTAACCATTCAGAAGTAGTGTGCCTCTCCTTTCTAGTCTGTCTTAGTTTTGAAGCTCTACTGAAACCTGTTCAACATGGTTGATCCACCTGGTATTTATTTAAAACAACACATCACAACAACACACAAGCATCACAACAACACACAAGCCACCACAGTAGAACAAACTGACAGACTAGAGGTGGTATAGACAATTAAATGCCACAAATAAAATGTACTAGTATGGCAATGTAGGATAAGCACCAAACTGCTAACCAGAGGGTTGGTGATTCAAATCTACCAGCTTCTCCTCAGAAATCCTATACAGTGTCTCTGTGAGTAGGAACTGACTCTATAACATTTAACAACAACAACAATATATCCCAACAACTGTAGTTTATAAAACACTAATAATTGTTATCATAGTTTCTATGTAAAATAAAATTATATATATGTATATATTCATTTGAGGGTAGTAAAAAATTATCCAAGCTCTAGTTATATTAAAACTTCTGTTTGCTGCACTGTTTTATCAGCACTTTCTTTTCAAGGTCACTGCTGTGCTGGTGTGAACATGGACATTTGCAAACAAATTTTGGATCGATACTAGAAGGAAGGTAAACGTTTCTTTAAAGAAGTCATTACTGATGATGAGACATGGATTCATTATTACAAGCCTAAAAGTAAAGGGTAGAGTATGGAATGGAAACATCCTCAATCGCTGCCCAAGAGAAAGTTCAAAAGTCAACCATCAGCTGGATAATTAATGCTTACAGTTTTCTGGAATTCTCAAGAGCCAGCATTGGAACACTATCAGGAAAAAGGTTCAACAATCAACAATGCTCATTACAGTGAGATGCTCACTGAAGAGTTAAAGCCTAAACTTTGGATAAAATGCAGAGGACTGCTATCCAAGGGCTTTGTGATCTTGCATGTCAATGCATGTTTGCACACTTGAGCCCACACTGTTGATCATCTGCAAAAACTTTTTTTTTGAGCTGTTGATGCATTCTCCCTTTAGTCCTGATCTTGTTCCATTGGACTGTCACCTGTTTGGTCCCCTGAAAGCAGTCCTTCAAGAACAAAGATTCACCTCTGGCGAAGAAGTCAAGACAGTGGTGCATTCATGGCTTGAAGCTCAGCCGAAAACATTTATTAATAAGGGAATATGAAAGTTAATTGACAGATGGACAAAGCATACTGAAAAGCAAGGAGATTATGACAAAAACTGATGTATTTAGCTTTTCTAAAATTGACTAAAATAAATTCTACAGTCACAGTGTTGATAATTTTTGACATTTTGTATTGTGTGTGTGTGAGAGAGTATATAAAGCAATATATATCAATTCATGTGTGTAATCGTATGAATATACTTAATGAATATTGTCCTATATACCAGAATTGGTTTTGAGCATTCATTATTGGATATTCTAATATGCAGCATTTCCAGCAAATGTCTTTTCACTTATCAATGATTATTTTAGTGGTAACTTCTAGATTTGCATAAAATTAAATGTGCTTTAATTTAAAAATATTTTATTGTTATTTTAGAAAAAAAATTGTATAGCAAATTAGGCTGTCATTTAAAATTTCTAGATATATAACTTAGGAGTGTGGTGGATAAGCACTGAACTGTTAGCCAGAAGGTCATCTGTTCATGCCCATCAATCACTCTGCCTAGGAAGGATGAAGCTTTCTTCTGTAAAGATTTACAGTCTCCGAAATCCTACACAAAGAAGCTATGGATCAGAACCAACTGGATGGCACTAAACAACAATATAAACCTACTACCATCAAGTCTGACTCATAATAACTCTATGTTTTCAGAGACTAAATCTTTATGGAAGCCAACTGCCTTATCTTTCTCCCACGAAGCAGCTGGTGTATTTGGACCAGCTGGCGAGTTTGAATCATTGGCCTACAGTTAGCAATTCAATTACCAGAGCTATACATGTATGTATTTATAGATGGTGTGGCGCTGAAGGATAAGTACTGGACCTTCAGGTTGGTTTGAACTGTAAGGTCGGCAGTTCAAACTCACCAGCTGCTCC
>NW_006408609.1:10101788-10104666 GCF_000296735.1 Chrysochloris asiatica | reverse complement strand
GTAACCACTACACTAACATATATATATATATATATATGGATATAGAGTCATGGTGTGTCTCTGTAGGATAAGCACAAGCCTGCTAACAACACTGTTGGCAGTTCCAACTCAAAAGCCACTTAAAGCCGTGTTCAGAGCCGCTATGTGTTGGAACCTTCGTTACTGTACTTAACAAAAATAAAAATATTTATATCTTGGCTGCGTCTGAACATAAGGTTAAAATTTGACAGATATTCTGTCTAAAGTTTGTGACACAAATAGTATTTAATTGGATCCCTGAAGTTT
This sequence comes from Chrysochloris asiatica, assembly GCF_000296735.1. Classification (NCBI taxonomy): domain Eukaryota; kingdom Metazoa; phylum Chordata; class Mammalia; order Afrosoricida; family Chrysochloridae; genus Chrysochloris; species Chrysochloris asiatica. Next base: position 10,104,381 of record NW_006408609.1, on the reverse strand, counting down.
AATAGTTGTCTTTCTTATGGTTGGATAATTGTTGTTGTTGTGAAGTGCCGTCAAGTCGGTTCCGACCCATAGCAACCCTGTATAGGATTTCCTAGGAGCAGCTGGTAGGCTTGCACTGCCGACCTTGCAGTTCAAATGGCTTTGCAGTCTGATGCATTAGCCCACAGCACCACATCAGGGCACCACACCAGGACTCCACACCAGGACTAGTTGTTGTTAAATGCCATCTAGTCAGTCCTGACTCATAAAGCCCCTCTATAGAGTTTTCAAGGTTTGGCTGTTGAGTTTGAAATGCCAACTTGTTAGAAGTCCAGCACTTATTCTACATTGCTGCACCAGGATATCTAGCTAGTACCCCAAATGTAATAATAAATATGAGTCATGGAATGAATATGAATAAAGCATAGCGCTAGAAATAGATTTTTTTCTATCTCAGTGCAATTAAAAAAGAACATTAGAAATCTCAAAGTTTTACTTCAAGTGCATGAAAATTCCAGTTTATATATTGGCTGATCTGTATTTAATTATTTATTGTGTTAATACCCAGACTGTTTTTATTTTTAAAATGCAATGATACTTTTTTATAATGTTCTTGTGCTGTGTGACATTCAGTTTTATTGACATGCAATGTATTTCCCAGCTTTTAGTGTAGAAATTAATTTCTAAATATTTCATTGCCTAACACAATTTCCAGGCATGCTAATCATATTTTTTAAGTTGACTTTGTTGAAACACAGGCAAATCACTCTTCTTTTTGATATTACATTAAACATTATCATTAATAATACTTCTAGAAGACAACTGCTAGCTAAATATGTTATATATGTGTGTGTGTGTGTGTGTGTGTGTGTGTAGAGGGAGAGAGAGAACGTGAGAGCTTTGATAGCGTAGTGGTTACAAGTTGGGTTGATAACCTCAAGGTCAGCCGTTGGGAACTACCAGCTGCTTCATGGGAGAAAGACGAAGCTTTCTGCTTCAGTAAAGATTTATATCCTTGGAAACCCTTTACAGGGTCACTGTGAGTTGGAACTGACTCCAAAGCACATAACTAACTAACCTATATATATAGGTTGAGGGATGAGAGTATTGTGGCTCTGTAGGATAAGCACTGAACTGCTAACCCAGAAAACTGCTCTGTGGTAGAAAAATGAGGGTTTCTTCTTCTGCAAAGATTACAGGCTCAAAACCCTATACAGGGTCACTATGAGTTGGAACTGACTTGATGGTGCTTAACAACAACAACACTGAGGGAGTTATAGAATGATTATTAAAAAGAGATATTCTGTTGGCCAACAGAGCAGAGATTTTCAAGGAAAGAAACAAAAAATAATTGTGTTTAATGTGCTGTTCTAGGGTGTTTTTAGACTTCAGAGAGCTATGAGATTTTATGAAGCAGTTGAAAATTATACCTTTATCTGTAACACCCAACATGTACCAGTTTGGACTAAGCTACTGATATTATATGCCTACTCAAAACATTAAAAAATCAAATAATAGTATTTTTAAAAAGAGCCACAATTACTCTTTCCAAGCATAATTATGCTTTGATACAGATTGTACACCAATGCTCTTTTTCTTTCACCAAAATCTCTTGTCATTTGAGTTTAGAAATGACCATTCAAATGAATATCAATGGAAATTGCTTCTTTTATCATCAGACACTGGCTGAGGTTCAAGAACAAATAAGGAAGACTGGCCTTGCTTTCTACAAGATTGTCTCCTGGAGATAAAGCACATGTAAGTGAAAGTGATGTAAGTGCAATAATATGAGCACGTCTAGGTAACAAAGTTAGATGTGATCAGGTCTAATGGGGAAGGTCAGGAAGGTTTTCATAAAGGTGTGTGTCTCTAAATATATGTAGGTGTTCCCAAGGTAAATGGAGAGACCAGCACAAGCAAAGTACAGAAGTTTGAATCATAATGATCATTCTGTGACTCTTAAGATAGCTTGCTGACATCATCAGAGTGTGGAGAGTGTAAGTAGAATAAAGTTGACTGAGGCTAAGTTACATAGAGCCCTGTACCATGTAATAGATGCTGTTGTTGTTGTCGCTGCTAAGTACCATCAAGTCGGTTCTGGTTCATAGCGAGCCTGTATAGGGTTTTCGAGGAGCAGCTATGGATTTGAACCGCCGACCTTATGGTCCAAACTGAGATTGCAGTTAAGATCTTATTGTACAGTGCCACACAAGGACTCCAATATATGCTGAGTTTGTAAAAGTTTGTGTCCTATATCAATTGCTTTTTTTTTTTTTTTTAAGTGGTGGAATATGTTCTTTTTTTTTTCTTAAATGTTTTATTGTGAATTATGTGATAGTTTACATGGGAGAACATTAGTTTTACATTCACTCTATTGTATATCGTCTCATTGCCATGGTTACAATCTCCTCCATGCAATCGTTCCCCTGTACCCCCCAGGTTTTCAGCACACAGTCGCTCTCCCTCTCTGGATCTAAAGTCTCCAGCTGCTCCATCACTCCACGTCATCATCTCTGCCTCCATTTCAGGCATCACTGCTTCTCTGGGTAGGATCCCGCTCTCTGCTCTTCTCCCTTGATGGTCCTAGGGACTTCCACTCCTACACTGAAAAGTT
>NW_006408609.1:10094893-10101123 GCF_000296735.1 Chrysochloris asiatica | reverse complement strand
CCCTCACTTCCCCTTATCGGTGTCGATAATCACATCAATTGCTTTTTGATATTTAAAAGAATTACTTTTAGCAGTGGAGTCCGTCTTCAAAAGAAATCCAATATATAAAATATCGAAGTTTGAAATGCCTGGAGTCACTGTAGTTAACAAAAGACCCATTTCCAGTGCTTGTCAAATATATATATGAAGAGTATCTACCTTATCACTTGAATAGTCAGAAGGGTGGAGTATGGCCACTCAGCCTTTTGCCACCTGGATAAAGACTTTTGTTCTTAGTGAGTCCCACAGAGAGAAAGAAACAAGGAAATGCTATAGCAGGTAAAAGAGAAGAACAGAAAATTTCAAAGGGCAAAAGAGATGAATAGAAAATTTCAAAGGGCAAAAGTTAATAGAAAATTTCAAAGGGCAGCTCAAGAAGAAAAAATAAACTATTATAATGAAATGTGTGAAGATCTAGAACTAGAAAATCAAAAAGGAAATATACACTTAGCTTTTCTCAACCTGAAAGAAATGAAAAAAAAATATACAAACCTCGACATGCAATATTGAAGGAGTCTGTGGGCAAAATACTAAATGAGGTAGCAAATGATCAAGAATCTGTGGTACTGAAGGAAGAAGTCCAAGGAACACTGAAGACACTAGGAAAGAAGAACAGGTTTCCAAATCGATGGCATCCAGATTGAAATTTTCCAAAAAACTGATGCAGCACCGAAGGTGCTCACTCATCTATGCCAAGAAATTTGGAAGACAAGTACCTGGCCAACTGATTGGAAGAAATCTATATTTGTTCCCATTCTAAAAATAGGTGACTCAACTGAATGCAGACTTCACCAAATTACATCATTAATATCATATGTAAATAAAATTTTACTGAAGGTAATTAAAAATGTTTGCAGCAGGGAACTCCCAGAGGTTCAAATCGGATTCAGAAGAGTATGTGAAACAAGAAATATCATTGCTGATGTCAGATGGATCTTGGCTGAAAGCAGAGAATACCGGAAAGATGTTTACCTACGCTTTATTGACGATGTTAAGACTTTCGATTGTGTAGATCATGACAAGCTTTGGAAAACATTACAAAGAATCTATATTCAGAACACTTAATTGTGCTCATGAGGATCATAGACCAGGAGGCAGTAGTTCAAACAGAACAAGAAGACACTGAATGGTTTAAAATCAGGAAAAGTTTGAGCAGGGTTGTATTCTTTCACCATGCTTATTCAATCTGTATACTGAGCAAATTATCCAAAAAGCTGGATTATATGAAGAATAACATAGTTTCATGATTGGAGGAATGCTCATTAATAGTCTGTGATATGCAGATAACACAACCATACTTGCTAAAAGTGAAGATGACTTATAATACTTACTAATAAAGATCAAAGACCACAGCCTTCAGTATGGGTTGCAACTCAATGTAAAGAAAACAAAAATCCATAAAACTGTACCAATAAATAACTTCATGGTGAATGGAGAGAAGATTGAAGTTGTTAAATACATCATTTTGCTTTGGTCTGCTACCAACACTCATGGAAGCAGCAGTCAAGAAATCAAAAGACATATTGCATTAGGCAAATCTGCTTCCTAATGACTCTTTGAAGTGTTCAAGAGCAAAGAGATCACTTTGAGAACTAAGGCAAACCTGACCCAAATCATGGGATTTTCAATAAACTCATATGCATGTGAAAGTTGAACAGTGAATAAGAAAAACTGTAGAATTTATGCATTTGGGTTTTGGCATTGGAGAAGAATATTGAAAGTATCATGGGCTGCCAGAAGAACAAACCAATCTGTGTTGGATGAAGTACAGTCAGAATGCTCCTTTGAAGCCAGGATGGTGAGACTTTGTCTCTCATACTTTGGACATGTTATCAGGAGGGACCAGTCCCTGGAGTAGGGCATTATGCTTGGTAAAGTGGAGGGTCAGCGAAAAAGAGGAAGACCCCTGTACCCAATGAGATGGATTGGCACAGTAGCAGCAACAATGGGCTCAAGCAACAATTGTGAGGATGGAGCAAGACTAGACAATGTTTCATTTTGTTGTGCATAAGGTTGGTATGAGTCAGTACCAACTCAGTGGGCACCTAACCACAATAACAACAGCAGCAGACTTCCTCATTTTTCTCTGTAGGACTGATTAAGATCAAAAGTTTTTATCCAGCTGGCAAAGGGCTGAGTGGACATACTTCATCTCTCTTAGCCTTCAAGTGGTATGGTGCCTACTCTGGATATTTATGTGAGAAGTACTTCAGCAGAGGATTCCTGATGTGGCATTGTAGAAAAACCACTAGACTGCTAACGACAAGGTCAACAGTTTAAACCCATCAACCACTGCTCAGAGACCATATGCAAGGATGCTATAAGTCGGAACAGACTTGAAGGCACTTAATAACAGCAACAATAAAACAACAACCACAAAACAGCAGAAGAGACTGTCTGGGTCAATTTTATTTTCTTAACAGCAGAATCCCCTCACTGTCTTCTAGGAGGATGCTTGTATAACAGTTTCCTGTGAATGAGGTTAGATGAGGTGGATTGTCAAATATGCCAGGAGACATTCTTTTTTTTTGTTTAAATTCACTTTATGCTTTACTCAAATTATTTAATACAGGGATCAGAACTGATTCTGGGAATAAGACTGGATTTTACTAGATATTGTGTGAAAGAAGAAAGAAGGAAAAATAAAATACAAATAAAGAGGCTACTTTGATTGGGAAGGAAACATTTGGAAGAACAATTCTCTCATGAGGATTTGGATTAGTAGGTTTCTGAATAAAGTGACACTTATTCTCACTCACTCTTTCTGCAAAATCTGCAGTAAATCATCCATTTCTCATTACTGCTTGGTGGAATTTTGAGTACATAGTTGTATACTCCTGGTGTGGCACTGTGGGTTAATGTGCCAGACTGCAAAGCCATTTGAACTGCAAGGTTGGTTGTTCAAACTCACCAGCTGCTCTTTGGAAACCCTATACAGGGTCACTATTGGTCAGAAGAGACTCCATGGCACATAACAACAACAAGTGGTAGACTCTGGAATCCTGGTGTGGCACTGCGGGTTAATGTGCTGGACTTCAAAGTCGGTTTGAACCACAAAGCCAGTAGTTCAAGCTCACCAGCCGCTCGTCAGGAACTAGGGTCGCTATGAGTCAGAGCTGACTCAAAAGCACTTAATAACAACAATAACAATAATGGTGATAGATTCTACAAAATGCTGGAGAAAAACTTCGCAGTGAGTGAGTTTCATAAGGATGAGTGGTTTATACTGAAACCCACTTTCTTCTATCCCATTAACTTGGAAGATCCCACCCACTGCCATTGAGTGTATTCAGATACACAGAGATTCTGTATAGAGTTTCCAAGGCAACAGATCTTTACTGGATCCATAATCCTAATCTTACTTCCTTTGGAGATACTAATGGTTTGCAATCTGACTTTGATACTAACAGTCCAGTGATAATTTTACTGTGCCACCGTCCTCGTGGTACTTACATCATTCTTAAGCTTGCGATGTCAATTAGAGTTACAATGACACCTATTTTCAGCTTTCCCAGCTATTTGGATCCAGGTAATAGCTGCCTCCATCCTTGATTCCTCCTGTTTAGCAATTGGTAGTAAATAAACATCAAGTGCTTGGAAACCCATGAAGTGGCCATAGGTAATTTTGAACAAAAGTGTTACTGTTCTTCTTCAGGAGTTATAAAATCCTCCTAAACACAACAATGTATTTAAGATATACATTCATGTTTTCCCTGACCAAAAAAGTGCCAGTCTCTTATTTGCTGTCTTAGCTATGCAGAGAGTTATCATATTCCAGATTAGAGACAAATGATTAAGAAACAACAAAAGGAGAGAGGGTGGCTCTGCTCATCTACTGGTAGTTTGACTTCACAGTATGCATACAGGCTCCTCATTCTATTGTTTATTAAGTGAAAAGTAAAGGAGCAAAATCTTAGGGATTATGACTTTTTTACAGATCCATAAAAACAAGAGCCAACTCCTGTGTACAAAGAAGAGGGACTATGTAAGACTAAATATAGGTTAAGAACCAAGACTTGATAGCAGTGGTTTTCAAACATTAGCATTCATAACACTTTTGGATTTCATAAAAATGCATATTCTGATTGAGTAGGTCTGTGGTAGGGATTGTGCATTTCTAACGCTATTCCAAGTAACAGAGTACTGCTCCTTGTTAAATAACAAGACTCTGGATGCAAACTTCTCGTATTCAAATCCTGGTTCTACTATCTACCAAGGGTATGATCTTGGGTAATTTAGCATGCAAGTGCTTCAGTTTTCTGGAGGAAATAATAATATGGCCTCCATTAACGGATGGCTGTGAGAGTTAAAAGAGTTAATATATATTAGCAGGGGAAATGGTACATGCTAGGTATTTGAAAAGTATTTGCTCAATAAATTTCTTAGCAGTAACTCAGGAGGAAAAAAATAAAAAGCCTGTACTTTTGACGCCAACTCTTTTTTGGCTCTACAGTAGATTCATCAGCTCTTTCAACTTCTGCTTTGGAATCATTTGCTGTTTTTCAGTCAACTAAGGAGCATTGGTAGGATAAGCACTGGACTGAAAGGTTGGTTTGAATTACAAGGTCAGTAGTTTGAATTCACCAGCCTCTCCATAGGAGAAAGATGAGGCTACCTGTTCCCATAAAGATTTACAGTCTTGGAAATCCTATACAACATCACTTTGAGGAATCTCAGAGCTCAAAGACCCATTGGAAATCCTCTGTAGAGTATAATAAGGAGTCCCCACCCCCTCTAAGGAAGTCCTGGTGTGGCGCTGTGGGCTAATGTGCCAGACTGCAAAGCCGTTTGAACTGCAAGGTCGGTGGTTCAAGTTCACCAGCTGCTCCTTAGAACCTTATACAGGGTCACTGTGGGTCGGAGTTGACTCGACGGCACACAACAACAACAACAACCCCCTCTAAGAATAGTGATGGAGATAGATAGTATGAATTAGACAAGACTAGGAGTGAGGAGATAAATGTAGGGACAATTATAATGGAGTCCTGGTGTGGCACTGTAGGATAAGCTCTCTCCCACAAGGTGGGCAGTTTGAACTCAACAACCGCTCTTCAGAAACCCTTTACAGGTCACAACTGACTCAACAGCACTTAACAATAACAACATAATAGATCAAGGAAGAGACAAAGAATCTGAGATTAGGACAATGAAGAAGGGGCTGTAATACAAGCAAAGTAAAGGATGTTGATTAAGCAAAATATGACATAGTAAAGCTGAGGTACAGAAAAGACTTTCAGTGGTTAAATTGAGTAACATAAATTAAGATAGGAATTTAATGAAAGGGGATAACTAATAACAAAAGGGACGAATAAAACAGAAACCAATTAAGATTGTAAAAGTTTAATTTTGGACCTGCCAAAAGTGGCTATGGTGATGTTATTGTTGTTAAGTGTCCTCAAGTCCATGTTTGATTCATAGCAAACCCATGCGCCACAGTAAACCTGAATCATAGGAATTTTGGCTTTCACTCATGGAATTACTAGTTGTATTTTAACAGCCGACCTTTCAGTTATGAGCCCAGTGCTTCACCATTTGAATCACCAATGTAATAACCAAAGGCAGTTAGTATGGATCTGGAGTTCAGACACACATGTTGACAGTGAAGGTCTGGAAGTCAGCAGTATTTGTGTTTTAAAGTCCTGGAATGAATGTGTTCACCAGGAGAGTATGAGCTATAAGAAGAGAAGAAGACTATACTACAAGGATAAGCAAGTTGTTCTCTGGGAAGACATCAAGGCAATCAAGTGCCTTTAGAACAAACCCACCTCTAAGACTGAAACTCAAAGGCAACACATAAGCAGGCATGTAAGCTTGCTGGCCACCACATTGGTGGACTGGTGAGTGGAAGAGGGGGAAAGGCAGCAATGAAGAAATGGGCTAATTTCAACCACGTTCCATAGACATTGAATTGGAGATAAGAGAGAGAAGAAGAAGGGCTGGTTGGTCCAAAGTGTGGTGAGACCTGGCGACACCTGAGCCCATGGACAAGGACATAGCCACAGAGGCCTAGAGCTGAGAGTGAAGCATCCAGCTGATATGAAGTGAGAGGAGATGCACAAGAACACCCAAACTGGCAGATAGTACCCATTTGACCTGGCCTTGATGGCTGGATAATCAGAACTTGACTTGTGGTTGTTGTCAGGTGACATCGAGTCAGAACCAACTCATAGCGACCCCATGCACAGCAGAAC
>NW_006408609.1:10089877-10092383 GCF_000296735.1 Chrysochloris asiatica | reverse complement strand
AGAGAGATACTGTTAACTGACGGTACATAGAGGGGATTATAACCATTGTAATGAAACAAAGTATATGATTTGTTGAATGCAAAACTGATGATCTGCCCTGTAAACTTTCACTCAGTTCACCACAAAAACTTAAAAAAGAAAGAAAGAAGAGAAGAAGCCTAGTGGCATTGAGTCAGTTCTGATTCCTAGTGACCCTATATAGTGCTAATTCTACAGTACCACAGGGCTCCCAAGAAGAGATGCTGTGCAATTCTGACTTATAGTGAACCTATTTAGGGTTTCTGAGAATCTAAATCTTTGCAGGAGGGGAAAATCTCATTTTTCTCTTGTGAAGAGGCCAATGGACACGAACTGCAGACCTTGTGGTCTGCAGCCCAATTCTTATACCCTAGAGCAACTATGCTCCAACGAAGAGAAGAGGTAGGTGTAATATTAAGGCCCCAAATGAAACTGAGCAGGGATAATTGGAGAGTTGGAAACAAAGCCAAAAGATACAAGGGTGGCAGAATGTTAGGGAGCACAGTTCTTCAGGAATGAGAGAAAGGTCAACAGGACTAAATCACACAAAACAATTTCTAAGAAATATATCCTTTCAGAGATGTAACAAGGTGTGTAGATGACCCCAGAAGACCAACTACAAAACTGTGCCAAGAAGTCACAAAATGACATTCGGAGGCACCACAATTCTGAAGAGTGACTGAGGCAACTGGACAACAGGAGGGAGAGTATTTCTGCTGATACTTGAAAATGTCCATTCATCATGAAATGTCTTCATCGCCCCCACACCTCTGAATAATTTAGAAGTTGCTCCTGAGTGATAGTTGCCCTCAATATGCCTCTTAATTCTTCTATTATTTAAGGATTCTGTCCCTTAATTTTTTAGGTCAAAGCCTAATATCAAAGTTTGAATCATCCTGCTTTATTGTTGTCTGTTTTTAAGGTACAAAAATTTCCTTTTCATTCTTTTATGTCTATCCCTTTCTCTGTAAATCGATATGAAATATTCCAAGCTGACACAAAACTTCTTGTATGATATAACTTGATTTAACTTCCTGAAACATATTTTGCATTATGCCATCTTTTTCTTTTATATATTTTATATTTTTAACAAGGAAAATTTGTTTTGTTTAGGAATATAAACATTTATAGTAAAAGCAAAAGGAATACTTGGGAATAATAATAAGACAAATTTTGATGGTAATGACCTCTACAGAGGGTGTTGTTGTTAAGTACCATCATGTCAGTTCCGACTCATAGTGACCCTGTATAGGGTTTCCTAGGAGCAGCTGGTGAGATTGAACTGCCAACCTTGTGGTTCAAACCGAACTTGAAGTCCAGTATATTAACCCACAGTACCACACCAGGACTCCACAGAAGGTGAGGGGTGGTGTAATTATGGAAGAAACCACAGAAGATTTCAACTACATTAATATGGTTTAATTCTTAAATTGGGTGTTAGGCTTATAGATAGTAGTTCTCTATACTTACTATTGGAGTCCTGGTGTGGCGCTGTGGCTTAATGAGCCAGACTGCAGAGCCACTTTAACTGCAAGGTCGGTGGTTCAAGCTCACCAGCTGTTCCCCGGAAACTCTATACATGATCGCTATGGGTCAGAATCAACTCAATGGCACTTAACAACAACACACTTACTGTTGCTGTATGTGAGAAAGATGAAGCAGTCTGCTTCTGAAAAGATAAAAGATTTCCAACTATGAAGCAACTCTACTTTGTCCTATAGGGTTATTATGAGTCTGAGTCAACTGGATTGCAAATTACTGATTAAGTAAGACAAAAATGATTTCAGAAATACTTCATAATGACAAAATCAAACCCACAGAGTAGAACTGCCCCAGGGTTTATAAGCTGTAACTCTTTACTGAAGCAGACTGCCACATCTATTTCTGCTGAGAGACTAGTAAATTAACTAATCTATGGGAATAGCAAAATGCTTTAACCACCCTGAAATTCAAGTTTTCAAGTTCTTCTCAAACTAGAGCCATGCTCTATTTCATTTTATGTCTCAATAATTTCTTTTGGGAGCCATGCTCTATTTCATTTTATGTCTCAATAATTTCTTTCAGGATTATCTTTGGAATCTACCTCCTTACTAGTGTTGAGGAAGGTCTTTCTCAACCGCATATTTTTTTTTTATCTTCCTTCAGTCAGAGTGTCCCCCTGCCAGGAGTGTCTTCTGTACTTATGCAAGTTTTTCCTATACAAAACTTTTTTTGAGTCCACTATGTTTAGAAATCTTTGCTGATTTCTCTAATGAATATGACCTTCCAACTCTCTGAAACCTCATGTATGTGTATGTATACACCATTCTTAAGTAATAATTCCAAAGGTATATGTATGATATGTTCCCTATTTTAGAGGTACCGTATGATCAGCACTGGACTGTGAACCACAATGTTGGCAGTTCAAACCCACAAACCGCTCCTCAGAAACCCTATACAGGATTGCTGTAAGTAGGAATTGACTTGATGGCACTTAACAACAACAATA
>NW_006408609.1:10028657-10089163 GCF_000296735.1 Chrysochloris asiatica | reverse complement strand
TTTTTTTTTTTTTTTTTTTTTTGGAGCTGATAAATTAGTATTTAATCAGACAAATGATGGTTCTTTCTGTTTCTTCTTCTTTTATGTTTTTATTGTGAATTGAGTAATAGTTTACATGGGAGAATATCAGTTTTACACTCATTGTTTCATAGTAATGTTTACAATTGCCTCATCACCATTCAACAGTATTTATTTCTATTCCTTCTGTTTTGATTTTTATGTACACAAAAACACTCTGGAATATATAATCATTTAAACAACCAAAACACACATTCTGCAAGCCTGCTTCCTGGCTGCCAGCACACAGCCTTTCTCTTTCCATGAGTCTAGAGTCCTCACCTGCTCTCTCTGTCCATGTCCTCATCTCTGCCTCCATCTCTGGTGTCGCTGCTTCTCTGGATAGGGTCTCACATTCTGCTCATGCTCTTCTCCCTTGATGACCCTAGGGTCCTCTGTTCCTGGACTGTAAGATTAACTACTTCCCCTTTTTGTTATAGCACTTCTACCTTTACTGTTGTGACAGTTGCAATTAGTCATGATAACAATTACTCGCTATTGAATCATAAGAATCTTATGCCCATCTCTGTTCACCAGACCCGTCTAGACAAGATGAGATCCAGTGGAGACTCTACCTTTTCCCGCACACTCTTAAACTAAATTCCCTCTTGAAAATTTGTAAGCCAGTTACTTCATGCCTTTATAGGCCTCCTCACACCCCCCCGCCCCCGCCACACACACATTTTAAGCAGTCAATCTACGTTGCCCGTCCCTATCAATGCTGTATATAGAGGGGTTAGGATTGATACTTGGTGTGAAGACTCCTTCCGTCTCAGATGATATTTTGAGCTACTACATCCATAAGTATAGGTCAAGTTAGATTATTTATTTAACTCACCTTTGAGGTCATTGATTTTTTTTCTTTGGTCACATGAAGCTTACTGAAAAGCCCATTTAAAAACAACAACAACAAAAAAAAACCAGTTTCCAGTGAGCTTATTTTGACTAATGGTGAACTCATATGTGTCAGAGAGACTTGGGCTCCATAGGATTTTCAGTGAATGAAGTTTTGGAAGTTTATCTCCAGACTTTTCTTTCAAGGCATTTCTGAGTGGACTTGAACTTTCAGTCTCTCAGATAGCAACCAAGTGTTTTAATCATTTGCTCCACTCTGAGTGCATCTAAGAAATATTTTGTTTTCTCACAGTTTTTTTTTTTTCTTTTTGATATCTAGAATTTCCTTTTGATTCTATCTTACCTCTCTGTTTACATTATCTATGTGTTCTTGCATGTTACCCATTTTTTTCATTGTTGCTGTTGTTGTTGTTAAGTGCAGTCGAGTCAGTTCCTAATCATAGTGACTATATAGTGTTTCCAAGGTGTGAATGGTGAACTTGAACCACCAACCTTGTGGTTCCAACTGACATTGCAGTCTGGCACATTAACCCAAAGCACCACACCAAAGTCAATTTGTTGTTTTTGTTGTTAAGTGCTGTCGAGTCAGTTCCAACCCATAGTGACCCTGTATAGGGTTTCCAAGGAGTGACTGGTGTGCTTGAACCACCAACATTAGCCCTCAGCACCATACCAGAAGTCCATTTGTTGTTGTTGTTATGTGCCGTGGAGTCAGTTCCAACTCATAGCGACCCTGTACAGGGTTTCCGAAGCTGTAAATCTTTACGGGAGCAGAAAGCCTCATCTTTCTCCCACGGAACAGCTGGTAGTTTTGAACTGCTGACCTTGCAGCTCGCAGACTGATTTGTAACCACTACGCTTACCTGAAGTCCATTAGGTGCCTTAATATAATAATCTTAGTTATTTTAACATTCCTAGGATAATAATTTTAAAAACGGTGCTATGCCTGAGCCTGGTTCTGATGTTGATTTCTCTTCAGATTGTTTCTCCTTGTCTTTGGCATGCTTTGCAATTTTTCTATGGATACCTGGATGCTATAGATCAAGTAACAGGAACTATGGCAAGAATATTGAAAATACCATGAATTTCTAGAAAATGAACAAATCTGAATTAGAGGAAGTACAGTGAAAATGCTCCTTAGAAATGAGTATGGCAACACTTCTTCTCATGTAGTTTGTATAACTTAACAGAAGGGACAAGACCTCAGAGAAGGACATCATGTTAGGTAAAATACAGCATATATGAAAAAGAGGAAGTCCCTTAATGAGATGGACTGGCTACAACAATGGACTAAAACATAACAATGATTGTGAGGATGGTACAGAACTGAGCAGTGTTTTATTCTGCTGTAACCTAAGGTCATAATGTCACAGCCAACTGGACAGCACCTAACAACAATAACAGCAGGAAGTGTGGTAAATTTGCCTTCAGTTTGAGGATTTATGCTAATCTGGTTGTATTTAATATTTGATGTTTAATATTTGCCAAAGGAGCCCTGGTGTAGTGCTGTAGGATTAGCACTGGACTGCTTACCACAAGATAAGTGGTTCAAATCCATTAGTCATTCCAAGGAAACTCTATACAGGGTTGCTATGTTGTTGTTGGCAGGTGCCATTGAGTCAGATCCGACTCATAGTGACCCCATGCACAGCAGAACGAAACAATGTCTGATCCTGGGCCAACCTCACCACCACTGCCACACTTGAGTCTATCAACGATGCCACCTGGCCAATCATCTTGTTAGGGGTCTTCCTCTTTTTCTCTGACCCTCCACCTTACCCAGCATGACATCCTTCTCCAGCAACTGTTCCTTTTGGACAATATGTCCAAAGTATGAGAGACGAAGCTTAGCTATCTTGGCCTCCAAGGAGCGCGCTGGCTGCACTTCTTCCAAAACAGGGTTGCTATGAGTCAGGACCAATTTGACACTGGACAACAACAATAGGTGCCAAAGGAATCCTAGTCTGATTTTGTAGGAAAAGCAATGGACTGTTAACCAGAAGGTCAGCAGTTCAAAACCACCCGTCACTCCTCAGACACCCTATTCAGCATCGCTGTGCGGGAACTGGGTTGACGGTACTGAACAATAACTACATACTTGCCAGAGGCTTCAAGTTTCTCTACTGTCTTTGTTTTTGTCTCTCTCTTGATTTTGGGTTTCCCTAAGTACTTTTCCTTAGAGAGATCCTGTACTTTTCAGTTCCTTCAGCAACAATATCCTGCTATTATTCTAGAGAGTTATTGGGGTTGTGGTAAAATGTGGCAGAGGAGGAACTTTTTATTATCATTCAATTGAATCTCAGTCTTTCTGTAGGCCTGTGTCTCAGAACCATGACCCTTATGAGTGTTTCTTCAGTAGTATAGTTTCCTTTCCCCACGCCTTTTCCCATACTTCCATATTGGCTGCAAAATTACCAAACTATTTCCTAGAAATTATGTTGAAAACTTTTTTTTTTTTCCTTCTATTTAGGTGATATAGGAAGGCAGGAAGGTGAAACCAGAGGAATTCTCTTCCAAAAGCTGGGATAAAGCTCTGAAAATGTTCTTTATCCGGGAGTGTAGGCATTTGCTATATAAATCTGTTGTTGTTGTTAAATGCTGTCAAGTCGGTTTTGACTCAGAGCAACCCTGCACAAGGCTATGTACACGTTTCTCAATGATTATATTTCTCCTCCTCCCAGCCAGAGTCACTAGGAATTTGTTTTGTTTTGTTTTGTTTTGTTTATCTTTACAGTAAAAATGTAGAGACTGTTCTGGAAGTAAAGGAAGTATGGGGTCTGTCTTAGTTACCTACTTCTGCTATGACACAAATATCAAAAGTGTGTGACTTTAAAGAACAAAGATTTATTTTCTCATAATCCTCGAGACTTAATATCCAAATCAGGGTATCAGTCATATCAATTCATTCCTTAATAGTAGCCTTGGTTCTTTGGTCTTTCTAGACTCATAGACAATCCTCAGATGGTGTCTGTCTTCTCACATGTGTGTGAAAAAGATATTCAGATCTTTTTATAACTGAGAAGTGGTTAGGTTTAGAATTCACCCTATACTGCTATGTCCTCATTAACAAAACGAAGAACCCTAATTCCAAGCAGGATTGTATACAGAGGTATAAGGAGTAGGAATCCAACACATATTTTTGAGTACACAATTCAATCCACAACAAGGCTCCCTAATATTGTAGCTCCTAGGAGTTTCTCCCTCTCACATTGTTGTTGTTAAGTGCTGTTGTTTCAGTTCTGACTCATCGAGACCCTGTATAGGGTTTCCAAGGAGCAGCTGGTGAGTTTGAACTGTCAACTTTATGATCCAAACCTTGTGGTTTGGTGTTTATCCTACAATGCCACACCAACACTCTCAAATTAGCCATACTTAAAACCAAAACAAACCAAGCCAAATTCCCCGGATTTAATTCTGACTCATGAAAACTCCATGTGTGTCAGAGTAGAACTGTGCTCCAAATGGTTTTCAGTGGCTCAGATTTTTGGAATTAGAACACCAGGCCTTACTTCTGAGGAATCTCTTTTGTTGTTGTTGTTATGTGCCATTGAGCTGGTACCGACTCATAATGACCCTATGCACAACAGAAGGAAACACTGCCCAATCTTGGGTCAACCTCACAATCGTTGCCACACTTGAGTCCATTGATGCTGCCACTTTACCAGTCCATCTTGCTGGGGATCTTCCTCTTTTTCTCTGACCTTCCACCTTACCAAACATGATATCCTTCTCCATTGACTGATCCTTCCTGACAATATGTCCGAAGTATGAGAGACAAAGTTTGGAATCCTGGCCTCCAAAGAACACTCTGGTTGCACGTCCTCCAACATAGATCTGAGGAACCTCTAAGTAGACTTAAATCTTCAACTATTCAGTTAGCATTTTAACATTTTTTAACCATTTGCACAACCTAGGGATGCCAGTCCATAGTTGGCATCTAGAAATTCATCAATATCACCATTTACGTGTTTCTATTAGTGTTGCTGTCAATTGCTCATATGCAAGATCAGGATAAAGCTGAAAAAAATTAAAACAAGTTCACAAGAGTCAAAATATTATTGAACATATCCCACCTGATTTAAGAGAAGATCTGAAGAACAGATTTGATGCATTAGACACTAAAGACCAAAGACCAGAAAAGTTGTGGAAAACTTCAAGCTCATCATACAGGAAGAAAACAAAAGGTCGCTAAGAAGAGAAGAAAGAAGGAAAAATAAAAAAGAAGAGAAACATCTGTAAACATCCATTGAAAACTGGAACATGGAATGTACAAAGTATGACTCGGAAAATTAGAAGTTATCAAAAATGAAATGGAATGCATAAACTTTGATATCTTAGGCATTAGTGAGCTGAAATGGACTGGTATTGGCCATTTTGAATCTGATGACCACATGGTTTACTATGCTGGAAATGACAAATTGAAGAGGAATGGTGTTTCATTCATTGTCAAAAAGAACATATCCAGATCAGTCATGAGGTACAATGCTGTCTGTGATAGGATAATATCCATGTGCCTACAGGGAAGACCAGTTAATACCACTATTATTCAATTTTACACACAAACCATTAAAGCCAGTGAGGACGAAATAAAAGCATTCTACCAACTTCTTCAATCTGAAATTGGTCAAACATGCCATCAAGATGTATGGATCATTACTGGTGATTGGAATGCAAAGATTGGGAGCAAAGAGGAAGCATCAGTAGTTGGAAACTATGGCCATGGTGATAGAAATGATGCTGGAGATTACATGATAAAATTCTGCAATATCAATGATTTGTTCATTTCAAATACCTTCTTTAGACTCTTTAGTCATGAACAATGTTTGAACTTATTTTCTTTGGTCATACCTTATTTTAGATATTGGAGTCTTGGTGTGGCACTGTAGGATAAGCACTGGACTGCTAACTGCAAGGTTGGCAGTTGAAACCCACACTATGAGTTGGGACCTCACTTAACAGCAATAACATTTTGGATATTAATTTGTTCCTTTAATTTATCTGAAGATTATGATTGAGTTCAGCATTTCATCTTATATTTATAAAACTACATGCTCTGCAACTGTCACAACTGTAAAGGTAGAAGTTTTGTAACAAAAAGGAGGATAGTTGGTCTTACAATCCAGGACCAGATGACTCTTGGACCATCAATGGAAAAGAGAAGGAGCAGAATATGGGACTATATCCAGAGAAGCAGTGACACCAGAGATGGAGGCAGAGAAGAGGACTTGGAGAGATTGAGCATCTGGGGACTCTAGACTCATGGAAACAGAAAGACTGTGTGCTGGTGGCCAGGAGGCAGGCTTGCAGAATGTGTCCTTTGGTTGTTTAAATGATTATATATTCCTGAAGTATTTTTGTGTACATCCCATCCCCCCTAGAACCTCCTAAAACAGAGGAAATAGAAGCAAATACTGTTGAATGATGATGCAGGGAGGAGATTGTAATCATTGCAATGAAACAATGAGTGTAAAATTGATGTTCTCCCATGTAACTGTCACTCAATTCACAATAAATATTTTAAAAAACAAAAAACTACATGTTCTCATTTCTTGACCTACAATGTCTTAAAATTACATATTAGTGCCATAATCTCAGGATTATTTTACTTATTCAATATCTCTTGAAAAAAACAAATTTTTTTCTGCAAATGAAAAAAGTTTTATTTTTGTCTCTTTTTTTGTTTTTGGTTTACGAGATATCACTAAGAAATAACAACAAATCTAACCACAAGACATACCTATTGCAGTGTATGATTTGTTGAATGTAAAACTGTAGATTTTCATTCAACTCTGCCTCACAGTTACCCTATAGAATAGAGTAGAACTGCTCCACAGAGTTCTCAAGATTATAAATTTTTATAGAAGCTGACTGCCACATCTTTCTCCCACAGAGTGGCTGGTGAGTTCAAACTGCCAACCTTTCAGTTATAAGCCAAACATATAATTACTGTGCCTCCAGAGCTCCTCAACATTATCTAAATTTAGATTATTATTATTTTAGCATATTATAATGAAAGTAATCCTCACTTTGACTTGTTCTATGATAATTTGATATTTTATCTCATATTCTAGGCCAATTTCAGTCAAAGATGGGATGCTGTCTTAGCCTGTGGTTTCAATCTGTAAATTCTGGAATGAAAGTTGCCATAGCTAAACACTGGACTGCTAACCTTGAGGTTGGTGGTTCAAACCCACCAACTGCTTCTGGGAAACCCTATATAGGATTACTGTGAGTTGGAACTGACTCCACAGTATTTAGGAAGAGAAGGTATGCTTAAATAAAAATATATTTAAATGAAGATTTCTTCTTACTGGAGATAAATCTTGAAATGCTAAGGGAGGCAAAATTTTGCACTTATTATGTCTGATTATATACTTCACAAGCAATGAAAACAAATTGGCATACTTCATTTCTTCCAATGAAATGTAACTCTCCAGAAAGGCACCAAATCATTTTATCATCCTGTGAATCCCTTGGACAGGGATCTAATTTGCATAAGAGGAGAGATTGTAAAATTTTTTTCTGGTTTAATTCAATCTTCCACTCTCACAATTGTTTCATACCTCCTTCACTCTTCAAAACTCCTAACACTTCATTCCAGGCCATCATTCTTGCTAATGGTGAAAAATTTCATTTCATGGAGGAAAAAAATCTGATAGCCAATATCCATCTCTACTCATATATCCTGTGCTTGCTCAGAGTTCCAGGATGTTGCAAACATTTAATTTGCTCAGTTGCTAATTTTAAGGTTGAAGATTTGATCCACCCAGAGGCACCTTGAAAGAAAGTCCTGTTGATTAACTTCTGAAAAATTCAATCATGCCACACATGGGGTCACCATTATTCTAAGAGTTAAACCAATGCCATGACACATGGTGTTTTTTTGGAGATAGACATATAGTGACCCTTGAAGTATCCCTACCCTATGCTGGTTACAGTGGTGGTTCCTGCTTCTGGTAAGATGAAAATTTCTGTTTCAGCATGTATCTCCAGTTTTGGGGGCAATGTCCTGTGACCTCTATTTTCTGTTGGATTCAAGAAGATCTGTTTCAGCTTCTTTTCTTGTTAGAATAAGAATGATGATTTTCAAGTGAATGATGCCTTTTGGGAAGTGGACAAAAATTAATCTCCACAGCCAAAAACCATTACTAATGATACTTCCCTTAAAGAATATAAATTAATTAGGAAAATTTTTTGGTGATAATAGTGACAGATCTTAAAGTAGCAGCACCACTAGTCCCAGCTACAGCCCAGTAATCAAATCCTGCCCATACTATTGCAGTTGATTCATTCACAGTAGCAGTTGCAGATCAACCTCCAACTCTGTCTAGACTTTGGGTCCCATTTCGACACAAGCACCTATCACGGCAGCATCAACATTTTCTGAACGTTCACAAGTGCAACAGGACAAGAGAAATCTGCAAAAAAGCCAACAGAAATACTGGTGGCTACTAGTCCAATGAACAACACATTTGGAAATTCTTCTTAGTGAAACCTTTTAGAAAGTGCAACTGGCACATGTATGACATGTCCGTCTTATGAGAATATGGTAAGGAGATAATATCAATGGGCTTTAAGCAGGAATAAACAATGACAGCTCTGAGCTAGCTTCAACAACTCTGACAGAACAGAAAAGTGTCTTTTAACGGGAAATCCTACAGATAAACAGGTGAGACTATGATTAACCCCCATCATGCATCTACTATTGAGGCTCCTCAATCTTGACACTTAACAACATTTTAGTTTGTTGTGGGGACTCTCTTGTGAATTGTAGAAAGTTGAGTAGCATACAATAAAAAATGTCTCCTTACATTGCCAAACATTTCTTGGGGTGAAAAATCATAGCCCATTGAAACCTACCACTCTAGATCAAGATATTAGGGTCTCTTTATATAAAAAACAGAAACTAAAGCCACTGCCATCAAGTTGATTCTGACTCATAGCAACTCTGTAGAAGTGAGAACTGCTCCATAGAGTTTCTGAGACTATAAATCTTTATGGGAATATATGGCTTCTTATTTCTCCCCTGGAGCAACTGGTGGGTTTGAACCACCAGCCTTGCAATGAGAAGTTCAATGCTTAACCATTGTGCCACCAGGACTCCTTTTTATATTGTTGTGGAATTAATTCCAAGTCATAGTGACCATGTATAGGGTTTCTGAACCTGTGAATTTTTTCTCCCAGGTAGCAGCTGGTGGAGCTTGAAACACTGACCTTGTGGTTACCCGGCCAGTGTGTAACCTACAGAGTCACAACATTCTTTCTTTTGAAATAGATGTTACAAATAACCTATTTGATATCTAGGATACCTATCCTTTTAATGTTTTAGAAAATGAATTTAGTATCATCAGACACAATATAATAAAATCTACTGCATAAGCTTTGCTGTTATGTGCCATCAAGCCAGTTTCTGATTCACGGAGACCCTATGCATAGCAGAAGGAAACATTGCCCAGTCCTGCTCTGTCCTCACAATAGTTACACTTGAATCTATTGCCATGGACACCGTGTCAATACATCTCTTTGGGAGACTTCCTCTTTTCTCCAACCCTCCACTTTACCAAACATGCTATTCTTCTCCAGGGACTGGCCCCTCCTGATAATTATGTCTGAAGTTTGAGAGACAAAGTTTAGCCATCCTGGCTTCCAAGGAGCATTCTGGGTATACTTCTTCCAACACAGATTTGTCTGTATACACCATTAATGCACAAGTCAGATAGTAAATTGTTTACTGTTATTGTAAATGTGAAATGCCAGATAATGAGATAGTCAGTAAGGAAGAGACGAATCTACAGAGTGAATAAAAATATTAAAAGGTCTGGGCAACTGAAAGTTCAGGGTGCTTTTGCCCAGGGAATACAGTGTGGGTGAATGGAGACGTTGGGGTTAGGCCATGTAGCAATGTAGCAGTGCTCTGCAGTTGTAGAGTTGTTCCACATAGCCTATGGATTTTTTTTTTTAGATCAATCCTTGTAAGTGGAAACAAATTTTCAAAATGATGCTATAGGGTTAACCTTTTCACTTAAAGTCTACAGAAATATGGCAATCCCCAGGGATTGTAGCACATTGCATCATTGATAATTGATGCAATCTCCAAATTTGATGGGAAATTGCATTTATTTTGTAAAATCATGTTTTGTTATTATTTTTCTTAGGTGTCATTGAGTCAATTCTGACACAGTGTGACCTCATAAACAATAGAACAAAATGCTAGAGTCTTACTTTATCTTTACAATCACTGCTATGTTTGAGTGTCTACCGTTGTAGCCATTGTGTTAATCCATTTCTTTGAGACTTTCCTTTTTTCTCCCAACTCTCCACAATGCTAAATATGCTGCCCATTTTCTGTGATTCTTCTAATTTCCGGGGACTGATCTCTCTTGATAATATGTTCAAAGTAAGTGAGACACAGTCTCACGGTCCTCATTTCTTAGAAGCATTCTATGTTTCATAATTTTAAAAATTGTTCCAGATAAATTTGAAATTTCATAAAGTCCTGACTAACTCATTTTGAATTTGAATATTCATATTCTTACATATTTTAATATATAAATTCTTTTTTTGTGTCTGACTAAAACTAAGACTTGTCTTTTTTGAAGTTTATAGGGAGTAGAGTTGTAGGTCAGGGTTTGCTAATACTAATTACATTATATAATCAATGTTATCCTTGAAAATCTCTTACATTGTCCATCAAATATTGTTGTTGTTGGGGTACTCTCTGATTCACAGTGACTATATGTATGACAGAACAAAATGTTGTCCCGTCCTGCCGCATTCTCACGACCCACGTTCCAGTTCATGTTCCAGTTCATTGTTCTATCTATTGCATCAATTCATCTCACTGAGGGATTTCCAAGTCTAATGATTGGTCCATAGTATTATTAAGAGTATAGCTTATCCTCTCTTGATCCCAACACTCTGTCTCTTCCTCACTCTTGGTCCAAGTTTTTTATCCTTAACAACAAAAAACATAGCTGGCTTATTGTAAGACAATTATGTACATTTAAACATTAGAATTACTCTCAATGGGGGACACATGAAAACTACTGAGGAAATGACAAATAAAACCTTTGAACTATTTCTACCCCCTCAGGATGGAAAACTGGACAGTGTTTTGTTCTGTTGCACACATGGTTGCTATGAGTCGATACTGATTTGATGGCATAATTGCAACAACAGCAATATGGCAGTTACAATCACCAAGGTGCTAGACCAGAGTAACACTGGCTCTGGTGGTTAAAATTATGTGTTAACTTGGCTGAGCTGTAATTCTCAATAGTTTGGCAGTTATGTAATGATATGGTTTGGCAGTTCCATAATGACATTGTCATTTTCCATTTCATGATCTGATGTGGTTGTCCTCCAGTTTCACATAACCACCTTGTCTCAGGGGCCTAACCATTTTGAGAAGTGAAGAGTTGGTGTACTTGTTTTAGTTACCTCTATGTATGCATTTCATTTATCTTAAGAAAATGAACAAAACCATTCTGTACAGGCAGAGGACTTGGAAGTATAAAATAGTCCTGAAAACCAGAATAATTTTCTTGACTTCTTTATACAGGATATTTTCTATTTTGTTTTAAGGAAATGGTGGCTTATTTGATGTTGAAAATTGATTTTTTTTTTCCTTCTGAAAAATTGCCACTAAATGAAAAAAAAAAAAGTGGAAGTTGTATTTAGATGTCTTTTGTTCATCACTTTTTATTCATTTAATGCCATTCTTTAAGAACTTCAAAGTGAAGTTCAAAATCATAATTACTTTATATCCTTTCTCCTCCACTGCACTGTCCTGTTCCCACACTCTAACCAAACAAAGTTTTTCTTTTTCTTCTTTTTTTTGGCAAATCAAGTTGGTATATTTGCTTCCTTAAACAGTAATATCAGCAATGCTTATAAGAAAATGTGGTTGGGGACAGGCATAAGGCAGCATATTTCTCATACTTTATTTCTTGTATGAATTCCTGGTGTGATGCTGAAAGATAAAGCACTAGATACCTCAAGGTTGGTTTGAACCACAGGATCAGCAGTTGAAAGTCACCAGCTGCTCCTTAGAAACTCTATCCAGTGGCCATGTGATTTGGAACTGACTAGACAGCGCTTAACAACAACAAAAACAGCAACATATCTCTTGTATGGAGTCCTGGTGTGTCGCTGTAAGATAAGCATTAGACTGCTAACTGCAAGGTCAGCAGTTCAAACCTACCAGCCGTTCCTCAGAAACCAAATACAGGGTCACTATGAGTCAGAATCGACTCAATGGCACTTAACAACAACAACAACATATTCCTTGTAACAAATGTATGTACATCTCTGTAGACTTCGTTTGGAGTCTCTAGAGGGTGCAAATTGTTAATACATTGGCACTTGTCTGCTAAAGATTTGTGGTCACACTATTTTGTCTCAGAAGAAAGGATTAAAGATCTGTTTCTGGAAAGTCAACCATAGAATACCTTATGGAACATAGTTCTGCTCTGACATATAAGTGGTCAGGAATCTACTCCACAGCAGCTTATTCAGAGTTGCTTATTTTTCTAATGATATTGAAAACCTTCTGAATAAATACTTAGAAACAACTTGAACAGATTTTATCTTTTCAAATGAATTATAAAACCCATTTAAAAGAAAACTTTTATTTTATTGTAGTAATATATATATAAGAAAACATTTGCCAATTCAACATCTTCTAGGTGTAAAATTTAGTAATATTAATTGCAATCAACATGTTGTGCAACCACCACCACCATTTGCTTCCAAATTATTCCATCACTATCACCCAGAAATGCAATATTTCCTAAGCAAAGTCTTTCCTCATCTCTCCTTCCCTTGATAACCACTAAAAAATTTGAGTCTCTGCATTTGCTTAATTCATATATGAGTAGTTATATAATGTTTGTCCTTCAATGGCTGAATCATTCATGTTGTATTATCTTTTAATGCTTCATTTTTCTTTATGGCTGAGTAATATTATACCGTATATACATATTACATTTTGTTTATTCATTCATCTGTTTAAAGAGCTCTTGTAGCATAGTGCTTATGAGTCTGACTGCTAACCTCAAGGTCAGCAGTTCGAAACTTCCAACAGTTCTATGGGAGAAAGATGAGGCTTTCTGCTGTCATAAAGACTTATAATCTCAGAAACCCTATACAGGGTTGCTATGAGTCGGAACTGACTCCATGGCACATAACCACCACCACTGATGGCATTAGGCTGTTTCTACCTTTTGCCTATTAACAGCACTGCCATGAACATTGGTGTTCAAGTATCCATTTCTGTTCCTGCTTTCAACTCCTTGGGGCTATATATTGAGGATTGAGATAGGTATATTTGCTATTAAAACAAGAAATAGGTTTCACAGAATAGCCTTTAGAATAAATATACACATATATATGGATGCACCTAGAACATTGATTCTTATTAAAGAAGTGGAAGAAGAAGAAGCTGAAAAAGGGATGGAGACTTGGCCAGAGAGGTGAAAGGGAATCAGACTCTGTGTTATTCCAGGAGAGAGAGGGAGAGGGAATTCCCAAAAAGAAGTTAGCAGCAACATCAGGTGTGTCAGAGTTCAGAACATTAATAACTAAAACATGTCCATTGGACTAAACTAAGAAAACGTTGGTCTCTTTAGAGAAAGCAGTTTTAGGGAGGCTTACAGCGACATTTAGAACTGGACAGCAAAAGGTTTTTGGGTAAACAGGATGTTAGCAATCTAATGTAAACAGTTCTTTCAAGAAGTTTGTCAGTGAAGGAAAAGTGAGAGAAGGCGGTAGCTAACTAGAGATGTGTGAGTGGGAGAGGGCTTATTAAAAATATTGGTCAAAATAGTAGACATTAGAGAGATTATATCAATACAGAAAGGCAGAAGGAAAGGTCAGATTGAAGATTAAAGTGGGAAAAAGGATAACTGGTACAGCAGAAGATCCTTAGGTGGCAGGAGTTAATAGGAATACAGTACTTTCTGGAAGGAAAGGTCATGAGCTACTATGATGAATGTGAGAAAGGATAAGGGGCAACAAAAATAAAAGTGGAATTTGTCTCTAGTGTCTATATAATGACTGCATTTATACTTGTGGTAGTTTACTGTTTATGAGATACCTAACTTCCTCTCTCTATGCCTACATATAAACCTAGCCATACTTCCAAACATAGCTTCTAGAAAGCCTTCCTTGTCATGTTCAATCAGATTTTGAAGCTTCTTCTGCTCCCCTATTTTCCTCAAGCATTTCTCTATGCACACATTGTCCCATAATAGGGATTTACTTGTTGGTCTCTCCCTCTACATTTCAGACCCGTGAACATAAAAGCATGTCTTATTTGCCTTTGTATCTCAGTTTCCAATTTGCATGAAGGATTTTACGTGTATTTGTTAAATCAATGATTACTGTTGCTTAGTTGAAATGAGTTATTATAGACATAGTTCCTTTTAACTTTTCTGGGTGGTGGGACAAGGATGAGGGTCATCTTTCTGTGTTTTTTTCTGCTGTGAATTTCCACTGTTGGCATAATTCACAATTTCATCTAATCCTTTTTGCCCTGTAGCTGTTTTCTCTGAGATTAGCTTTACTTCAGGCTGTGTAAAAGTGGTTTCACCTACCCTTTTTCTTCATTCCAGAAGACATCCTAAGTAATAGATTTTTCATTAAATGTTAGGGCTTCAGGGGGAGTGCAGTAGCTCCGAACGATAAGAAATGGACTGCGAACCACAAGGTATGCGGTTCAGACCCTCCAGCTGCTCCATAGAAGGAAGAGGAGGCTTTCTGCTTCCATGAAGATTTAAAGCCATGGAAATGCTATACATGGTCACTATGAGATGACACTGACTCAATGGCACTTAATAACAACAAACATTGGAAAAATATAGAACTATATAGAACAAGAATGAACCATAAATGAGTTAAAAACAATCATGATTTAAAACCAAAGAAAAACAAAACAAAACAAAAAAGCAGTTAAAACCTCATGGCTAGTTAGTACCTACTAGAGTGAATTCCTCATTGGTTATTTTAACATGTGGTTACAGTCAGTTATACTTTACACACACTGCTTTGTCTGTATCTCTTGCCAAGATTCCTTCCCTGCTTTTGTTCCCATTCCATGGCATTCACTTCTCCCTATAAGGGCTATGGTAAGCAGAATAAAGGATCCCTAAAGATGTCCACTAGAGTTCTGGTGTGGTGATGCTGTGGGTTAATGCATTGGACTGCAAAGTTGGTTTGAATTGCAAGGTTGACAATTCAAGCTCACCAGTCGCTCCTTGGAAACCCAATGCAAGGTCATTATGGGTTGGAGCCAACACATCATCACTTAACAGCAACAACAAAGATGTCCACTATCGTTTGTCTGTCAATTTTCCATATTGTGATGGCTTGTGTTTTGCTCTGATGCTGAAAGCTTTGCCATCAGTATTTTAAATAACAGCAGGATCACCCATGGTGGACAGGTTTCAGCAGATTTTCCAGACTAGCACAGAATTAGAGGCAGGAAAGGCAGACCACTTTTGAATGGTTATCCACTGTAAACCTTATGAGCAGTGGAACATTGTCCGATTAGTGCCAGAATATGAACTACTCAAGTTAGAAGTCATCTAATGTAAAACTGGGAAACAGCTGCCTTCTCAAAGCCGAGTTGGCCTTAACAATGTGTTTTGGAACAAAGTTTTCAGGACCTTCATTTGCTGATGGGGCACAACTCAAAATGAGGAGAAACTATTGCACATATCCATCATTTATCAGAAGATGGAATGTACAAGATATTAATCTAGAAAAACTGGAAGTCATCAAAACTGAAATGGAATGCATAAAGATTGATATCTTAGACATTGTTGTTGTTGTTGTTAAGTGCTGTCGAGTCGATTCTGACCCATAGCGACCCTGTACAGGATTTCCAAGGCTGTAAATCTTGATGGGAGTAGAAAGCCACATCTTTCTCCAGCAAAGCAGCTGGTAGTTTCAAACTGCTGACTTTAAGGTTCGCAGCCCGATTTGTAACCACTACACTACCAGAGCACCTTAGACATTAGTGAGTTATAATGAATAAGAGTTGGCCATTTTGAATAAGAACATTTCTACTTATTTACTAATCATTTGCTATGCCAGGACTAACAAATTGAAGAGGAATGGTGTCACATTCACCCTCAAGATGAGCATTTCAAGATCTATCTGGAAATACAATGCTATCTGTGATATGATGATATCCACACAACTATAAGAAGGGCCAGTTAATACCACTATTACTCAAGTTTATGCACCAAAGAATAAAGTCAATTATGAAAAAATTGAGTAATTCTATCAACTTCCTCAGTCTGAAATTGGTACAAACATGCAATTAAGATGCATTGATAAACACTCCTGAATGTGTTGTGAATGCTGGAAACAAAGGGGAAGGATCCATAGCTGGGAAATATGACCTGGGTGATACAAATGATGCTGATGATTGTATGATAGAATTTTGCAAAACCCAAAACTTATATCACTGAAAATATCTCTTTTAACAACATACTTGGAGATTGTATCTGTGCACTTCAACAGATGGAATACTCAGGAATTAAATCAATTACATCTGTTAAAAGAGACAATAGAGGAACTCATTATCATCAGACTGTTAAACTACAGTCAGAAGTTGACTGTGGAACAGACCATCAATTGCTCATAAGCAAGTTTAGTGTGAAGATGAAGAAAATTAAAACAAGTCTACAAAAGTCTAAAATATCATCTTAAATATATTCCTTCTGAATTTAGAGAACACCTAAAGAACAGATTTGATGCATTAGTAGTTAAAAATCAAAGACAAAAAGGAGTTATGGGATGACAGAACAGTAGAGGTCATTAAAAAGACAGGAAAGAAAGAATGAGGGTCATATATTCTAATACTTGAATCCTGTTGTTGTTGTCAGGTGCCATCGAGTCGGAACTGAATCATAGTGAACCCATGCACAGCAGAACGAAACAATGTCCGATCCTGGGCCCACCCAACCACTGCTGCCACACTTGATGCCATCAATGATGCCACCTGGCTGATCCATCTCGTTGGGGTCTTCCTCTTTTTCTCTGACCCTCCATCTTACCCAGCATGACATCCTTCTTCAGCGACTGTTCTCTCCTGACAATATGTCCAAAGTATGAGAGACGAAGCTTAGCCATCCTGGCCTCCAAGGAGCACTCTGGTTGCACTTCTTCCAAAATAGATCTATTGGTTTTTTGGCAGTCCATTGCACTTTCAGTATTCTCCTCCAACACCACAACTCAAAGGCATCAATTCTTCTACAATCTTCCTTATTCACTGTCCAGCTTTCGCATCTATATGAGATTATTGAAAATACCATAGCTTGGGTCAGGCTCACCTTAGTCCTCAAGCTGACATCTCTGCTCTTCAACACTTTAAAAAGTTCCTGTGCAGGAGATTTGTCCAATGCAATACGTCGTCTGATCTCTTGACTGCTGCTTCCACGAGTGTTGATAGTTGATCCAAGAAGAAAGAAGTCCTTGACAATTTCAATCTTTTCTCCGTTGATAAGAATGTGGTTTATTGGTCCAGTGATGAGGATTTTTGTTTTTCTGACATTGAGATGCAACCCACACCGAAGGCTGTGTTCTTTGATCTTCATCAGTAAATGTTTCAAGTCCTCTTCACTTTCAGCAAGCAAGGTTGTATCATCTGCACATCACAGGTTGTTAATGAGTCTTCCTTCCATAATGATGCCACGTTCTTCTTCATAGAACCCAGCTTCTTATATTATTTGCTCAGCATACAGGTTGAATAAGTATGGTGAAAGAACACAACCTTGTTGCACACCTTTCCCAATTTTAAAACATTCAGTGTTCCCATGCTTCTTGGTCCAGGTACAGATTCCTCAGAAGTACAATTAAGTGTTCTGGAATACTCATGTGACAACAATTGCAAGATGGCAGACTTGAATTCTATAGTTCTATAAATTAAACATAAAAACTCTATTGTTGTTTTTGTTAGGTGCCATTGAGTCGGTACTGACTCATAGTGACCCTCTGCACAACAGAACACTGTCCTGTCCTTTGCCAACTTCACAATCATTGCAAGGCTTGAGTCCATTGTTGCTGCCACAGTGACAATCCATCTCACTGGGGGTCTTTCTTTTTTTCTCTGCCCCTCCAATTTACCAAGCATGATGTCCTTCTCCAGGGACTGGTCCCTTTTGATAATATGTTTGAAGTATGAGAGACAAAGTGTGGCCAGCCTGGCTTCCAAGGAGCATTCTGGCTGTATTTCTTCCAACACAGATTTGTTTGTTCTTTGGCAGTCCATGGACATGTTTGATATTCTCCTCCAGTACCATAACTCAAATGCATCAATTTTTCAACAGTCTTCTTATTCACTGTCCATCTTTCACGTGCATATGAGGTTATTGATAATATCATGGTTCGGTTCAGGTGCACCTAAGTCCTCAAATGGACATCTTAACTCTTCAGTACTTTCAAGAGATCTTGTGCAGCAGATTTGCCTAATGCAATATGTAATTTGATTTCTTGAATGCTGCTTCCATGAGTGTTGATGATTGATCCCAGAAAAATGTAGTCTTTGACAGTTTCAACCTTTTCTCCATTTATCATGATGTCATTGATTGGTCTAATGGTGAGGATTTTTGTTTTCTTTGCATTGAAGTATAACTCACACCGAAGGCTGTGGTCTTCAATTTTCATAAGTATGTATTTTAAGTCCTTTTTGCTACCAGCAAGCCAGGTTATATCATCTGCATGTTGCAGTTTGTTCATCAGTCTTCCCCAAGCCTGATGCCACCTTCTTCTTTGTCTAATACAGCTTCTCGGACTAAGTGCTCAGTATACAGATTGACTAAACATGGTGTAAAAAGAGAAGCCTGGTACACATCTTTATTAATTTAAAATCATTCACTATTGCCTTGTTTTGTTTGAACAACTGCCTTGTGTTATATGTACAGGTTCCTCATGAGCACAATTAAGTTTACAGGAATACTCATTCTCCATCATGTGTCCATAGCTTGTTATGATCCATACTTTTGTGTGGTCAATAAAGCACAGGTAAACAGCTTTCTGGCATTCTCTGGTTTCAACCAAGGTCCATCTGATATCAGGAATGATATCACTCATTCCAAGTTCTTGTCTGAAACCAGCTTGAACCTCTGGCAGTTCTCTGTAAATATACTGTTGCATCCATTTAAAAATTATCTTTTACAAGATTTTACTTGCATGCAATATTAATGATATTGTCTGATGATTTCTGCATTACATTGGGTCACTTCTCTTTGGAAATGGACAAATATGGGTCTTTTCCAGTCAGTTGACTAGATAGCTGTCTTCCCAGTTTCTTGGCGCAGATGACTGTCTCCAGTGCCACATCAATTTGTTGAAATGTTTCAATTTGTATTCCATCAATTCCTGGCATTTTGCTCTTTGCTAATGTCTTTAGTACACCTTGGACTTTTCCCTTCATACTCTCTCTCAATTTATGTAACAAAAATAAAGTTCTTTTCAGTGGATATTTGGAATTGAAAATATTTTTTTATAACAAGAACTTTAGGTTGTGAATTTATCTGTAACTGCTGATGGCATTCTTAAATAATTCTCTAACAATAACTTTGTAATCAGGACAAAGTTTGCATTCCTCCAAGTACTTACATCAAGTAATTGTTCAAAACAGATTTTGTTATTTTAAAAGGTTGCTCATCAATGCATCAGATTAATTCATTGGATCAAGAGGTTAGATGTCATTAACTTGATCCCTTTCCCACTGCTGTCTTAGCCTGAGAAAGTTTCCAGTATAAATTTTGCATTTTTTCTAAGTTTCCAGAATAAGTTTTGCATTTGACTAGGTTCTAAATTTAATATGTTACAGGAAAAACCGTACAAAAGATTAGATACTTTTATTCATACTTATAACATATTACTGGTCATATAATATCTTCTTTAACTGGATTTATCACGTTTCATAATTAATGGGGTGATTAATATATACTTGGTCTCCTTAGACAACAAAAAGTTCCATGAGGGATGGACTATGTTTAATTTATTCCCCCATTGCATATGTATTGTTAGCAATGTTGAAGGCATCTAATAAATATAGATAAAGAAATGAATGAGAAATTTGCATTTTAATGGGTAATTAGGAAAGCTAACTTTAGAACTAGACACATATTTTCTCATAGAAATTGGCTTAAAATGAATTTTTAGAATAGAACTTATTAGTGATGACTGACAACATACAGGTTAATTAATATGTACCTGTATTATCAGTTCATTTGTTCATTCTTCATTCATCACTAGTACTATGCCAGGTGTTAGGATTACAGGTATGGATCAAGCAGGACTTTTCTGTTTACACAGCTGAGCCTGTAAATAGCTCCTGTTAGCTACGCAATACTCAAGTGACCAGAGATAGGTCTGTTCATAGCTGTTGTTCATAATTTAACCTATGATTACCATATAATCAAAGGAAAATATGTTGCCAGGACACAATTAGTAATTTGACTCATGTCCTTTCTAGGAAAAGGACCTGTATGTTTTAAACAATAGGATGGATAAATATTATTCTACTTCAGTGAAACAAGACATTGGTTGGCCATCTCCTCCTCTCAGTTAATTGTCATTTGTAATTCAACAATGATGAGAATGTGAATGAGTAAAGAAAACAACTCTACATATTTATTACACTGGTGATGGTGGTGGTTAAGAGCCATTGAGTTAGCTCCAACTCCTAGTGACCCCGTATAGGGTTTCTGAGAAGCACTGGTGGGTTCGAACTGCCAATCTTGATGTTAGCAGTCTAGTGATTATCTTACAGTGCCACATTGAAGATGAATTTAACTACCATGTAGACAGTTCGGTGTTTTTCCTAAGGTCATAAAATAGAATCTTTCCTGCAATTTTTCATTTTAAATGAGGTCACATGTAGACATTGATGTTATTGTTGTTAGATGCTGCTGAGTCGGTTCTGACTCATAGAGACCCTATGTTCACAAGAACTACCTGGTCTTGTGCCATCTTCATAATCATTGTAATGTGTGAGACTATTGTTGTGATCACTATGTCAATATATTTCACTAAGGGTTTCCTCTATTTTGCTGACCATCAACTTTAACAACCATGATGTCCTTTTCCAGGGATTGGTCCTTCCTGGTAACACAAGCAAACTACATGAGATAAAGTACAAATACTAAGGAGCATTCTGGTACTTTTTCCAAGAAAGTTTTGTTAAATCTGACAATCTATGGCATAGTCAGTATTGTTGGACACCACAATAATTCAAGGGAATCAGTTCTTCTTAGGTTTGCCTTATTCACTGTCTAGCTTTCTCCTGCACATGAGGTAATTGAAATGACCATGGATTGGGTCATAGTGATTGATTATATAAACCCTAAGTCATTTAAATTAAAAACATTTTTTTTGTCTCAAAGAAATTATCTGCTAATGAATAGTCAAGAAGTACTTTATGAGACTTCAGGGCTTCACCAAAAGTATCAATTCCTAAACAGAAGAAGAGGAAAAAGACAAAAATAATTATATAAATTAATTCACATAACAAATACTTATTGAGTTTCTATAAGTATTTTGTGCCAGGCAACCTTGCAGGGAAATGTCCCTACACTCATAGGATCTATGTTTTTATTAGGGGTGAAAGAAGACACATTACCAAATAAGGTGCTGACAAATAGCAGGCTAGAGGGGAAGCCAACCCGACAATGGGGGCATTTGGAGTGAGACCTGAAAGCTGGCAAGGAAGATAAGGGAAGAACAGAGGTAACAAGAAATGCAGAAAACCCAAGATAAAAAACATGCTGGTGTATTAGAGGAGCATAAAGTTAGATTCCTAAACTACAGAGGTATGTAACCAGATAATAGAAGTGTGAATTTTAAGTGCATTTAAAAGTCACTGAAGGCTATTAAGGAAAAGTCTTGTGATATTTAGAAAATCACTCTGGAGTATGTGGAAAATGCATTATAATAGAGTAAGAGAAGATTCAGGGAGATCTACATTATTCCACGAACAAGATGTCAGTGACTGGAATCTGAGCAGTACCACTAAAAGTAGATTATGGTTTGTATATTCAACATGAAGTGCTGTAAACAAATTTTAGTTGAGCAGACAGGCATTTTATACAGGAAGTTAATCCATTAGGCAACGACCATGGTAGACTTATTTTACGTACAGATTCAGTCAACAGATAATACTGGAAATTGAGACAGTTACTTTTTCAATACAAGTCTTTACTGGAGAATAGGCAAGAAATTGAAATGGGATGATTCTTTCCTAACACTCTAGAAACACAGCACATGTACTTTACTGTTAATGAAGAAATGCAGTGCCAATAAGTGACTTATCAATACAGTCAGTGAAAGAAGTGTTAACTTCATATATTGACTATCAAAGAATAAGGAGTCCTGGTGATTGAGTGTTTATTGTGGTCTTCTGCTAAGTGAAGTGTTGGAGGTTTGAACCTACAAGTTACTCCACAAGAGAAAAATGTAGCAGTCCACTTCCTTAAAGATTTGGAAATCCTATGGGTGCAGTTCTACCCACATAGCATCATTGCTTGTATAGGAATCAACTTGTTGTTGTTGTTAATTGCCATCGAGTCGGTTCCGATCCATAGTGACCCTGTGTAGGATTTCTGAGGAGCAGCTTGACGTGTGTTAAATCACTTTATCTTTTGTTCCATTCTTTAAATAGGTGTCTAAAATAACTGTAAACAACCCCATCTATTTTCCTTAGAGAACCTAAATATTACAGAATCACATGTATAATATGATTAATGCTTTCATGCCATACTTGATTTGAATCTGTTTTACTTTGATGATTAAAAAAAAAAAGTAAGGTTCTTAATGAATATACTATACCAAATGCTTTGCTTATAAAACTATAATTTGTTTAATAGATGAAACTTTGCATTGCTATTGTACTAAATGAGGTTGTAGTTATAAGATTACTAAAGAATATTGCATGTTTAATATCAATAAAAGATATTTTAAGAATTCTAACCTGAAAATCATATTTTCCAATGAAGTACAATTCCTCATGAAATAAATGATGTTTAGCTGTATTGTGGCATTTCGGGTTAATGCGCTGGACTTCCAGGTAGGCTTGAATCACAAAGTCAGCAGTTCAAGCTCACTACCTGCTCCTTGGAGAACCTAAACAGGGTCACTATGCATCAGAACTGACTCGATGACACTTAACAACAACATATGTAAGAAATCAGATTTATGTTCAGAACCATAGCTATGAAAAACTTATCATCTTTCTTTTTTTAATAACTAACTCTATGTTACTGAAAATATACTCTTTTAATCTGTTGCTGTTTTTGTTGTTGTTAAATGATGTCGAGTTGGTTCCTACTCGTAACGACTCTGTATAGGGTTTCCAAGGAGATGCTGCTGAGTTTGAACCACCAATCTTGTGGTTCAAACAGATGTGCAGTCCAGTGCTTATCCTACAGCATCACACCAGGACTGTTTCAGGTCGCTGAAATTTTAACTCAAAAGGACAGGCACTGTGATTGTTGTAGGGTTGCTATGCGTCATCACTGACTTGATGGCAAGGGCTAAGAGAAGGTTAGCCACAGAGTGTTTTAATTAGTTATATTTAACAAATAATATTTCTGAATTAATTTTCTTCATGTGAACCGGAAATTAAAATTAAAATTAATATTTTTAAAAACAAGTAATCTCTTCCCAATTATTCCTGAAATTTTCTATACACAAAAAAAGCCCAGTTTTTATGAAAGCTAGTCAGCGGGAGGAGTAATAAAGGAGGCTCTTGTTTTTGTTGTTGCTCT
This sequence comes from Chrysochloris asiatica, assembly GCF_000296735.1. Classification (NCBI taxonomy): domain Eukaryota; kingdom Metazoa; phylum Chordata; class Mammalia; order Afrosoricida; family Chrysochloridae; genus Chrysochloris; species Chrysochloris asiatica. The sequence goes on along the minus strand of NW_006408609.1, from coordinate 10,065,470 downwards.
CACCACTAAACATATTTTTAAATGTACATAACTCAGACTTGGAGTCTTAGTGTGGCACTGTAGGATAAACAAAGTACTGCTAACCACGAGGCTGGCAGTTCAACTCCATCAGCTGTTCCTTGGAAACCCTACACAGGATCGCCATGAGTCAGAACTGACCTGATGGCACTTAACAACTTAATAGCAACAACAATCTGAAATCCACCAGTCTGTCTTCAGAAACCCTATACAGCGTCACTGTGCATCAGAACTCATTCTATGGCAGTTATAAAAAATTTGTTGTTGTTGTTAAGTACAGTCGAATGAGTGCCGACCCAAAACGACTCTGTATAGGGTTTCTGAGGTGCTAGCTGCTGGTGAGCGTGAACCACTGACCCAATTTTGCAGTCCAGCACATTAATCTGAAGCGCCACACCATGATTCCAGTAGCAACGATCCAACAGTCCTAGTGACATATTGGGTTACACTTTGGGCTGCTAACAGTAAGGTTAGTAGTTTGAATCCACCTGTGGCTTCTTTGGGGGAAAGAAAAGGTTTTCTAGCACTACAAAGATTTACAGTCTCAGAGAGCCCTAGGTGTAGAATAAGCACTGAACTTCTAACTGCAAAGTTCGCTGTTCAAACCCACCAGATTCTCTGGTGGAAAAAGATGAGGCTTTCTGCTTCAGTAAAAATATACAGATTCGGAAACCTTATGTAGGATCACTATGAGGCGGGATTGACTCCATGTTTGTGGGTTTGGTTTGTTTTTCTGTATATCATAAATACCTTCTTGAGGAGTCCGTTTCTCCACGGCACCGCACAACTCAACATAGACTCATAAATGATATTTTTTAAAAATAAAAAATGATTAATAGCTATTAATATTAATGAATTTGTTAAGTGCCGTCGATTGCGTTCTGACACATAGTGAACTTGTATAAGGTTTCTGAAGAGCAGTTGGTGAGCTTGTGTTGCCAACCTTGTGGTTCAGATTACCTTGCAGTCCAGCACATTAACCTGTGCTGTCAAGTCAATTCTGACTTAATAGCTACCCTGTATAGGGTTTCCAAGGAGTATCTGGTGTGTTTGAATTACCAACCTTATGGTTAACAGTTCAGTGCTTGATCCTACAGTGACACACCAGGACTTCTAGCCTAGTCTAATTCTGTACACTTCTCAATTAATTTTATTCTGCCATGTGATTTACAGTAATTTGAAAGCAAAACTCATAGGTTTTATAGTAATCATAGTATCAAATTCTGAGTTAACTGTGGGAAAAAGAGCTCCTAAGCCCGTTAAAGAATTAAATCATGGGTTTTGTATTGAGTTCTGTCTCGGGAACACAGCTATAACCAAAATGTTTTGAGATGGAATTTCCCAGTTTCAAAGAAAGTAAATTAGCAATCTTACGAAAATAATTCCTAAAATTTGATTTTTGTTGTTGTTCTTGTTAAGTCCCATCGAATTGGGACCCTGTATAGGGCTTCTGAGGAATAACTGGTGAATTTTAACTACCGACCTTGGGGTTCAAACTGACCTTGTGGTCTAGTGCTAATTCTACAGCACCACAGAGTAAGTTCTATTTTCATAAAATTTCAAGTTTAGTGAAAACTTTCAAGACCATATTAATAACCTATATATTATTGACCAAGATTGACCAAAAGTTTATTATTTATATTTGGTTGAATTTACTTAATCATCTCATCTACCTATCAACCCATTAACTTTTTCAGAACTATTAGAGAATAAATTGCAGCTATCTTTCCCCTTGACCTGTATATATCAAGAATAAGATATGTTCTTATATGACCACACAGTAACTTTAAAATCAGGAAAACTAATAAGGGTTCAATACTATCAACTAACATATTTCTCTTTCAAATTTAATCAATTGTTCCAGTCTGAACAATGTCTTTAAAATTCTGTCCTTTATCTTCCAATTTCCTGCCTCCTATAGTTCACCAGGGAGTCTGAACTGCAAGGTTGACGGTTAAAGCTCACCAGTCACTCAACGGCACTTAACAACAACAACATAACTCACCAGGAGTCCTGATGTAGCGCTGTGGTTAATGCGCCAGACTGCCAAGCTGTTTGAACTGCAAGGTCGGCAGTTCAAGTTCACCAGTCACTCGTCGGAAACCCTATGCAGGGTCGTTATGGGTCGGAACCGACTTGATGACATTTAACAACAACAACAAATTTACAATCAGATCCAGAATCATATACATTTCCTTGCCATATATCTTTGTTTGTATTTTAATCTTGAATAGATGCAGTTAAAAGCATTCACCTTTTTTTGTTTTTATGAAATGTCATTACTACAAAATCTCAAAAATATTTCATTAAAATATGTCCATGGGCTTCTTTGTGTCTTCCATGTACATAGTGGATGTAATTTAGATCTGCTGTTGGTTATGTTTTTACTAATTCTGTAAAACTTGGTCTCAGTCATCTTTTCAGCATGTATCAAACCTAAGAAACTCTATTTAATTATAATTCCTTTAAATGTTGGTGCTAATGGCTTATGCTGCGCAGGTAACCTAACAATTCATTGTTCAAACTCACTTAGGGCCATGGAAGAAAACACTTAGCAATCTATTTCTGTTAAGATTACAGCCAAGAAAACCTTGTGGAGCAGTTCTATACTGTAGCTCTTTGGGTTAGAACCAATTCAATGGAAATTAATAAGTACAAGTAGTATTTTAAACACATTTATAGCTGTTATTAAAAGAACCATGGACTGCCAAATGAATATAAACTAATATGTGTTGGAAAAAGTACAGCTAGAATGCTCCTTGGAAGTCAGGATGGCCAGACTTTGTCTCTCATACTTCAGACATATTATCAGGAGGGACCAGACCCTTGAGAAGGGTGTCATGTTTGGTAAAGTAAAGGGTATGAGAAAAAGAGGAACATCTCCAACGAGATGAATTGTCATAGAGTCAGCATCAATGGGCTCAAGCATGGCAACAATTATGAGGTTGGCCCAGGACCAGGCAGTGTTTCGCTCTGTTGTGCATAGGGTTGCTATGAATCGGTATCGATGGCACCTAACAAAAACAACAAACAACTGTTAAGTTGTTCCTGCTAGGTGTCTTTGAATCAGTTCTGACTCACAGCGACCCTAGACACAACAGAACAAAACACTGCCTGGTTCTGCACCATCCTCACAATTGTTACATTTGAGCCCACTATTGCTGCCACTGTGCTAATCCATTTCTTTGTGGGGTCTTCCTCTTTTTTTCTGACCCTCCATTTTACCAAACATGATATCCTTTTCCAGTGACTGGTCCCTCCTGATAATATGTCTGAATTACAAGAGACAAAGTCTCACTATCCCCACGTCTAAGAAGCATTCTGGCTACACTTCTTCTAAGACAGATTTGTTTGTTCTTTTTGAAGTCCTTGGTGCTTTCAATATTCTTCACCAACACCATAAATCAAATGCATAGATTCTTCTCTGGTCTTCCTTATTCATTGGCCAACTTCCAAATGCATATGAGGCAATTAAAAATATCATGGCTTGGGTCAGGTATACCTTATTCCTTAAAGTAACCTCTTTGTTCTTTAACATTCTAAAGAGGTCTTGTGCAGCAGATTTGCCTAATACACGATGTCATTTTATTTCTTGACTGCTGCTTCCATAAGTGCTGATTGTGGATCCAAGCAAAATGATGTCTATGACAACTTCAATCTTTCTCCATTTACCATGATGTTTTTTATTGGTCCAGTTTCGAGGATTGGCCTAGTTGTGAAATGCTATTGGTCTGATCTTCATTACAGCATTGAGGGCTGTAGTGTTCAATCTTCATTAACTATTATATTGTTTCCTTTAAAGTAAAGTAATCTGAATGGGCATGATTATGATTTACAGACCTAATCTATTCCTATGATTTCACTTTTAGTTTCTACATAAATGAAATATAAAAATTTTTGTCCTGTCTTTCCCCCTGAATTTCATTCTTAAGAATTTTATTCTTGTTCTTAGATTAACTTTATCAACCCCTGTTTAATGCAAAAGATTAATTTAGGATACATTTTATTTTTTAATCTGTTTAATATATGTTAACAATTTTTAGTGACAGATTTATTTAAAAAAATCATAATTCCTACAAAATTCTAGTTCCAAGTGCATTCCACTGAAAAGTCTTAAGCAAATTCCCAGAACTTGTACCCAAATATAAACCCTTGACAGTCATTTTGCCCCAACAATTGATTTTTTCTTGGCAGAATAATGAAAATAAGAAAACGTTATTTATTTCTATCAGTAGCTACAATAAGTGCAAAATATGCCATATGAAATATATCTTTCTTATATGCATTCATTCACATATTTTAAGATTAATTAACAAGCTCATCCTGCTCAGAATTAGTTTTTAGTATCCAATGATCAAAATTTTGTGTGTTGTCAGTGAGTGAAAATAACCACTAATATATTTAATTTTGGTACAATATAAACCATTGCTGAATTTCTAGTTATATTTTATCTATGGATTTTTTTTCTGCATTACTTGCAAAATATTTTAATAGTAGCATAGATATATGAACGACATGGTTGAGGAAAACTTCTCAACATGATATTACTCATTGTATTTATTTAATATGCCCTCATGTTCTCCTGTGGGAGCATTTGTTGGATGCTTTACCAGCACCATCCCATTATTGCAATGCTATGAAATTATTTTTGGGTGAGGCAAATCCATATGATTCTAGGGTTCTAACTATGGATTATAGGATCTGGGCTACACTAATCACTTAATTCCATCTCCCTGGACACAATGTGGGGTTCAGAAGGCAAACAGGTGTCATCAACCTAGGCAAATTGAGCTGATCTTGGGAATTTCCTGGGAAAGTTAAACGAAGCACAAACCTTTTTTTCACAATGAGCATGAAGAAACATGTGTCATTATGGTATTACAAGGTGAGTCACCCTTGGTGGCAATCGTATTCAGGTAGCTCAAGTCCCAACTGAGGAAGTCCTATCTTTGGATATTTATTGCTTATATAATCAGTAATTTTCTTTAATTTTTAACTGATTTTGAGTTGGATTTTTTATACTAGCAAAGTATTCTAACTGGGATAGGTAAATGGGGTCATTGCATTCCCAAATGTTAGTTCCTTCATCAGAAAATCTTTCCCATTTTAGTTGTAAATGAACTAGTTCTAACTTTTAGCTCATTTGATTTCTCTTTTATTGTTTTATTTATTTATGTTCAGCATTCTCCAAACCAGTTCATCATTACTTATACTTAGAGTTTTTAAAGTTTTCAGTCATATGCAAATGTTTAGGAAGACATTAAAATACCCACAAGGAATTTTTTGCACTTTCTTAAGTTCAACATAGTTGAAGCAACAATGGGGAAAATTCTTAATTTTTAAAAGACTAAGTAAACTTTGAAAAAAAGACATATATTTTATACAAATAATATTAACTATTATTTAACCTTACTAATTTCATGAATTAATAGGTATGGATAGATGATAGGTTTATTGTTGTTGTTCCTGTTCTGTGCTGTTGCATTTGTTATGACTCATAGGGATCCTGTGCACAACAAAAAGAAACCCTGCCTGGTCCTGTGCCATCCTCCCAATGGTTACATTTGAGCCCACCATTGTTGACATGTGCCAATCCATCTCATTGGGGGGAGGGGCTTTCATCCTCTTTTTTGCTGACCCTTTGCTTTACCAAATATGATGTCCTTCTCCAGGGACTGGTCCCTCCTGATATATGTTCAAACTATGAGAGGTGAAGTCCTACCATCCTGGCCAATGAGGAGCATTCTGGCTGTACTTCTTCCAACACAGATTCAATTCTTCTGGCAGTCCATGGTACTTAATATTCTTCCCCAATACCATAATTAAATGCATCAATTACTCTGGTCTTCTTTATTCATTGTCCAAGTTTCACATGCATATGAGGCAATTGAAAATACCATGGCTTGGATCAGGCTCACATTAGTCCTCAAATTGACATCTTTGATCTTTAGCACTTTGAAGAGGACAATTTGCAGATGAATAGAATTGTCCATGATCACTGTGTTAATCATAGAACTGACCGAAGTAATCACATAAAAACCACACCCAGCTGAACTTGAGGAAAACTTATTTAAGCATTTTATATATATATATATATATATATATAGTAATACACATATAAATTAATCAAAATATTAGAAAATGTTAATAACAGTACTCTTTCGAACTTTAAGATTTGTTTTGAACTTTTGCCCTTTTCCTTTACTACTAAATTTAGGTGAAGATTTCTTAAACATGAAATTTTATTTTCTATGTGTATATTGGATTCCTAATGTGGCACTGTAGTGTAAATACTGGCCGGCTAACTGCAAGGTTGGTGTTCAAACCCACCAGTTACTCCTTGGAGACCCTATATAGGGTCACTATAAGTAGGAAACAACTCAATGACATTTAACAACAACAACAACCTATTTATATTGGTTTTACCAATATGCAGATTTAAGTTTTTTTTTTTTTTTTTAACTTTCTATTGTGAATTGAATGAAGGCTTATAGAGCAGGTCGTCAGTATTAAAGTCAACAAATCATACACTTTGCTTCATTAAAATGATTCTAAGTCCCTCAATGTAACATCACTTACTACACTTCCTCCCTGTTTTTCTTGTTTCCATTCCACCTTCTTTCCCAAAATTTCTGAATTTGCTGCTATTTAGATTTCAAATAGTTGACTATCCAATGGTATGCGGGCTTCACTAGTGTTATTGTCCCCTCAAACAGTGACTGAATTTTTAATGAAATAAATCCATTTTATATGTGAAAACAAATTCTCATATACTCTTGCTTATTATGGCAGCCAAATGCTAACAATTTTTGAAAAACAAGAGAATTTGTTTTCACATTATTTTCATATGAATCAAAGTTTCTGGTAAAGGAGCTATAACTAGCCAAAGCTAAAACACTAGATGATTAAAGGAGAATAAAATATGTATATAACAAGTGTTGCAAAGCTGTATAAATATCTCTGTGAATAAGGAAGTTCCTTTAGGTTAGTTAGCAGAACATTATGTTATTAGGTACCACACAGTGATTGTTGTTGTTAGTGCCATTGAGTCCGTTCTAACTTAGAGTGACATTTTATTTGGTTTCCAAGGAGCAACGGGTGAGCTGGAACCGCTGACCTTGTGGTTCAAACTGATCTTGTAGTCCAGGGCATTAACTCACAGCACCACACCAGGACTAGTAATATCATCAAAAGTTGAATTATATCAAAGCAGGCTGATATCCAAAGCAGGTGGTACACATACTGTTTTGATGGTATGCGTTGTTAAAGTATTGTAATACATAGTCATGCACATTCTCTCTTCATTCCCAACACCTCCTTTGGACTCTAGACCCTTCTCTGTTGTTGTTGTTGTTGTTATGTGCCATGGAGTCGGTTCCGACTCATAGCGACCCTGAACAGGGTTTCTGAGGCTGTTAATCTTTACGGGAACAGAATGCCTCATCTTTCTCCTGCGGAGCAACTGGTAGTTTCGAACTGCTGACCTTGCAGTTCACAGCCAGATTCATAACCACTACGCTACCTACCTACTAGAGCTCCTTAGACCCTTCTCTAACACTCTGTTTTTTTCTATTTCTTTTTTTCTTTTATTTTTTTCTATTTTGATTGGTCAGTGTTCATGCTGTATCAGTTGTGAAATCTTTTGCTATCATCCCTGTACCAGTCCTAGGTACATGTTTTTCTACATTGGTGGAAGACCTGGCAATCGGCTTCCATAACTATTACAACCATGAGAACCGTACACGGGGCAGTCATACTCTGTCACATGGGGTTACCAGAAATCGGAGTAGACTTGATGGCACCTAACAACAACAATGTATACTATATTGATACATTTAAATGAAAATGTCACACTATTTATAAGCATTTAAGACTGCAACTTCAGGTTCATACTTGACTGAGCTGATTTCTTAAACTTTTGTAGTTGTTGTTAAGAACCCTCAAGTGCATTTAAACTCATAGCAGCCCTATACACAATTTCCAAGGAGCAGTTTCTGGGTTTGAACTGCCAACCTTGTCATTCACAGTCCAGTACTTACCTAACAGTGCCACAAATAAGTGATATAAAAATAATTTTTTTGTTGTTGTTAATCCTCCCTGAAAGGTGTGGGAAGGTGAATGCCAAGTGCCTTGCCTCTAATGAAGCTAGCCTGTAATTAGAAACAGTGGGAATGATCCCAAATCATTCCAACAGACATCTTACAAACCGGTAAAGTAACTTTCTTGGTATTGCAGCTGGGTGATACAGCCCTTTATATAAACAGAGCTGATTCATGTTCAGGAAGGAGCTCTGTTATAGATGCCTTTGAAATGAAATCACTGACTAAGCAGCTCACAGCAGGAGCTCTTTCTGTTCCATCCGTCTGATGTCACCAGTGACAGTAGAAACTTTAGTCAATCTTTTCACCATTCTGCAAAGCCTCAAAATTCTGTCCAGCTCCATTTACCACATCCCACTCTGCTATTTCTTTAGCTAGGAACTTACTAGGCACTTAAGGCTATTTAGGTAGCAGAAGTTAAATGAAGAGGGAAAATATTCAGAAAAAGTAAGATAGTTGTGCTTAGTGAGATGCTTGGAAACAAGAATCACTGGCTTCATGTATGATTAAATTGAATTTTTAGCATACGTCTGTCCCCATGTTAATTTATTCAGATTCATATGGACCAGTCCTTTAGTACTTAAAATTCTTAGTTGTCACCGAATAAGGAGGAACTTCTTCCCAATTCTAAAATTTTATGGTTCTGAGCAAACATATGTTTTACTCTAAAAAAAAAAAAAAGAATAGATAAATGAATTCCTGTATTCTTTGGATTGATCTTGGCATATTTAGCTCAGTTGGTAGAGCATCTGAGGGTCAAATGTTCAAGTCCCTGTTTGGGTGTCTGTCTATTCTTTGGGAGTCCTGGTGTGGCATTGTAGGATAAGCACTGAATTTCTAACCACAAGGTCAATGGTTCAAATTTACCACCTGCTCCTTGGAAATCCTATACAGTCTTGCTATGAGTCAGATCCTACTTGGCAGAATTTAACAACAACAGAATATTTTGTTTAAGAAAAAATTAAACTATTTTGCATTGTCTTAATATACAAGGACATACAGACATATTATAACTTGGGGGGTGGGTATGGTAGAATTGACAATAGTCAAATAATTTAGCCTGGATAATTAGCTAATATGAATGAGCCACATGGATACATTTAAAGTGTTGATGATAGCATCATAACCATGGAAGTCCCTTCCTGCTCATCTGTGTTTTCAGTGTTGTCAATAATAGTAATAATGGAGAGTCCAAATCGTACACTAAGAATGCCTGGGCTAATGCTCATATCTGAGCATTATGAGACTGAGAGAGGAGACTGCCAAAGTTGGAAGAACACAGGATTATTTCAGAAAGGGACCAGAATATATTTTGGGAAGAAAAAGTGAGCAATTAGGAAACAGAATATAGTTGACCACTGGAGATAGTATATAATTTTGTGGTGAGTGGGAATGATAACTATGCAATCTAGTAAGCTAGAATATCTGAGTGAAGCAGTTTAACAGTTTAGCATTCCTGAGATTCCAAAACAGTAGCAGCTAATCCCCATTCACTATATTTGAAATATCATCCTTTCCCTATCCACAATCTATTCTCAAATGATTTTCATCAACACTGACTGCATAGGAAAGTATAAATAATCTATGGACATTCGGATTAGTATTGATGTACATTATTTGCTGATTTCTGTTTTTCCTCCAGATGATTTAACTCCTTAAATTGGGATTCAATTCAGTACAAGGGTATCTATAACATGGTGCAGAGTATTGTGTGTAAGGTCCTGAGGTGAAGATTGAAAATCCATTTGAGTTCATTGAGGTCATTATTAATGGTTAGTTCATGTTTAAAGAAAATAAATGAATGGAAGCTACATTTTATTGGTGTAATAATTCACAACCAAATTGACAAACTCTAAAAAATCATGTTATGTAAACAAGCTCTGTGTGTGTGTGTGTACAGTTTTTTTAGATGCCCAGAGGGAAAAATATGTTATTCTATGCAATTGACATAAAAATAAAGTTATCATTTCTAAGTGTTTAAGATAAATTTCTGTTTCAAATGTACATGGCTTTATTGTTATTGCTGTTGTTAGGCCCCACTGAGGCATTTATAATTCATACGATCCTATGCACAACAGAGTGAAGCACTGCTTGGTCCTACACCATCCTCACAATTGTTGTTATATGCTATAAATCGGAACCGACTCCATGGCACATCACCACCACCATGAGCCCATTATTGTTGCCAATGTGGCAATCCTTCTCATTGAGGTCTTTCTCTTTTATGCTGTTCCTTCACTTTACCAAGTTTAATAATCAACTTTAGGATTTAAGACTATATTTCAAAAATAACAGTGAAGACTAGAAGTAAAACCCCCCAAATATGCAAAAATATATTGTGGCCATTATTACTAAACTATTTTGCTGTTGTTGTTAAATGCCCTCAAGTCAGATGCAACTCATAGTCACTCTATTTAGGGTTTCTGAGGAACGCCTGGTGGGTTCAAACTACTGATCTTGCGGTTAGCAGTTCAGTGCTAATCCTACAGTGACACACCAGTACTATACAGAAATTATAATTGCTGACAGTCTCTATCAACTTATTGCTCAATGAATGATGATTTCCAGATTTCTCCTGGACAGATACACAGTTAAGTATTTTGCTTGTATTTAAAATATGAGCAAAGAAATTCTTGTAAATGATTCATCTTTGAACACATGAGATGAGAACTAAATAGAAGCTTCTTAGGCTTTAACAACGGACAATTTTGAAAATATCAGCATCTTATTTACCTTTTAAACTAAACTTTTTCAGAAAGTTAACCCAAAAAAAACAACCCAAAACAATCAGGATCAATCATTTTTTGGCTAACCATACGGAAGATTTGTTCAGATTTTGAAGTCTTTTTATTCTCTAGACTAAGTATCAGCGGATATAGGGGACAAAGTGAAACTGCACTATATTCTTCCCACCCCTAGCAATTATTTTCTATACCCAGTTATGAAGGAAAGTTTTAAATTATTTTTTCATTCTGTTAGTTGAATTATGTTGGTAGTGGAGTTGTTTCAACTCACAGTGGACCTGCATTGGATCTCTGAGGCTATAAATCTTTAGGGGAGCAGAAAGCTTCATCTTTCTCCCACGAAATGGTTGGTAGTTTTGAACTGCTGACCTAGATGTTAGCAGATCAATTCGTAACCACTACACTACCAGAGATCAAATAGTTCATGATCCTTTTGGAAAATCTTTGGCTAAGAATATGTTGTTGTTGTTATGTGCCGTGGAGTCGGTTCGACTCATAGCGACCCTACACAGGGTTTCCGAGGCCGTTAATCTTTACGAGAGCAGAACGCCTCATTTTTCTCCCGCGAAGCAGCTGGTAGTTTCGAACTGCTGACCTTGAGGTTCGCAGCCCGATTCGTAACCACTACGCTACCAGAGCTCCTTGCTAGGTGTATACACTTTTCTAATTAAAATAAATCAGATGTTCATGGTGGTGGTGGTGGTGGTTATGTGCCATGGAGTCGGTTCCGACTCATAGTGACCCTGTACACAATTTCCAAGGCTGTAAATCTGTACGGGAGAAGAAGCCTCATCTTTCAGATGTTGATAGCATCTTATATATAGCATATTATAATTTGCAAGCTCATTTCCATACTTTCAACATTTAACCTTATGTCACCACTTTGAGACTAAGTAAGAAATCGTAGGCACTAGACGTAAGTGTTTCAACAGTATTTTCTTGTAGTTAGATTACTTGACCTTCTTGAAGATTATATTCTATTTTCCACATTATGAAATTAATGTAACACTCATTTCCTTCTTAAAGTAGCATTTTATGTTGTTGTTGTTAAGTGCTGTTGAGTTGGTTTCAATTCATAGTGAGCCAGTGTTAAGGTTTCCAAAGAGCAACTGGTTAAATTTGAAACAGTGACTTTGTGTTCAAACCTATCTGCGGTACTGCACTTAGTTAACTTCGTTTCGAGTAATGAAATACTGAATAATGCAAAACAATGACTTAAGACTAAAAAGTCTTTGAATTGCTACATACAAGTAAGTTTTGGAAGTAAAAGATGTTACTAGAATGTTCTAAGATGACCCCCCAAAGACAGTGTATAACACTCATACATAGCTTTTGTTTTTATTAATTATCTGAGAAATTGGGTTTATAATTGGGCTTTTAAAAATAGTATAATATGTATGTTTTATGTTTTGAGAAGGAATAAGCACTGGATTGCTAATTGCAAGGTCGGCGGTTCAGATCTACCAGTCACTCACTGGAAAATCTGTACAGGGTCGCTATGAGTTGGAAGTGACTTGTGGGTACTAAAGGAAGCGTGGTGGTGCCATGTCTTGGACTGCGAACCTTAAATAAGCTGTTGAGCCTGCCAGCCGCTCCCCGCCCACTAGCCAAACTGCCTGGGAAAGCTGAGACTTTCTGCTCTTGGGAAGATTTAAAAGACTCAGAAACCTTATACAGGATCTCTATGAGTGGGAACTGACTCAAAAGCACTTAACAACAATCATTAGGGAAGTACAGTACTGCATCTTTCTCCTTGAAGAAGAGCTAGTAAGCTTGAATCAGATACCTTTTGGCAGCTGAGCACTGTAATACCAAGCATCCATAAAGTTTCTTCTTCTTCTTCTTTTTTTTTTTTTTTCCAGAAGAGTTTCTATTGTTGTGAGTAACTTATAATGACTTTAAAACATAACATTTAGGATATCTGCAAATATTTTAACTTATAGATGTAGTGTGCATGTTCACCTAATACATAATGCTTTTGTGCAAGTGAAAAGTATATCCAAAATAAAATTTATATTTCTCATTAGCTCTTTCTTTAGTAGTTAGACTAGGACAATGACCACCATATTACAAAAGAAAGAAAGGAAGGAAGGAAGGAAGAAAGAAAGAAAACACAGATTATCACTTTATAAGAAAAATGAAGACATCCAATTCTGCATTAAAAAACAAAAAAAAACAACAACTAACAAACCATAGAAACAATTAATACTATGCTTTCTAGAAAACAAAGATTTTGGACAAGCAGAGTGGTACAGCGGAAGCATGCTGGTCCCATACCCAGAGGTTGATGGATCAAAACCATCCTCTGCTAACCTTCCCCCCTCCCCGCCCCCGCCCCTACTCTCAAAATTCCCAAACATACAGAGCACTCTTTTCAGTTAATCATTCAAATCCATTCAAAGACCTCTTGAAAGAAAAGTCTGGCAATCTACTACCTAAAAATTTCGTTATGAGACCTCCCCAGTAGTTGTGATATGAGGAGGAACCTACTAAATTACCATGGGACCTAAAAGGACAGGTTTTCAAAGCAGGCTGCTCCGTGAGACCTCTACTTCTCTGGCTGCCGTAGTCACTATCCAAAAGTAACACGACTCATAAAAACAACAATAATGACTTTTATTGATTATTTGAGCAATCACTTGCCATATACTATTCCAAGTTCTAAATAATTTAATCTTCATAATTCTACAAAACAATTACTTATGAGTCTCATTTTGTGAATGAGACTATTGAAGTTTTTAGAGTTTAAATAACTTGTTCAAAGTTGTGCAGAGCAAAACTACTGTGTTCACTGATTCCTTTTAAAAAAGTTTTTATTGTGAATTATGTGATAATTTACATTGGAGAACACCAGATTTACATTCATCCTATTGTATTTTGTTTTATTGCAATGATTACAATTCCCTTCATGCATCATCAAACAACCAAAGGGTACATACAGGAAGCCTGCCTACAGTCCTCTGTACATAGCCTCTCTCCCACCCTGAGTCCAGAGTCCACAGTTGATCTATCTCTCCATGTCATCATCTCTGCCTCCATCTCTGGCTTCACTGCTTCTCTGGGAAGGGTCCCACACTCAGCTCTTCTCATTTGATGGGCCCAGGGACCTCCGCTCCTCATCTGCAAAATCAACCACTCCCCTCCATTTGTTGTAAAACATCTACCTTTACATTTCTGACCCTCACAGTGAGTCCTGATAACACTTATTCACTATTGTAGCACTAGAGTATTATCCCCATCTCCTTTCATCATCCCCGTCCCAACAGACTGGAAACTACTCAGTGGAGAGTCTACCTTCCCCCATACCCTCTGGTACTAGGCTATCTCTTGAAAGCTTGTAAGCCAGTCACTTCTTGCCCTTGTAGCTCCCTCCCCCCATTTTGGGTAGCCAATGTCTAAGTTGCCCATCCCTGTTGACCCAGTGTACCGAGGGGGTGGGAATGATTCTCACAGTATAAGATTTGTTCCCTCTTTTCAGCTACTACATCCATAAGTACAGGTGAAGTTCATCAAATTGTAGTGGATTACTCTTTTTTTTTTTTCCTCTTTTTTCTTCTAGTCGAGTTCTGATCATCCAACCATTGAAGTCAGGGCAAGTGGGTACTATCTGGAAGTATGGATGTTCTTGTGCATCTCCCCTCACTTCATATCAGATATACACTTCACTCTCTGCTCTAGTCGTCTGTGGCCATGTCACTGTCTCTGGGCCTAGGAGTCCTCAGGTCTTGCCATACTGCTGGCCAACTAGGTCTTGACCCAGGTTCACAGGAGTCTATTGAACATAGCCAGACTTAGCTCACAAATTCATTGCTAATGTAAATAGTGCTGCTATGAATATTGATGTGCATATATCTACTTGTGTTATGGCTCATATTTCTTGTGGGTAAATACCAAGTAGAGGAATTGCTGGGTCATAAGGTATTTCTATTTCCAGTCTTCTGAGGACGTGCCATATTGCTTTCCAGAGAGGTTGGGCCATTTTGCAATTCCACCAACAATGCAGTCTCTCCACATCTTTGCCAGCATTTATTGTCCTCTACTTTTTTGAACTTTGCTGTTATTGCTGGTGTGAGATGATATCTCATTGTTGTTTTCATTTGCATCTCTCTAATGGCTAGTGATTGTGAACATTTTGTCATATGTTTGTTGGCTGCCTGGATCTCCTGTGCTGTGCATAAGGTCGCTATGACTCGGTACCAACTTGATGGCACCTAACAACAGCAACAACAGATCTCATTTATTTCTGCTCTGGTTTTTATTATTTCTTTTATTTTGGTGGCTGTAGTTTCTCTCTGTTGGTCTGTTTCTATTTGTTGGAAATGCTGTGTTGATGTGTTAGTTTTGGTTCTTTCTTCTTTTTGAATGTGTACATTCATCACAATGAATTGTCCTCTGAGCACTCCTTTCTCTGTATCCCAAAGATTTTGGTTTATTGTGATTTTCATTCTCCTTTGCTTCTAGGAACTTTGTGAATTCATGTTTAATTTCTTCTACTACCCAGTTGCTTTTCAGCAGGGTGTTATTCACTTTCCTTGTATTCAACTTTTTTTTCTTGTTGATTTCTAGTTTTATAGCATATTGTGGTCGTACAATATGCTTTGTAGTATTTTGATGTTTGTAAATTTATGGAGGCTTGCTTTGTGACCTAACACATGGTCAATTCTAGAGAATGTTCCATGTGCAGTGGAAAAGAATGTATATTGTGCTGTTGTTGGGTTGAATGCTCTGTACACGTTTATGAGGTCAAGTTGGTTTATTGTACTGTTTAATTCCTGTTACTTTATTGAGTTTCTTTCTGGTTGTTGTATCCCTTTTTGAAAGTTGCATATTAAAATCTCCCACTATAATTGTAGATTTATCTATTTCTTTCTTCAATTCTAGTAGGATTTACCTTAGATATCTTGGTGCTCTTTCTTTGGGAGCATAGATATTTATTATGGAAATGTTATCATGCTCATTTGACCCTTTAATCATGAGACAGTGTCTTTATTTATTTCTGATGCTGGTTTTTGTCTTAAAGTTTACTTTATCAGAGATGAGTATTACCACTCCTGCTTGTTTTTTATTTTAGTTAGCTTGGTATATTTTTTCCACCCTTTAACTTTTAGTCTGTTTTTGTCTTTGTGTGTAAGGCGTATCTCTTACAGGCAGCATATTGAATGGTCTTGTTTTCTTATCCATTCTTCCAATCTCTGTTTCTTCACTGGTACATTTAATCCATTGACATTCAGTGTAATTATCGAAAAGTATGAATCAATTGCTGTCATTATGTTAATTTTTGTGGTGCTGTTTGTTCCTTTGTTCTGCATGCCTTCTTGTGCTGATTTCATGTTTTTTTGTGGTATCTCTTGTTTTTTTCTTAGTTTTCATGTTTCCTTGTTCTGCTTGGATCTTCATTTTCATGTAAGTTGTGAAATATTAACTTTCTTTGGTGCTACCCTATAGTCTATTAACTTTTCCCTCCATTTAAGACAGTCTATTGTATCCTGCAATCTACCTGGTCTTCTCATCACCTAGATCTCTGTTCCTATATTTTTCTTTTCTTTGACATTGTTATTGTTTTGATCTTAGGTTGATCTCCCAGCTTCTTTGAATTTGTTGTGTAATTTTGTTCTGTTCTGGACCCTTCTATCTGTCATCTGAGTTTCAGGTGGTGTTGCCACGCCTGTCAATCACTGGTTGTTTTCTGGTTTTGTTGGTTTTCAGTCCAAAGAACTCCTTTTAAGATGTTTTGAAGTGTTGGATTGGCTTTGACCAAATCTTTTAGCGTCTGTTTATTCTGGAATGTTTTGATTGCATCATTATATTTGATTGACAGTTTTGTTGGATAGATGGTTCTTAGTTGGCAGTTTTTTCTTTTAGTGTTTTATATATGTCTCCCCATTGCCTTTTTGCCTGCATGGTTTCTGCTGATATGCTTGCATTTGTATGTAACATGTCTTTTTTCCATGGCTGCTTTTAGGATTCTCTTCTTGTCTTTGATTTTGGAGAGCTTGATTATGATATGTCTTGCTGATTTTCTTTTGGGGTCTATCCTTCCTGGGCTAGGTTCAGCTTCTTGAATGTTTACCTTCTCATCCTTCAAAATGTTAGAGAAATTTTCTTCCAGTAGCTCTTCAAACATTTTCCCTGTGGACTTCTGTGATTCTTTCTGTTCTGGAATGTCAATAATTCTTAAGTTATTCCACCTCATGTTATCCAGCATGAATCTTAGACTCTCTTCAGATTTTTTTTTTTTAATCCCTTTTTGTGCTTGTTCTTCTATCTTAGCAGTATTGAGAGATTTGTCTTTCAGCTCACTGGTTCTGGCTTCCATCTCTTCCTTTTTATTCCTTTGCCCGTTCAGTGTATTGTCTATTTCTGAAATTTTATTATTAATCACCTAGACTTCTTTTTGCAGGTTTTGAATTGTTTCTACTGCAATATTTATTTTATTTGGTTGTTCCTGTAGCACTTTCCTGACTTCTTCCTTATTTTCCTACCCTCCTCTATGAAGCATTTGAATTTGTCTCTATATCATTCTTCTGAATTCTTCTTTAGACAAACACCAAACATGCTCTTCTGTTTGTGGAAAGTCTATGTCTGCCTCAAGCTCATTTGTCTCAGTTATTCTTTTCTGTATTTGGACAATGGCTGAGATCTTTTGTTGTTTTTCTTAGACATTTTCAGCATTTTCAATGATTAAATGAATGTATGTTGCTGTTTTGTTAAGCTTATTGAGTGGTGTGATCTGGAGATAGGCTTCCCTCTTCACATGCAATACCTAGTCACTGGTATTGGCTCCTGTCCCAGTGGTGGGATATTATGGGGTATGCTTGTAGCTTGGCTACATGGCCACGATTGCTGTTTCTTCTTGGGTAATGTAGGGAAAGAAAACTCCCAGGAAAAAAGTGTGATCAAAAGGACCAAAACCAGAAACCATATAAAAGCAGAGACAAAAACCATCACTCTAAACCAAAAATAAAACTGCAGACAACTGACCATTAGCCTTTGCTGCACAGGTCAGTGTGCATACACAGTGGAAACATCCAGCATTGGTTAGGGGTCTCCACTGACTTAGGCCTCTCCCTCTGGTCAACACCGTGGAGGTGTGCAGATAGATATTGAGAAATTAATGGGAGAAAGATTGCCCACTATTTTTATATCTTAAGGTCAGTTAGGTATCTGCCTGTGCACAGCATAATTCTCAAAATAGCTGTGTTTTTGTGTGTAGTAGTTAATGTTGGCTCCTGCCTTTTATGTTGGGGTTTTTACAGAGTGTTCATATGGTTTTTTTGTATGGCCAGACCTGCTTTTTCTTGCTAGGTAGGCAGGATTAAAGGGTCCCGCACAGGTCAACTTTATATCTGGGTCCCAGAGTCAGGCATCATAAGCAGTTGCCAATGGATCAGACTGTGGGGCCAATGGGGTACCTCCTCTCTGTCATGTGGGAAAACAGTGGGCTCAATGCTGGACCCTTTTGGAGGATGTGCTCCCACCTGCCTTGAGGTGTCTGGGCTGTGCAGAGAAGGTGTGACAAGAGAGAGGAGCAAAGAAATGTAGAGAATCCCCCACACCTCTTTTTTTCTAATGCCGCTGCATCGTTTTTAGCACCGAATCACTGTGTCAGTCTGGCTGTTGCCCTGCCCTCTGATCTCAGGCTAGGTGGAGTTACCACAGGTAGAGTCCCACATCCTGATGGATTCCAAAATTGCAGTTTTTTCCTTTCTTCAGTGATTTTTCCACTGGTGGGTGCAGGAAACTGATACCCTGCTACTTATACTCGATCCAGAGCTCTGGAGCTGCTCCGTGAACGCACTTTCTCTGTTTTTTCTGTACCTCCCCCAAGGAGGTACCTGACTCTGCTTCTCCTGCCTCCAAACTGAAGTCCATAAAGTTCCTTCTTGTTGTTAAGTGCCATTGAATCATATCTTAGGAGAAGTAGCTGATAGGTCTTAACTGTTGACCTCATGACCATTACTTATCCTACAGCACTTGCTGTTGTTAGGTGCACAACAAAACGAACCACAGCTCAGTCCTGCACCAACCTCCCTATCATTGCTACATTTGTGCCCATCATTTGTGCTGCCACTGTGCCAATCCATCCCATTGGGGGTCTTCCTCTTTTTCTCTCACCCTCAATTTTATAAAACATGATATACTTCTCCAGAAACTGGTCCCGCCTGACAATAGATCCAAAATATGAGTGATGAACATCTAGCCATCATCATTTCCAGGGAGCATTCTGGCTGTACTCATTCCAACACAGTTTGGTTTGTTCTTTTTGCCATCCATGGTACTTTTAATATTCTCCTTTAACACCATAACTCAAATACCATGGCTTGTTGTTGTTGTTGTTGTTAGGTGCCATCGAGTCCATACCGACTCATGGTGACCTTGTGCACAGCAGAATGAAACACTGTCAGATCCAGATGGCCAAACTTCATCTCTCCTACTTCAGACATATCGTCAGGAGGGACCATGGCTTGGACCCCTGGAATTAGAATTGTTTTCAAAAATATGGACAGGGAGTTGAGAACATTTTAATTTTTCTTCTTTATATGAGTCATGTCTTTGAAACTTACTTTCACCTACACAACTACTCTTCAATTATTGACTATCTCTTTATTTGACATTTCACTTATGACAATGGAAACAACCTACTAACTGACTATTGTGTGCATTAGAGTCATAAGTCTGGTAGCAATGAACACTGAGGTGTAAGGCAAAAGTAACACTGTCTGTGATGGCAGTGGTTGTGTCAACTTGGCATGGCCATGATTCTAAGTGGTTTGACAGTTCAGTAATGATATAATTTAGTAGTTATATAATGATATAGTAATCTTCCATGTATGAGTTGATATAGTCATTCTCTATTTTGCATAATGTTGATTTTTTTCATAATGACCTTGTATTTGGAATCTAATAATGTCAATTAGTGTGTTGTTGTTATTGTTGTTAAGTGCCCTCCAGTCCATACTGACTCATAATGACCTTACGTACAACAGAATGAAACACTGTCCAGTCCTGTGCCAACCTCACAATCTTTGCTACATTTGAGCCCACTGATGTTGCTATTGTGTCAATCCATCTCATAGGGGTCTTCCTCTTTTTTGCTGACCCTCCACTTTACCAAGCATGATGTCTTTTTCCAGGGACTGGAAAGTATGTATGAAGTATGAGAGGCAAAGTCTGGCCATCCTGACTTCTAAGGAACATTCTGACTGTACATTCTGACTGAACATTCTGACTGTACATTTTCTAAAATAGATTTGTTTGTTCCATGGTATTTTTTTTTGTCATTGGTGGTCCATGGTACTTTTAATATTCTCCTCTAACACCATGACTCAAATGCATCAATTCTTCTATGGTTTTCTTTACTCAGTGTCCAACTTTCACATGAATTCATGGCTATTGAAAATATCACGACTGGGGTCAGGCACACCTTAGTCCTCAAACTGACATCTTTGCTCTTCAACACTTTAAAGTGGTTTTGTGCAGCAGATTGACCTAATGTAATATGTTGTTTGATTTCTTGACTTCTGCTTCCATGAGTGTTGAATATTGATCTGAGAAAAAAGAAATCCTTGACAATTTCATTTTTTTTCTCCATTAATCTTGATGTTATTTATTAGTCCAGTGGTGAGGATTTTTGTTTTCTTTACATATGTGCAAACCATACTGAAGACTATAATCTTTGATTCCATCAGTAAGTTGTATCTTCTGCACATTGCAGACTGTTAATGAGTCTTCTTCCATCCCTGATATTTTTCTTCATATAATCCAGTTTCTCAAATTATTTGCTTAGCATACACATTGACTAAGTATGGTGAAAGAATACAACTCTGGAGCACACTTTTTCTAATTTTAAACCATTTGCTATTCCCCTGTTCAGTTTGAACAACTGCCTCATGAGCACAATTAAGTATTCCAGAATATTCATTCTCCACAATGGAGTCCATAGCTTGTCATGATCCATGCAACCGCAAGCCTTTGTGTAGTTAACAAAACACAGGTAAGCATCTTTCTGGTATTCTCTACTGTCTGGTATTCTCTATTGTCAGCCAAGAACCAACAACAATTTCATCCCTTATTCCACATACTCATCGGAATCCTGCTTGAATCAATACATAAACATTGACAGTCTAGGCATTGGTGAGCTGAAATAGACTGGTATTGGTCATTTTGAATTTAACAATGACACAGTTTACTATGGTGGGAATGAAAATTGAAGAACATTTCAGGATCTATATTGAAGTATAACAATGTCTTTGATAGATTATGATGATCCATGTACCTAAAAAGAAGACAAGTTAATACAACTATTTTTCAAATTTTCACACCAACCAATAAAGTCAATGACGATGAAATTGAAAAATTCTACCAATTTCTTCAGTCTGAAATTGATCAAACATGCAGTAAAGATGCATTGATAATTACTGGTGATTGGAATGCAAAGGTTGGAAACAAAGAGGAAGGATCAGTAACTGGAAAATATGGCCTTGGTGATAGAAATGATGCTGGAGATTGTATGATAAAAATTTGCAAGACCAATTAATTGTGTGTTACAAATACCTTTTTTAAACAACATAAAAGATGACTATGCACATGGACCTTACTCAATGAAACTACGTTTATGCAACAAGATGGTGGAAAAGCTCCATATCATTAGTCAAAACAGGGCTAGAGGCAGACTATGGAACAAACCATCAATGGCTCATATGCAAATCAATTATCATGGAGTGGATTACTTATCTTGGTAACTTTACTAGCTTACTATTCTTCTATCTACTCTTATGTTTGTTTGTGAGTCACTGAAATCCATAATCTTAATTATTTATGAAGTAATTTTCATGTCTAGGTAATAGTTGCAATTTTTCCCCACATTCATGTTAATAAATAAAAGGAATGAATCTAAGAGAATGCTTTGAAAATTATTTTATAAATACTTCTTGGCTGCTTTTTTATTTGATCAACATACACATCCTTTATAAGGTAAGAATTCTCAGGTGACAACACACAAGGACAATGAAGGTGGGGAAAATTCAACCTGCTCATTTGGGAGCTGGATTAAAAGGTACACCTATTAGCTTTATAAATGTAGCACAACATAAGACAAAACAGATTATTAAAGCTATTAATCACCTCATAAATACAGAGGACATAGGGATAATTTAAACATAATGCATACCAAGGCACCTTGGTATGTTTCTGGTCATTAAATTATGTCTGTTGACTATGTCAATATGTATCATTTGTTAAACAAGAATTTATCAACACTGCCATTGTGTATGCTCAATAAACTAGCTTATGGTGTATGATCATTTCTTCAAGGTGACATAAAAACATTCTATTTCCTTCAGGACCAATATAATAGAACAGATTTAAATTAACACAATAAAATATAACTAGACTTTTCAGTAAAGAAATAAATGAAAGATAAGTATATCTGAATTTGCTGAGATTATCTTATGTGGAATATATTAAAAATTATAGAACAGAGATCTAAAAGTAGAAAGAAGTGTTAATATAAAAGAAAAACAGTTATTTATTGTATATCTTTAATTTGGCCTATTAACTGTTTTGTCAGAGTTTGGATGAGTTCATATGAATTTGAAGATAAATTGAAGATGAATTTAAAATTTTCTTTTTCTCTAGAGCATGCTAGAATAGAATACATAATTACTACAGTACCAGTATAGTACGTATTTAATTTGAAACTGCTGAAGTACTATTACAAATACAGTGTTTGCATTAACAACTGTTAGAATTAATAAAATATCACCATGTCATTAAATGAAGTCCTGGTATGGTGCTGTCGTGTAAACACTGAATGGCTACTCTCAAGGTTGGTGGTTCAAAACCACCAGCTGCTCCTTGAGAAACTATACTGGGTCGCTATGAGTAGGAACCTACTCAATGGCACTAATAACAAGAACACAGAACTAAGTATTTAATACATTTTCTTTAAGTTTGCAAATACTTATTAACAGGCACTTTTATAAAATATTGATGATGCTACTATAAATATAAGTTATATCTGGTAACAGAAATAATTAATGTGTATTATTATTCCAGTATAAATGACATTGTTGTTGTTGTTGTTAAGTGCCGTCGAGTCGGTTCCGACCCATAGCGACCCTGTATAGGGTTTCCAAGGAGCAGCTGGTGAACTTTAACTGCCAACCTTGCAGTCCGGTGCCTTAACCCACATAATTAAATTATTTCATTGGTTGTTGTTTGGTGCCATAGAGTCAGTTCTTCCCATAGAGACTCTATGTGTACCAGAATGGAAACACGGTTTGGTCCTGTGCCATTTCATAATTGTTGTACGCTTGAGCCCATTGCTGCTGTCACTGTGCCAATCCATCTCTTTGGGGGTCTCCCTGTTTTTCACTGACCTTCTGCTTTTTCAAGCATGATGTCATTTTCCAGGGATGGGTCCCTCCTGATAATGCGTCCTAAGTATGAGAGATGAAGTCTGGTCATATTGACTTCTAGAGAGCATTCTGGTTGTACTTTTTCCAACACAAATATGCTGTTCTGGAATTGCATTATTATTTCAATATTTTCTTCTAACACAATAACTCAACTGCATCTATTCTTCTTTTGTCTTCCTTATTCGTTGTCCAACTTTCACATTCATATGAGGCTATTGAAATTAATATGGCTTGGGTCAAGTTCACTTTAGTCCTCAAATTGACATCTTTGCTCTTGAACACTTTAAAGAGGTCTTGTGCAGATGATTTGCTTAATGCAATATGTCCTTTGATTTCTTGACTGCTACTTCCATGAGTGTTGATAGCGGATCCAAGAAAAATGAAGTCTTTCACAATTTCAATCTTTTCTCCATTTAGCATGATGTTAATTATTGCTGCAGTGGTGAGGATTTTTGTTTTCTTTACACTGAGGTGCAACCCAAACTGAAAATTGTGGTCTTAATCAGTAAGTCCTTTTTTAACTTTTATAATATTCTCTCAAGAGTTTCTTACAAACTAGTTTCACAGGCCACACAAGAAACACAAGGACTACGTACAGCCTTATAGGAAACAGGCAGGGAGCTGAGGAGGGCCTTGGTGGGGATATTCCTGGGGGAGGTGGCTGCATCCCTGGAGGGGGCATGCCCATTGGAGTCCCTTGTATAGGCAGGCTTCCCATACCATCATGCCTGGAAGGGGTGCCCCTCAATCCACAGGTGGTGGAGGACCTGCATAGCCAGGCTTTCCTGATTTTTAACCATGCAGTGTTTCCTTCTGTTCTAACAACTGCCTCTTGGTACATGTACAGCCTCCTCATAAACTGGGTCGGCTGTGGCAGCAGCTGTAGCAGCTACAACAGTGCCTCTTCTTGTGGGGTCATCACATATTGGTCAATGCCCACCAACTCCTCGGACTGGTCCAGCAAGTCCTGCGGGAGCCTGGGGCATTGGAATACCAGCTGGAATACCTCTGATCGTGGCCCAACCAATCCCTGGGCCTCCAGCTGCTCCAGCAAGTGGTACTAGAGCAATGCCAGTATCTTTGGGAGGAGGCTCCTCTACAGTCCCCAAGACCAGGTTCTCTCCTTGCAGCAGCACCGGACCAAGGACTCACTTTTCTACCTTTTCTGCTTGTTTTGAATTCTTTGGCTTAATCTTCCTGAATTCATCACAGTCACAGAGGATCAAGTTGTCAAAAGCCTTAAAGGTGCTGATGAAGACCTGCCCATCTTGCCAGATGCACCTCATCCTGTAGTCGATGTGTTGTAGCATCTTGCTGCTCTTGCCGACAGTCATGGTGGTGGTTCTGATGGCTCAGGTGATAGCTGGATTTGCCTCCACAGAAGCCTAGACACCACTCAAGAGTCTGATTCCCACAGCCCATCAGCAAACATTTTGAATGCTCTTCACTTTTAGGAGATAGGGTTGTATCATCTGCATATTGCAGATTGTTAATGAGTCTTCCTCCACTCCTGATGCCATGTTCTTCTTCATATAATTCAGCCTCTCTGATTATTTACTCAGCATATAGGTTGAATAAGTATGGTAAAAGAATACAATTCTGGCAAATGGCTTTCCTGATTTTTAACCATGCAATGTTTCCTTCTGTTCTAACAACTGCCTCTTGGTACATGCTCAGCCTCCTCATAAATACAATTAAGTGTTCTGGAATACTCATTTCTCTCAATGTTGTCCAAAGCTTGTGATCCACACTGTCGAGAGGCTTTACATAGTCAATAAAGTACAGGTAAACATCAGTGTCTTAAGAGTATTTTTGTGAAAAAAAGTCAGTTGCTAATAAGGTTTTTCAGAGTTTAAACTAATTGAAAGGAGGAGCTATAGTGAATTTATTTTCAGCCAATTTAATATATTTTCCTGTCATAATCTTCAAACAATTTGTTATCTCATTTGATAGTGTGATACAGTGCATTCTTAACAATTTTTTTTTTTTTTCTTTAAAGGCCCATAATCTTTCATTGATGTTGAGCTGAGGTTTTATTTAATTATTTTTTACTACCAGACAATAAAACATTTTAGGTTTGAGTTATCTTTTAGTTTTATTAACCATTGAAGAAGATTTAATACAGATCTGTGCTGAAGTTCATATTCCACTTGTTCTGAAATTCTATGGACTGGAAAAGAATTTTTTTTAAATTTTATAGCTATATCTTTATAAGACTTGGATTCGTTTGACTATTGATACTTACACAAGTGCTCTTTTCCTAGACATACTGACTGTTGGTTTGTCTTTTTACATAAATTCAATGAATCCTAGGTTTGTAATGCATCCACCAAATTTAAATGTTTCAATGGAAAGATTTAAAAGTATGCTGAAGTAATATTCCACTGACAAAAAAAATTGGTGTTATAGAAATAAAATTAGAACAGTTTACTAGAGTACTATAAACCAGAATTGCAACATAATGTGTGTAAACCACACCACTCAAAAATAGTGCAAGTTTTTGGTGATAAAGGAAGATTTGAGGAATTAAATTAAGACTATGCTTAAAAATTCAAGAAAGCAAAGACTGAAAATAATAATAATAATAATAAAAAGTCCTGATAGTTTAATCCTCTTTGTGGTAGCTGCAATGTGAAAGGAATTTCAAATGAGATGGAAGAAGAAGAGCGATAAGGGTCTTTGTTTGTCTTAGTTTATCTAATTACTCTAGTTTTAATAATGTTTTTGTTGAGTACCATTGAGTCAGTTTCCACCCATAGCAACCCTGTATAGGGTTTCTAAGAAGTGGCTGGTAAGCTTGAACTACTGACCTTGAAGTTCAAACGACTTTGCAATTCAGTGCATTAACCCACAGAGCCACACCAAGACTCCTTAATTTTAACAAGAGTGGTAACTAAACATTTTGAATGTTTTGTTCTTCAATATCTCAGATACTGTGTACCCTACTGTTTTTAAATGCTGTCTAGTGAGTTTAGATTCATAACAACCCTGTGTAGGGTTTCTAAGGAGCGGCTGGTAAACTTGAATGACTAGCCTTAGAGTTAGAAGTCAAGTGCTTATCCTACAGCACAGAATTGTGTACCCTACTCGACATACATATTCATATTTAATCTTTACTACAGCCCTATGTAAGCAAGTACTATTATAATCATAATTTTCCTGAGACTTAAAGATGTTAAAAACTTTGCCCTAGGTCATACTGCTTATTGCTGGTGACTAATGCAGGACTGGCCAGCTTCCTTCTGCTATGCATAGGGTCACTGTGAGTCAGAATCTACTTGACAGCACATAATAACAACAACCATGAGCTGTCAGAAGAACAAACAAATCTGCCTTGGGAGATGAACAGCCAGAATGTTTCTTAGCAGTGAGAACAGTGAGACTTTGTTTCTCGTACTTTGCCATATTGTCAAAAGGGGAAAATTCCTGGAAAAGGATATCATACATGGTAAAGTAAAAGGTCAGTGAACAAGAGGATGACCCTCAACGAGATGGATTGATACAGTGGCAACAACAGGGGGTTCAAACATGGCATCAATTGTGAGGATGGCACAGGACCAGGCAATATTTTATCCCTTTGTGCATAGGATGGCTATTAGTTGGAACTGAGTCAATGACACCTAATAAAAGCAGCAACAAAGAAAGGTGATTCAACAGAATGTGGATTTTTTAATGGTATTTTTATGTGACATGCATGTAAAATTTAATGAAGATAATTTAAAAATGGTGGTAGGAGTACATCAAGAGGGAATTTCCAGAAAGTCAAGAAAAATTCATAACAGAACAAAGAAAGAGAGATGTCATTGTTGATATCAGGTAGATGTAGACTGAACACAGAGAATACCAGAAAAAGGTTTTCCTATGTTGCATTGACTATGTAAAGGCATTTGGTTGTGTGGATCATAACAACTTATAGATACTCTTATATAGAATGAGAATTCCAGAACACTTAGTTGTACTTGTACAAAATCTATACATAGATCAAGAGGCAATCATTCAAACAGAAAAAGGGGATACTGTATAGTTTAAAATCAGGAAAAGTGTGCATCAGGAGTTCCCTTTCCTCATCAATATTCTGTCGATATGTTGAACAAATAAGCTGCACTATATGAAGAAGAAAGTGGCATTAGAAGTTGGGAAAGACTCATTAGCAATCTATGATATGCAGATAGCACAACCATGCTTGATGAAAGTGAAACAGATTTGACCAATTTACTGAAAAGCCTTCAGTGTTAAGCTCAACATAAAGAAACCAAAAATCCTAACACTAGTGCCAATAAGAAGCATCATGATAAATTGAGAAAATATTGACATCATCAAGGATTTCATGGCATTTGGAAGCCGTTGTTATTGAGTGTTTCCTGATGCCTCATTCTTCATATAATCCAGCTTATGTGGTTATTTGTTCATCATACAGTTTTAATAGGCATGGTGAAAGGATACAGTCCTGAAGCACACTTTTTATGATTTTAAACCGTTCAGTATCCCCTTGTTCTATTTGAATGACTGCCTCTTGTTCTAAGAGCAGGTCCCTCATGAGCACAATAAGGGTCCTGGAATTTCTATTCTACATAATGTTATCTAGAGTTTTCTATGATCCACACAATCAAATGTTTTTGCATAGTCAATAAAGCACAAGTCAACATGCTTCTGCTCTTCTGTTTTCAACCAAGATCCATCTGTTGTCAGTAATGATGTCCTTTGTTCCATGTCCTTTTCTGAATCCAGCTTGAATTTCTGGCAGTTCCCTGTTCATGTACTGCTATAACTGTTTGTAAATTATCTTCAGCAAATTTTACTTGTTTGTGATATTAATGTTATTGTTTTCAAGTGCTGTCAAATCAGTTCTGACTCATAGAGACCCTGTATCAAATATATTGTTGTTATTGTTGTTAAGTACCATGGAGTTGGTTATATATATATGTATAGATACATAAAGGAATCCTGGTGATGTGGGTTAATGCATTAGACTGCAAAACTCATTTGAACTACAAATTTGTTGGTTCCACCTCAACAGCCGCTCCTTTGAAACCTTATACAGCGTCGCTATAGGTTGTTATATGTTGTTGCTACATATTGATCCTGTCTAGCATTTCAAGATGGTGAGCTTGAACCACTGAACTTGTAGTTCAAATTGACCTTGCAGTCCAGCACATTAACATATATATATATATATATAAATATACATATTTACATATACACTTCTGGTGTGACACTGTAGGATCAACAACGGACTGTAAGCCAGGAGATTGGCATTTCAAAATCTCTAGCTGCTCCTCAGAAACTTTAATGAATCAGAATTGACTCAAAAGCACTTAATAACAACAACATATTTATATGTATGTAGAGATAGATATAAATATATGGCACTGTCTTTATTAATTTTATGTAGAATTATGAAAGATCTTTGCCTGTTGTTTATTGACTATCCAAAGGCTTTCCATTGTATGGATCATTACAAGCTATGGATAACATTGTGGAGAATGAGTATTCCGGAACATGCCATAAGAATGAACAAATCTGTGTTATTAAAATTACAGCCAGAACACTCCCCAGAAGCCAGGATGGCCAGACTTCATCTCTCATATACACAACAGGGACAGGTCCCTGGAAAGGATATCATGCTTGGTAAAGTACAGGGTCAGCAAAAAAGACAAAGACCCCCAATTAGATGAACTGGCACAGTGGCAGCAACAATAGACTCAAGTGTAGCAAACATTGTGAGGTTGGCATAGGACTGGGCAGTATTTCATTGTTCTGTGCATGAGTCAGTATTGACTTGATAGCACCTGTCAAACTCCATGACAGAAATAATTTAATCTTGTAAAGGATATCTAGAATGCTTGTTACTGGTCAACTAAATAAGATTTGCATAATCTAAGAATTTAGTATGGTATGCCACACACCTTTCAGCATCATGCTGCTGGTGGTGGTTATGTGCCGTGAGTCAGTTCCGACTCACAGCAACCCCGTATAGGGTTTCTGAGGCTGTAAATCTTTACGGGAGCAGAAAGCTTTATCTTTCTCCTGTGGACCCGCTAGTAGTTTCGAATTGCTGACCATGACAATTAGCATCCAAACTCATAACTACTAGCACCTCAACATATGGGATTTGCTTGTGGCATATCTTTACTCTTTTTTGGGTAAATGGAAGACACCCTGAATTAGCAAGCTTGAGAATTTTGAGATGTGATTTCTCATTAAAATGAATCTAGGTTGTTCTCCACAGAGTGCCTAAATGAATGATGAGAAATCAAAGGTAGGTTATCTGGTTAAAGCTTGCAAATAATTGCTGATCTCAACATTAAAATTTAAGATTTAAATCCCTTCAAACCAAAAAAAAAAAAAATAAAATAAAAATTAAATCAATAAATCCTTCTAAACCACTATTTAATTAAAGTAAGTCAGAAGGTAACTGAGGTTAGTGGTTGTATTGAGATTGAATATATTCCTTAGAGATTTATTTTGTTAGGAATAAGAAAGCTACCTAGACTATTTTCAAAGAGTCAAATCACATTTTTTTGTTCTTATAAGTGTATTTTAGCAACCTGAGAACAAGAGAAAATTCACACTTCTATATGCTATGCTTTGTGAAAATGTTAAGAGTAGTGATTTCCCATTATATTTATGAATGAGAGAGTTTCTCAAGAAATACAATAAATCTAAGTAATTTTATTTCATGAAGAAAACATCTACTGGATTTTCTTAGGCTTATAGAATTTGAATTGTATTTTCAATAACCTCCTATGTATGTAAAAGTTGGACAATGAATAAAAAAGACCTTAGAAGAATTGATGTATGTGAGTTACAGTGTTGAAGTTAAAAGTACCATGGACTACCAAAGAACAAATAAATCTGTTTTGGAAGAAGTACAACCAGAATGCTCCTTAGAAGCCAGGTTTCATCTCACGTACTTTAGACATATTATCAGAAGGGACCAGTACCTGGAAAAAGACTCATACTTCATGAAGTGGAGGGTCAGTGAAAAAGAGGGAGACCCACTACAAGATGGATTGGCATAGTGGGAGTGGCAATGGGTTCAAGTGTAGTAAAGATTGTGAGATTGGTGAGGATTAGGCAGTGTTTCATTCTGTTGTACACAAAGTTGCTATAAGTCAGTACTGACTCAATGGCACTTAACACCAACAACAATGGAATTTGTATAGTGATTTGAAGAGTTGAATTAAAGTTTTAACTACAGAACTTGTGCAAATTATGGATCCCATTGAGTGTGAGTATTCTGGAACATTTAATTGTGCTCATGAGGAACCTGTACATAGATCAAGAGGCAATGGGTAGAACAGAACAAAGGGACACCGAATGATTTAAAATTGGGAAAGGTGTGTGCCAGGGTTATATTCTTTCACCATAATTATTCATTCTGTATGTTGACAAATATTCCAAGAAGCTGGATTATATGAAAAAAATCGTGGCATCAGGATTGGAGGAAAACTCATTGTTGTTGTTGTGAAGTGCTGTTGAATTGGTTCCGACCCATAGTGACCCTGTATAAGGTTTCTGAGGAGCAGCTGGTGAACTTGAACTGCCTACCTTGCAGTTCAAACAGCTTTGCAGTCTGGCGCATTAACCCACAGTGCCACACCAAGACTCATTAACAACGTGCAATATGCCAATGATACAATCTTGCTTGCTGAAAGAGAAAAGGACTGATGATGGTCAAAGACCACAACCTTCAGTATGAGTTGCACCTTAATGAAAGATAACAAAAATCCTCACCACTAGAGCAATAAAGAACATAATTATAAATGGAGAAAAGATTGAAGTTGTCAAAGACTTCAATTTGATTGGATCCACCATCAACACTCATGGAAGCAACAGTCGAGAAATAAAAGGATGCATTGCATTAGGCAAATCTGCTTCACAAGGCCTCTTTAAAGCGTTGAAGGGCAAATAAGTCAATTTGAGGATTAAAGTCACCTGATCTAAGCCAGGGTATTTTTAATAATCTCATATGCATGTGAAATTTGGACAATGAATAAGAAAGACATTAGAAGAATTTATGCATTTGAGCTATGGTATTGGAGAAGAATATTGAAAGTATCATGGACAGCCAGAAGAATAAATTAATTTGTGTTGGAAGAGCTACAACCAGAATGCTCCTTAGAAGCCAACATGACCAGACTTCTCTCATACTTTGGATATATTATCAGGAGGGCCCAGTCCCTGGAGAACTCAATAAAGTGGAGGGTCAGTGAAAAAAAGGAGACCCCAACATGATGGATTGTCACAGTAGCAGTAGCAATCAGCTCAAGCATAGCAGCAATTGTGAGGATGGAAGGGGACAGGCAGTGTTTCTTTCTGTTATGAATAGGAAACAACTCAATGACACTTTATAGCAATACCAGGTAGGTTTTTATAAAAATAACACATTTGTATAATTATGTAACTTCACAGGTATTATAGTAAAATACATTAATTATAGTAAAATAGAATAATATACTGGAAATAGACATTGGATGTATTTAAATTAGTTCATTATGTCTAGTGAGCCTCTTGTGTACAATGAACTGTGCTTACAAGTGGATCTAGATAAAAATGACAATTCTATCTTCAATGTAATAATATTCTCATAAGGAAAATAAACATTTAAAAAAGTCACAAAACATTATTATAAATGATGTTTATCAGGTAACCATAAAACCTGGCCTCACACATGTGGGTCCAGAAAGTTGAACTTGTATATTTTGTCTAGGGACTGCAGTAAAGCAAACACAAGAGAAAAAGTTTACTTGACATAGTTTTTAATTAAGAAATACAGAGTTTCAATTAACTTCACATTTAACACATACAGCACATATTCCATGTCAAAAAACACATATACATGCATACATGCTTATTTTTAATTTTACTTAATAGCTATTTTGGTAAATCCTTTATCCATGTGCCTGTTTGAATTGTTTTTACAGACATTACTGGACATTTTGCTTTTTTGGTCATATAATGAATTAAATTATGGTATGAAATCATGTTTCTTCCAAGTGAAAACAAAATATATACTGAAAGTGAGGGGCTCTTTTTTATCATTATGAACGGAAATTCATAAAAATCAATTGACCTGAGGTCTTTCTTGTACAGTTTAAATACAAATACTGTGTCCTTTTGAATATAATATGGCTGATATTGTTCTTTTCATTGCCATAATTCTTTCTTTGTTTAAGATAGTTCTGTTTATGTGGGCTTAAGGTCAGAAAAATACTGGAGGAACCTTGAGGCTATGATCCTTGGCCACCATTTAGGTCTGGAATGGAATTTACCCTTGTGACCCAATTTTCAACTAAATGATAGATAGTTAATATAGCAGGACCTCTAGTGAAGTAAACTCACCATGGAAAAGTCAGCCATTCATGATCAAAATTGCAACATATTTTCTTTACTTAAGAACAAACGACAAAGTTGAGAAGGGTTGGGAATTAGGGTGGATTGGAAGAATCACAGGGAGTAAGTGGGGTAATTTTTTACATGGAAGGGATTGTAATCATTGAGATGAAACTAAGTGTATAACTTGTTGAATGTAAAACTGATAATCTTCGCTATACACTTTCATTCAATTCATAATAAAAATTTTAAGAAATAAGGGCCATGTTTCTTTTCTTTACTGAAATTTTTTATCACCAGTAATATGCATTATGCACATACACAAACTTTTCACAGTTTTTTCAATAAGAACTTATAAAAAATCTTTTAGAGAATACACAGTAAAAAGAAATATAAAACGTATTTATGCTTTTTCTGTTAACTCTTTTATCATCTTTTGCTATGGAACAACAAGAAGAAATAGAAATAGTTGTTTCTAGATGACGTTCAGTCAGTTCCAACCATTAGCTATCCCATGCACAACAGAACTAAACATTGCCTAGTCCTGTGCCATCCTCACAATAGTTGTCACAATTGAGTGGAAGTAGTTGTCACTACTTCCACTGTGCCAATCCATCTCATTGGGGGCTCTTCCTCTTTTTCACTGATGCTCCACTTTAACAAGTATGATGTCTTTCTTCAGTATCTGGTCCCTCCTACTAATATGTCCCAAGTAAGAGAGAAGTCTGCCATCTTGGCTTATAAGGAGCTTTCTGGCTGTACCTTTTCCAACATAGAATTGTTGTTTTTCTGGAAGTCCATGGTACTTTCAATAATCTTCTCCAACATCATACCTAAAATACATCCGCTCTTCTAGGTTTTCCTTATTCATTGTCCAAAATTCACATGTATATGAGACAATTGCAAACACCATGATTTGAGTCAGGTGCACCTTAGTCCTCAAACTGACATAGTTTCTATTGAACACTTTAAAGATTTCCTTCAAAGCAGATTTGCCAAATCCAGTATGTTCTTTGATTTCTTGACTGCTGCTTCCATGGACATTGATTGTGGAACCAAGCAAAACGAAGTCTTCGACAACTTCAATCTTTTCTTATTATGATGACCATTTATTGTGATGGAATTTATTGGTCCAGTCATGAGGATTTTGATTTTCTTCACATTGAGCTGTAATTCATACCTGAAAACTGTATTCTTGGATCTTTTTCAATAAGTCCTTCAAGTTCTCTTCTCTTCCAGCAAGTAAAGTTGTGTCATCTGCACATCACAGGTTGTGTATGAGCCTTCCTTCAATTCTGAAGCCACGTTCTTTTTCAAATATCCAGCTTTCTAATTATTTCTCAACATACAGATTGAATAAATATAGTGAAAGAATATATTCCTGATACCTTTCCTGATTTCAAACCGTTCATCATCCCCTTGTTCTATTCAAATGGCTACCTCTTGGTCTATGTATAGGTTCCTCATGAGCACAATTATGTGTTCTGGAATACTTATTCTTCACAGTGTTATCTGTAGCTTGTCATGCTCTACACAGTCAAAAGCTTTTGCATAGATAATAAAGCACAAATAGATATTTTTCTGACATTCTCTTTCAGTCAAGATCCATTTGAGTCAACAATGATATCCCTAGTTCCATATCCTCATCTGAATCTGGCTTGAACTTCTGGCAGTACGCTATGCATGTACTGTGGCAGCCTGTTTTGAATAATCTTTAGCAAAATCTTATCTGCATGTGATATTAATGTATTGTACGATGACTTCCACATTCCATTGGGTCACCACTTTTTGGATTGCGTACAAATATGAATCTCTTCCAATCAGTTGGCCAGTTAGCTGTTTTCCAAATTTCTTGGCATAGATGACTGAGTGACTCCAGTGCTGCACAGTTTGTTGAGAGATTTCAATATGTATTCCATCAATTCCCAGAGTCTTGTTCTCTGCCAGTGCTTTCAGTGTACCTTGGATTTCTTCCTTCATTACCATTGGTTCTTGCTCATATGCTACCTCTTGAGATGATTGAACATCTGCTATTTTTTTTTTTGGTACAGTGACTGTATATTGCATCCATCTTCTTTTTAGGGGGTATTTTCTGTATTATTCAGCATTTTGCACACAGTATTACAACCCTAGGCTTGATTTTTTCTTCAGTTCTTTCAGCTTGAGATATACTGAGTGTGTTGTTCCCTTCTGATTTTCTAATTCTAGGTCTTTCACATGTTTCTAACGATACCTGACTTTGTCGTTATGAGCTGCTTTTTGAAATTTTCTGTTCAACTCTTTTGCCTCCTCATTTCTTCCATTTGCTTTAGCATCTCTATACTAGAAAGCAAGTTTCAGAGTCTATACATAAAATCATTTTGATCTTTTTTTTCTTTCTTGCCTTCTTAATGACCTATTTCTTTTTTCCTGTATGATGTTTTTGATGGTATCCAACACCTCTTCTGGTCTTTGATCATTAGTGTCTATGCACCAAATATTTTCTTGAGGTGGTCTCCCAAATTAGGTGGGATATATGTCATGTTTTGGCTCTTGTGCACTCATTTCATTTTTCTTTGGCTTCAGCCTGAATTTGCCTAAGAACAATTGATGTGCTATTCCACAGTCTGTCCTTTGCTTGTTTTGCCTGATGATAGTGAGGTTTTCAATGTTGTTTCCCACAGATATGACCAGTTTGATTTGAGTATTTCATCTGGTGAGGTCCATGTCATTTTTTATGTTGCTTTAAAAAGATATTTGCAGTGAATAAGTCACCGGTCTTGCAAAATTTTATCATGTGAGCTATAGTATCATTTCTACATCCAATGCCACATTTTCCAACTTTTTATTGTTCTTCTTTGTTTCCAACCTTCACATTCCAATCACCAGTAATTATCAATACATTTTGATTGCATGTTTGATCAATTTCATACTGAGAAGTCATTGTTGTTGTTGTTGGTGTGCCTTCAAGTCAGTGCCGACTCATAGTGACCCTGTAAGTGGTTTCTGAGATTGTAAATATTTATGGGAGCAGAACACCTCATTTTTCTCTTGCAAAGTCACTGTTGGATTCAAACTACTGATCTTGCTGTTGTTAGAAGCCCAATATATAACCAACCCACTATGGTACCGGGGCTTCTTGAAGAAGTTGGTAGAAGTATTTATTGAATCATTACTGACTTTAGTGGTTGATGGGTAAATTTGAATATTAGTGGTATTAACTGGTCTTCTTTCTAGATCTATAGATATTATCCTATTACAGGCAGCACTATATTGCAAGATAGATCTTGAAGTGTTTTTTTTTCTTGATGAATGTGATGCCATTCCTCTTCAATTTGGCATTCCTGGCATAGTAAACCATTGCATTGTCACCAATGCCTAGGATATAAATCCTTATACATTCTGTTTTATTTTTGACAGCTTCTGATTTTCCTAGATTCATACTTTGTACACTGCATGTTCTTATTATTAATGGATGTTTACTGCGGTTTTACCTTATTTTGAGTTGTGTTCATCATCAAATGAAGCATCCAAAAATTTCACTCCATTTGTGTCATCATGGTCAACACTACTTTGTGAAGGCAGGTTTTTCTCAGTCATATGTTGAGTGGCTTCCAACTTGAGGGGTTCATTTCCAGGCACTGTGTTTGACAATGCTCTGTTGCTGTGCATAAGGTTTTGAGTAGCAAAACATGTAGAAGTAGTCTGCCCCTCCTACTTCCTTGTTTGTCTTAGTCTGAAAACCCAGTTGAAACCTGTCCACCATGGGTAACTCCGCTGGTATTTAAAATACTGGTAGCATTGCTTCCAGCATCACAGCAACATGGAAGCCATCTATGTATGACAAACTGACAGATGAGTGATAGAGGAATAGTTGAGGACTTGTCCAAAAGACAGGTTCAATCCATATATAATAGTAAAAGTGAGTTCACTTCTTATAAAATACTATTAATTATTACACTTCATAAACAAGATTATTCATTGATTTCTTCAGCTCTTACTAGGCTACAAGTAATAATGTTCTTTCTGCTGCTTCCTGAAGACAATAATAGAATTTAGAGTTCAATGGATATTTTTACCCCAATATTCTATAGCTTTCATATATAGTAAAATTTCTGTTTGCCTAATTGAATATTCCAGGTTTAAGGTTTCACCTTTTATAATGTGCCTTCTCTGTTGTTGTTTCATGAAAATGATTGCTCACTTTTTTTTTTTTTT
>NW_006408609.1:10014831-10028247 GCF_000296735.1 Chrysochloris asiatica | reverse complement strand
GCCATTGTAACGTTGGAATGGTACACATTGCTTCTGTAAAGTGACATCTTTAAGATACTTGGTGGCTTTCTGGATATGCATACCCTTGATGGCCTGGGCAGTCTCATGGGTGTTCTTAAAACGGACCCGGAGATTTGAACCTCTGGATTTGCATGATTTTGTGGGGTTTTTCTGGGTCAAGTGAGTAGTGAACCATTTTGTGAGATTACCTCACGCTGCTTACGGGAAGAGGAAGCAATGATGGCTCACTTTTGCATAATTTCCAACAGACTACTTTTCATCTACTAATAAACAAGGCCCTCACCAAATCTCTCTCAAATTGGTTCCTTCCTTTCTATTTCTATATCTGATGGATTAATTCAGATATCATCCCTCATCTGAACTAGTCATTAGCCTTCCTGCCTCAAATGTGCTTAACGCTTTTCTTCCAGCATTCCAAGCAAGTAAGATATTATCAGAACTAATATTGGATCCTTTATTTAAAAAAAAAGGCTTACAATTCCCTCAAATCACTTTCTCAGGATTCCTGAGAGCTGTGTTGAACAGGAAAGAGATAGGAGGTGTTTCTGGCAGTGATCAATGAGATTTGTGTTGGACCTTCTTCCATTACCACTGTGATAACAACCTTGGACAAAATGGTTAGGAAGGAAGTTTTGGAAGGAAGGAAAAGGCAGCCAAGCCTCTGAGAATGAAGCCTTAGCAAGTATGGTCTCATTACAACATTGAAGAGAATAGGTTTGTGGACAGAGATGGTTAGAGTCTGTGTTATGACAAAGGTAGGAAGAAGAAGTTAGGACTATGGTTCTGCAAAAGCGGGCATGTGGCATGGCCTAGGGTACTGTGTGTCCCAGAGACTGAACTGGAGGGCTAGATCATGGCTCATCTCTGTACTTTGCGCCCAGCTAATTTAAGAGGAACTTTAATAAGAGATGTTGATAAATCAGGCAGTGAAATCTAAAAACTAAGAAACTTGTTTCAGAACTTGGGAATCTCTCTTTGAGCGTTCATTAACCAAACTGCATGAATGTGACTGCTAGTGAAAGTGATAATACATCCTCCTCCCACCATTTGCTCTTTTTCTTTCATTTCTCATTCTTTCTCCTTCACTATATTTTAAAGAGTTATTTTTATTAAATATTAACTTGACCCTGGTGTGGTCTGTAGAATAAGTTACTAACTGGTAACAGCAAGGTCAGTAGTTCAAACCCAGGAGCTACTCTTGGAAACTCTGTACAAGATCACTATAAGTCAGAATCTACTGGATGACACTTAGCAACAGCAACAACAAAATATTAAGTAGAAGTAAAACATTTGTTGTATGTGAATTATGTCAACACAAGCACCAAGAACTTACCATGAAGTTATAAAAAGAGAATATTGTGCTATGTTTGAAGTTCCCTGAGTACTTGGTGCCCCCTGAATCTTCAACAGAAGTAACAGCTGTAAGAAATATGTTTAGTATTCCTTTTCTTTTCTTTCTTTCTGTTTTAAAGCTTTTATTGTGAATTGAGTGATAGTTTACATGGGAGAACACCAGTTTTACACTCATCCTATTGTGTTTTGTTTCATTGCAATTATTACAATCCTCTCCATGCATCATTTAACAGTATTTGCTTCTAGTTTCTCTAGTGTTTTTTATTATTTTTTTTATGTTCACAAAACCACTCAGCAATATATAATAATTTAAATAACCTAAAGGCACATTCTACAAGCCAGCCTCCTGGCCACCAGCACACAGCCTTTCTCTTTCCATGAGTCTAGAGTCCTCAGCAGCCATATCTCTCCATGCCATATCTTTCTGACTTCATCCTTCATCTTAGGTGTCACTGCATCTCTGGTTAGGGTTCCGTGTTCCGCTTCTGCTTTTCTCCCTTGATGGTCCCATGATCCTCTATTTCTGGTGTGTAAGATTAAAACTCCCCTCTTTACATCCTTATAATATGTCCAAAGTATGAAAAATGAAGTCTCAGCATGCTGGTCTTTAAGGAGCTTCTGGTTCTATTTCTTCCAACCAAGAGTTGTTTGTTCTTCTGGCAGTTCACAGTACTTTTAATATTCTTCTCCACCACTGTAACTCAAATACATCAGTTCTTCCACAATTTTCTTTATTTATTGTCCAAATTCCACATGCATATGAATCTACTGGAAATACCTTGGCTTGGGTCAGGCAATAATAGGAAATGAATAAAGGGTACAGGAATGCACACTATATGAAGAAGGAATTTCTGCCTTTTAAAATATGGAATCTGAGATACAAGGGAAAGCGACTTTGAAGATTGCTAGGAAAAATTATCCCTAATTACAGACAGTCTCTTCAAAACAAAGCAGTAGAGAACACTTCTACTTACTGGTCCTACAAAAATTGATGACAAACATGTTTTTTTTTTTTTTTTCAGATTATGCCAAAGCTATTAAATATCTTTACGTTCCATTTTATAGTGAAATTTATCTTAACAGAAAAAAAAATTAATTCAGGCATTTACTGAGCAGCTATTATAAATAACATCACAATAAATGGAGAAAAGATTGAAGTTGTGGAAGATGTCATGTTGCTTGGCTCCACTATCAACACTCATGGAAGTAGCAGTCGAGAAATCAATGACGTTTTTACATTAGGCAAATCTACTGCACAAACCTCTTTAAAGACTGCAAGAGCAAAGATGTTAGTTGGAATGCCCTTAAAGGCCAGAATGATGAGCGTTTGTCTTCAATACTTTGGATATATTGTCAGGAGGGACCAGTCTCTGGAGAAGAACATCATACTTGGTAAACTAGAAAGTCAGAAAACGAGAAGCAGACCCCAATAAGACAAGATTGTCACAGTGTCTGCAGCAATGGGCTCAAACGTAGCAACAATTGTGAGGATGATGCAGGACTGGGCAGTGTTTTGATCTTTTGTGTATAAATTTGCTGTGAGTCAGAACCAACTTGAAGGCACTTAACAACAACAAATCTCAACCTTAATCCTGTTACTGGTTTATGACATCAAGTCATGTTATAGGGGATAGTTACATCTCAACTTCCAAACCACGGTGACACAAAAGTTGAACTATCACATTTGGAGGAGCCTCGATAGCTCAGTTAGTAGAGCATCAGACTTTTAGGAGGCCTGGTGTAGTGCTGCAGGATAATGCACTAGATCAAAAAGTCAGATTGAAACACAAGGTCGGCGGTTCAAACCCACCAGAAGCTCCTCGGAAACTCTATATAGGGTTACTATGGGTCAGAAAAAACTTGATGACATTTAACAACAATCACACTTGATATCCCCATGTTATGGATTGAATTGAGTTTCCCAGAAGTATGTATTGAAATCTTGTTGCATGTATCTGTGGCTATGATCTGGTTTGAAAATAGGCTTGTTATTTTGTTATGTTAATGAGGTAATTAACAAAATTAGTAAAGTGAGTTCTAAACCTAATCACTTCTTAGCTACAAAAAGAGAAGAATAGTGACAGAGATATATATGCAGGGGGATGATAGACATCAAGGATCACCAAGGGTCCCTGGCAGACATCTTTTAATAGGAGAGAGGCTTGTAGATGAGACACTAATTTGGGATTTTAGCCTCCAGGACTGATAAATAAACTTTAATTCTTTAAAGCCACCTACCCGTGTTATTTTTGTTACAAAACAACTACATAACTAAGAGAAAACAAGCTTATAGAACAGTTTATATAACTATTTGCTTTTACTTGTTAGTAAATATTAGATAAACTTACTTAACACTTGTATTCATTATTTACTTTGAAACATGGAGTTACAAAGTTAAGTAGGCGTGAACCATCAACCAACAGCCACTTGTAATGGTTTGAGGTTGTCAGTATTTACTAAAATAAATGATAATTGTTAAATAGTCAACTTGACTTCTTTTAGTTTTCCAACAGAGGTTACATTCTTTTTCAAGGAACTTGCACTTCATACCTTATTTATATTTCTCAAAGTGAAATATGCTGTCAGGATCACTTGAATGATGCTCAGAATCCTACATGTTCAGCATCAGCCCTGCCATTCCATAAATACTGAAGTTTGAGAAATTTTTAAGACAGACGTCACATGACTAGATCTGTGGATTAATCCGCTGGACTGCAAAATCGGTTTGAACCATAAGGTCGAAGGTTCAAACCCTGCCATTCCATATACTGAAGTTTGAGAATTTTAAAGACAGACATCACATGACTGGGTGGGTTAATCTGCTGGACTGCAAAGTCGGTTTGAACCATAAGGTCGAAGGTTTAAGCTCACCAGCCCCTCTTCAGAAACCCTATGTTGTTGTTGTTAAGTACCGTGGAGTTGGTTTTGACTCATAGTGACCCTGCATAGGGTTTCTGAGGCTGCAATTCTTTACAGGAGCAGAAAGCCTCATCTTTCTCCCGTGGAACAGCTGGTAGTTTTGAACTGCCGACCTTGAGGTTAGCAGCCCGATTCGTAACCACTATGCTACCAGAGCTCCTTCAGAAACCCTATACAAGGTCGTTGTTGGTCGGAACCCACACTTAACAACAACAATAACCACCTGGTGTGGCGCTGTGAGTTAATGTATTGGACTGCAAGATCGGTTTGAACTGCAAGGTCAGTGGTTCAAGCTCACCAGCCACTCCTCGGAAACCCTATACAGGGTTTGGTAGGTAGTGGTTACAAATTGGGCTGCTAACCTCAAAGTCAGCAGTTCTAAACTACCAGCTATTCCAGAAAAAGATGGGATTTTCTGCTCTAGTAAAGATTTACAGCCTCAGACATCCTATACGGGGTCGCTATGAGTCAGAACCGACTCAGTAGCACTTAACAATAATCCCCAAACTGGACTCTGTGTGCTGCTATAGGATCAGCAATGGACTATGAACCACAAGGTCAGCAGTTCAAACTCACCAACTGCTCCTCAGAAACCCTATACAGAGTGACTATGAGTCAGAACTAACTTGAAGGCACTTAACAACAAACTCCCAAAATACTAAGAAAATGTGTTCTGATAACTTCTTTGA
Source organism: Chrysochloris asiatica (assembly GCF_000296735.1). Classification (NCBI taxonomy): domain Eukaryota; kingdom Metazoa; phylum Chordata; class Mammalia; order Afrosoricida; family Chrysochloridae; genus Chrysochloris; species Chrysochloris asiatica. The sequence continues at coordinate 10,023,265 of NW_006408609.1, read as the reverse complement.
AGACTGAAATTTTACCTTCTTACCACCCCTGGAATTTTTCTTGATTATTTTTTTCCTCTCTGCCCATGGCCTAAAATTTATCCTGACTCTGGTAGTATCTGAAAGACAGATTACTAGAAAGAACTTGAGATATCACCATTAGTCATTTGTTGTATATTGATTATTTTCACCCTTGCATCCTAACAGAAAAGATGGAAGGTGGCTTCAATAGTGCTCGAAAGTGGTATTTTCTTATCTCATTTCCATTCATGCCTCTCATTCCTCAGCTTACCTCCTGTGTTTACCATAAATATCTTACTGAAAATCAGCCCATACTCCTATGTCCACTCCTTCTTAATGACCACAGAAATGCCTAAGTGACTTGGTGTTTTCTCTGCAGTGCCATGGAATTTGTAGACTTACTGCTAGTAATTAACAAAAAGAAGAGGGAGGAGGAGAGAGAGGGCGATAAAGAGAGAGAAAAGGAAGAGGAGGAGAAAAAAATAGAGGAAGGAGGAAAGGAGAGAAAGAAAAGATGAAAAGGGTCTTTGAGTCCTTGGAGAATACAAAGATCCTTCCCATAATTTTGAGGTTGAACATTATAAACTATAGAAATATTTATGGGTCAGGACTACTCAAGTTCACCAACTGCTGGAAAGCTTCCTGGAAAACTGGTCTATTCCAAATTTCAATGATCAGTGTCATGTCTGAACCACATAAAGAACCATAATGATTTCTGATGTGCAACAGGACAGATAGATACTAGATTCCCCAAACCAAATCAAACCACACACCACACTCTTGCCATGAAGTTGATTGTACCTCATAGTACCTTATAGGGTTTTCAAGGTATAATCTTTATGGAAACAGATTGCCACATCATTCTTCCATGGTACGGCTGGGTGGCTTGAACTGCTGACGTTTCAGTTAGCAGCTGAACTCTTATTTACTGTGCCACCAGGGCTCCTTAGACACTGAAACCAAACACATTGTTATCAAGTCCACTCTGACTCAAAGTGATCCCATAGGGCAGAGTAGAATTGCTCATAGGTTATAAATCCTTACAAAAGCAGATGGCCATAATTTTTTCCCATGAAATGGCTCATATGTTTGAACTGCTGACATTCTGTTAGCAATCAAGTGCTTAACCAGTGCACCACTAGGACTTTAGATACCAGACTAACCAAAGCTATTGCCATTGAATAGATTCAGACTTATAGCCACCCTACATTTGGTGTCTGAGATTATGGGAGCAAGCAGTCTCACCTTTTCCTTTAGAGAAGCTGGTGGGTTTGAGCTGCTGACGTTGTGGTTAGCAGCCCAATGTCTAACCCACAATACCACTCCCTCTTACGCATCCTGCGTTGCTTTTTCTTCATTTTTGTGTTGTGCATGCTTAGGACACAGATATTTCAATAACAATAAAAGCTAAACATACATTAAAAGAATAAATTTTTACTTCTAAAATTTCTATAAAGTTTGTTTACAAGAATTTACCTTTTCTGGAAAGCCTTCCTTCATCTCCTATCTGAGTTTGAGTGTGTCTCTCTCTAGTTTAAAGCTTTTCAGTGTATGCTGGAATTCACTCTTTTCCAACCCATTCTGATAATTATATTTCTCTCTCTCTCTTTTTTTTTTCCCCACAGTCCAATATGTGGAACACAATAGGTGTTTGCTGTTGTTATTGTTAAATGTACCAAATCAGTTTCAACTCATAGTGACCTTGTATAGAGTTTCCAAAAAGTGGTTGGTATATCGTACAGCACCCACCAAGAGTTTCCAAAAAGTGGTCGGTATATCGTACAGCACCCACCAAGAGTCCAATAGGTGCTTGTTGTTGCTAAGTGCCTTTGAGATAGTTCTGACTTAGCGACCCTAAATAGGGTTTCCAAGGAGCGGTTGTTGGGTTTAAACTGTTGACCTTGTGGTTTGCAGTCTAGTGCTGATCCTACACCGGAAGTCTTCAGTAGCTGCTTGTTGTTGTTGTTAAGTGCTGTCTAGTCAGTTCTGACTCATAGCAATCCTGTAGAGGGTTTCCGAGAAGCAGCCAGTGGGTTTGAACCACCAACCTTGTCGTTTACAGTCCAGTGCTGATCCTACAGTGCCACATCAGGAGGGCAACATAAATTATTACTACTTCTATTGATCTATTTTTTCCACATTTGGTATAAATAGTTTTCCTTCCTATTTGGCATAAAGACATTTTTACAGAAATGGAAAACATTTAGTGTGGAAATCCACTATCATGATCTATAATAATCTTCACCCCAAAATAGAAAGGAACAATTTGTCTTTTCCATATAGTACCTGACCTGTGGATAACAAATTTCAGTTTCCAAAAGTATTTGTTATATAGATCCTCTTCACTTTGTTCATCTTGGTTTTCCTTGAAGCATTCCTTTTGTTTTAAGAACATTCTTGTCAATTGAAATTAAGATGACATTTCTATGTCAACACAAAAGCTGAGGAGGGTTCCAGCCACATTATATGAGGGACCACAGGGTGCTATTGGCCTTCTCTAGACTCTAGGTAGAGTGGAGGAGTCTTGGTGTGGTGATGTGAGATAAGCACTGGACTGCTAGCTGCAAGGCCAGCAGTTCAATTCCCCAAGCTGCTCCTTGGAAACCCTATACAGGGTCGATACGAGTTGGAACTGACGTGACAGTACTTAACAACAATGACAACAAGGCAGAGTGGTGGCTATGTCCCAAACAACAGGCACAGTGGTTACCTGAGTAAGGTGCTACACTGTGTTCTCTCAACTACAACAAGAAAAGAAAGTACTAGTCCAAGACTAGCACCCCATCATCTAGTAAACATTTTTTAAGAACTAGCTTATACAAAGTACTCAAGGTGAAAGATGGGCTTTTGTCATCATTTTTAGTTAGTTTGCCCATTTTCTTTTGATTTAATGGGCAGTTTTAAAAAAATTTAATAGGAGAACCTAATTTGTTGGACTTCTCTCCAAATGTTTTGTTGTTTGCTGTTGCTAGGTGCTATCGTGTCAGTTTCAACCCATAGCAACCCATAGCAACCCATAGCAACTACATACAACAGAACGAAGCACCGCCCAGTCCTGCACCATTCTCAGAATTGTTGCCGCGCTTGAGTCCATTGTGGCTGCCATGTGCCAAATGTATAGGTTATATATATATATATATATATATATATATATATATATATATATATACTAAAATAACGAGATATCTGTTAAAATAGTCATGTAAAACATTCAATTTTACTTTGATTCCCTTTTTCACATGTCTACTTTTCCCAATGTGACTTCCAATTGAATGTCAGATCTACCCATAGAGGAAAGAATTGTTTAAAAAATATCTGTCTGTCTACAGTGTGATAGTAAGTACAAGCACAAGTGTGTGAATAAGACAAATAAGTTGCTTGCCTTCATAATGAATTTATTTGAATTGTGCTCTTCCCTTAGAACACCATGGCCCAAAAGTCTGAATAAGTTGCTTCCCAGATTAAATTTTACTCTATTTTCAGTATTTCCTAAATGCTTTCAATCAAAGTATGACAGTTTCACAAGACATTATCCGAAAACTTTATTAAAATTTTGTATTCTCATCCTGTTGCTCAGAGATACAGAGATTCTAACTTAGTTGGCAGGATTGGCCTGTTGGTGGTGTTGTGTGCTGTCTAGTTAGTTCTGGCTTATAGAGATCCTGTAGAGGGTTTCAGAGGCTGTAAATCTCTAAAGAAGCAGAAAGCCTCATCTTTTTCCCATGTAGTAGCTGGTTGATTTTAACTTCTGACCTTGTGGTTAGCAGCCAAACGTGTAACCCACTGTGCTACTAACATTCCTAAGCCATTTTTTAATACTTAAAGGAAGATTTAAGTAGTTTTTGTGGGGTTGTTACTAATTAAATTGTGTACTCCAAGGAGATATGATGAAATCCTAACTACTATACCTGTGAATGTGACTACCTTAGTTTCCTAAAACTGCCATGCAAAATAATGCACAGTGGGTAGATTTAAGAGCAGAATTTCATTTCATCACAGTTCTGGAGGCTATAAGCCTGAACTCCAGGTATTGGCAAGGCTTTGTTCTCTGTCTGTTAGCTCTATGGGGAAGATTTTCCCTGTGTTTTTCAGCTTCACTGTAGCCCTGGGTGTTTTTAGCACTTTAATTTAGAGATTAATATTCCCAGGGAGTCTTCCTCCTGTGTGTGGTCCTTGATCCATATCTATTGTCCCCTTTTATAAGACGTTATTCAGAATGGATTAGGACTAGGAACCAGTCTACTCTAGTATGATTTATCTGATAACATCTTCAAAGAAGGACTATATTTCCTAAAGCAAAATCAAATTCTGTCTTAGAAGAATTAGTAATTCAGTGCAATATATAATAGTGACTTTGTGTGGAAATCAGGTCTTTGAAGATACTATCAGTTAGTTAAAAGAAGATTAATTATATTGGAGGAAGGTGGATCTTCATTCTCTATGACTGGTGTTCTTATAAGAGATAAAAAGATATAAAGAGACAGGAGAAAAGAAAAAGGATGTTGTAGCTACAAACCAAGGGATACCTAGGGCTAACAGAAACGAAGGCGTCCTAGAGTGGCGCTGCATGATAATGTGCAATTTGGTGTGAACTGCAACGTCAACGGTTCAAATTCAACCATTCCTTGGAAACCCTACACAGGGTCGTTATGAGTCAGAACTTAACAACTTAACAACACACCATAAACCAGGAGAAAGGCCCAGAACAGATCCTCTCAAAAATTTCAGAAGAAATCAATGTGACCAATACCTTGATCTCAAACTTACATCTTCCAAATCCACGAGGCAATACATTTCTGTTCTTTTGAGCTGTTCTCCTTGTGGAACTTTGTTATGGCAGCTCTCAAAATCTAAATTCAGAGGAAAATATTTGAATATCGGAAAAATTCTCTAATACCAGAAAGTTTAAATGATTAACTAACTGAAAAGTGTTTTATTGTGGATTTAATATTCACATCCTCTTATAATTGGTACAAAATTATCAAACAACTTAACATATACAGTAAATATGATGAAGAATAATTACTAATCTTCCCAAATAACTTAGCCATTATGTTTTCCTTTAACTCAGACATTGTAGATTTTGAAATATGTCACACTAATTTGTAGGTATTAGATAAGACCTGTGAATATATGTTGTTGTTGTTAAGTGCTGTCGAGTCAGTTTCAACCCATAATGACCTGGTGTAGGGTTACTGAGGCTGGTGAGATTGAACTGCCAACCCTACGGTTCAAACTGACTTTGCAATCCAACACATTAACCCACAGCACCACACCAGGATTCCGTGAATGTGTTGTTGTTGTTATGTGCTGTGCAGTCAGTACCGACTCATAGAGACCTAGTACAGGGTTTCCGAGGCTGTAAATCTTTATGGGAGCAGAAAGCCTCATCTTTCTCTGTAGAATAGCTGGTAGTTTCGAACTGATGACCCTGAGGTTAGCAGCCGATTCATAACCACTATGCTACCAGAGCTCTAGTAAGTGTATATTTTATAGTTTTGAACAATTTGCATGTGTTGTTGTTAAGTGCCATGAGTCGATTCTGACTCAGGTGGTTGTTAAGTGCCATTGCATTAATTCCTACTCATAGTGACCCAAGAAGCAACTGGTGAGCTTGAACCTTCGGCCTTGAAGTTCAAATGACTTTGCAGTCTGACACATTAGCCCACAGTGCCACACCAGAACTCCTTCTGACTCATAGCGACACTATACAGGATTTCTAAAGAGCAGCTTTTTGAACCACCACCTTTATGATTTGCAGTCCAGTGCTTATATTGCAGCGCCACACAAAAAACATATTCTGCCTGAATATGCACTACAAAAACAGCTATTATAGACCAGCCTGGAGTGACTAGAAGAGCAGAAGATATTTCTTGAAAGAAAGACCAACAGGAAAAAATACAAAGCAATAAATGCAGTCTGACTGATTACTACAAGAACAAGCAAGTTACTTGCCCAGGAGATATCAAGCCAAGTGGTTGGGTCCCCTAAGGTAAACTCCCTGCCAAGACTAAGACTAAGACTCAGTGGGAATATACAAGCAGACATGTCCTCTGATTGGTGACCACATGGGCAACTGATAGGGGGAAGTGAGGGGAAAACGATATTGAAGTTGTGAGCTAAGCCCTACAATGTTCAATAGACTCCTGTGAACCTGGCTGGAGACCTAGTTGGCCAGCAGTGTGGCATGACCTGGGACTCTTGGGCCCAGAGTCAGTGACATAGCCACAGAGGACTAGAGTGGAGAGTGAAGCATGCAGCTGATAAGAAGAGAGGGCATATGCATAAGAACACCAGTACTTGCAGATAATACCCCACTTGACCTGGCTTCAATGACTGGATGATTAGAGCTCAACTAGAAGAAGAAAGAAGATGAAAAACAGTAATCTGATACAATTTGATGAACTTGACCAAACCTATGGATGCAGTAGCTCAAAAGAAGGAACAAATCTTTACAGCGAGGATCATTCTCACCCCCTCCATACACAGAGAAGACAGGGATGGGCAACGTGGACATTGGCTACACAAAATGGGGTGTTGGGAGCTACAAAGGCAAGAAGTGACTGACTTACAAGCTTTCAAGAGGGAGCCTAGATATAGAGTGCATGGAGAAAGGTAGAATCTCCACTAAGTAGTATCCAATCTGTCTGGGTGGGACTGATGAGTGAAGATGTGGATAGCTTTCTTGTGATACATCAATAAATAATTGTTATCAGGACTTACTGTGAGGGTTGGAAATGTAAAGATAGACATTTTGTAGTAATAGGAGGGGAGTAATTGGCTTTGCAGTCTAGGAGCCTAGGTCACTGGGACAATCAAGGGAGAAGAGCAGAGAGCAGGACCCTGCCGAGAGAAACAGTGATGCCTGAGATGGACGCAGAGACGATGACGTGGGGAGATGGAGTAGTAGGGGACTCTAGACGCAGAGATGGAGAAGGGCAGTGTGCTGATGAATGGGGGGGGGGCAAGCTTGCAGGGTACCCTTTGGTTGGTTGATGATGCATGGAGGGGATTGTAACCATGGCAATGAAATGATATACGATAGGATGAATATAAAGCTAATGTTCTCCCATGTAAACGATCACATAATTCACGGTAAAACATTAAAAAAAAAAGAAAGAAAGAAACCAGGAGAAAAAAGTGAGCAGAGCAGGAGGGACCTCAGTACCACCAAGAAAAAAAAGGCTTTGGACTCCAGATTTGAACTGAGACCCTCCTAGACCCAGGAGAAGATTGAAGTCCAGACACACAGAGGTCTTCAAGGAACACTGGACCCACAGATTTTGAAAGAACTTTTCTTGAGAACTGACAGAGAGAGAAAGCCATACCCTAGGGCTGGCTCTGATTTTGTACTACTAGCCACCTCCACTGTGAGAAAATAAATTTCTGTTTATTAAAGGAAAACAAACAAACAGACAAACAAACAAACAGCTATTGTATGTCCACATGATAAAATTTGTTTTACAGTGTCGAACACTAGAATTTATTCTTTTTTTAAAAAATGTTTATTGTGAATTATGTGATAATTTACATGGGAGAACATTAGCTTTACATTCATCCTATCCTATATCATTTCATTGCCATGGTTACAATCCCCACCATGCATCATCAACCAATCAAAGGATATATCCTGTAAGCCTGTCCCCTGGTCATCAGCACAGAGCCCCTCTCCCTTGCTGGGTCTATAGTCCCCAGACACTCCATTTCTCCATGTTAATGTCTCTGCCTCCATCTTCTGGAGTCATTTCTTCTCTGGGTAGGGACCAGTACACCGCTCTTCTCCCTTGATGGTTCCAGGGACCTCCGCTCTTGGACTGCAAAGTCAATCACTCCCCTCCTTTTGCTACAAAATATCCACCTTTACATTTCCAACCCTCTCAGTCAGTCCTGATAACAATTATTCATCATTGTACCACACAGGACCTATCCCCATCTCAGATTGGATACTACTCAGTGGACATTCTACCTTCCTCCATGCACTCTGGATCTAGGTTCCCTCTTGAAAGCTTGTAAGCCAATGACTTCTTGCCTTTGTAGTCCCCAACCCCCCCCATTTTGGGTAGCCAATGTTCAAGTTGCCCGTTCCTGTCTGTGTATGGAGGGTGTGGGAATGATCCTTGCTGTAAAGATTTGTTCCCTCTTTTGAGCTACTGCATCCATAGGTTTGGTCAAGATCATCAAATTGTATCAGATTACTCTTTTTTATCCTCTTATTTCTTCTTCTAGTTGAGCTCTGATCATCTGCCGGGGTCTGACCTCGACATAGTTGTCACGAGTTTTTGGTTCACGAGGAGGGGAGATCCAGCGGCGATAGGGATAGCGAAAGAATACACAGAGAAACAGGAGAAGGGAGACAATGAGGCACCCCAAAGCCAGGGTGGATACATCACTGGTGGGCAGGCTTGGGACTACAGGCATCATGGCCTCTGCAGGC
>NW_006408609.1:9987857-10014366 GCF_000296735.1 Chrysochloris asiatica | reverse complement strand
TATTAATTTAATATATATACCTGAATATTAAGATGAAAGCAATTTTCTATTAACTGCCAGTGGCCTCATTTGTTACACTCAGCCCTAGAGGGCCTCGAACCTCTGACTAGTCTTACTCGGTCTGCAACAATCATCCAGTCATTGAAGCCAGGTCAAGGGGGCATTATCTTGTGCATATGCCCTCTCTTCTTGTCAGTTGGACGCTTCTATCTCCACTCTAGTTCTCTGTGGCTATGTCACTGACTCTGGGCCCAAGAGTCCCCAGGTCTTGACACACTGCTGGCCGACCAGGTCTCCACCGGGGTTCACAAGGGTCTGCTGAATGTTGTAGAGCTTAGCTCACAGCTTCATTGCTGTTTTCCCCTCACTTCCCCTATTGGTGATGAATGTGGTTACCAATCAGAGTATGCATGCCCATTGAGTTTTAGTCTTGGAAGGGGGTTTGCCCTGAGAGGACCTGACCACTTGCCTTGATGTCTCCTGGGCAAGCAATTTGCTTGTTCTTGTAGTAATCAGTCAGACTGCCTATATTGTTTTGTATTCTTCCTGTCAGCCTTTCTTTCAAGAAGTATCTTGTGTTCTTCTAGCATGCTCCAAGCTGGTGTGCTTGTCATTTCAAGTGGAAATTTCCCACCTCAGAAGATTCTGGATGCAGTTCATGATTCCACCTATGGTCTTATGTAATGCAGAAGCTCCACAGGAATCCTCCTTCACTGGGCATGTTGTAGCCCCATTTTAGGTATTCCAATCAGGAATTCCAAGATGGGCTTACAAGCTTTCTATGGTGATATTTCGGCTATTCCTTTCTCTCCCCATAAAGTGTCTATTTTATAATGGTATGCCAGGAAAACCAAGATTCAAAAGACAGCCAAGCATCTTAACATTATTTCCCCCCTTATCCCCATTCCAACCATATCTGTATCCTTGTATCCCAGAAATCTGTTGTTCCAAGGTTGTGCATACATCATTATTTACCCCTGTCCCACTTAGCCCATGCAAACCTGCCTAATTGTTTTCCCATCCACTTTGTTCTTCCATTTCCCTCCCCCTTCTTGTATATTGTCCCCCTCCCTAGTACCCTAACTATCCTGTGTCTATTCCCTGCCCTGTGCTCCACCTTCCCCTCCCTCCCCTCACCCCATCCCCCACATCCCAGTAACCGACAAAGAATCTCTCCTCCCTCCTTTAGTATGGGTGCTTTTTCTTAGTGTTTTACAGTAGTGGTCCTATGCAGTATTTCTCTTTTTGCAACTGACTAATTTCACTGAACATAATGTCCTCAAGATTCATTCATGTTATGCAGTAGCTTGCAGCTTCCTTGTTATTCTTCAAGGTAGCATAATATTCCATTGTGTATATGTACCACATTTTGCTTATCCAGTCTTCAGTTGATGGGCACTTAGGCTGTCTCCATCTTTTTGCTATTGTGAATAGTGCTGCTATGAACATAGGTGTGCATATATCTCTCCATTGCCTTCTTGCTTGCATGTTTTCTGACTTGCTTGCCTTTGTATGTAACACTACTGTTTTTCCTAGCTGCTTTCAGGAGTGTCTGCTTATCTTTGATTTTGGGGAGCTTGATTATGATGTGTCTTGGTGATTTCCTTTTGGGGTCTATCCTTACTGGGGTTCATTGAGCTTCTTGAATGTTTATCTTTTCACTTTTCAGGATGTTAGGAAATTTTCTTCCAGCAGTTCTTCAACTATTTCCTCTCTGGACTTGTATGATTCTTCTTGTTCTGGAATGCCAATAATTCTTAAGTTATTCCTCTTCATGTTGTTCAACATTAATCTTAGACCTTTTTCAGATTTTTTTTTCTGTTTTCTCTTCTATCTTAGTGGTATCAAGAGATTTGTCTTATAGCTCACTGGTTCTGCCTTCCATCTCTTCTATTCTATTCCTTTGCCCTTTCAGTGTATTGTTTATTTCTGATATTCTACTATTGATTGCTTGGACCTCTTTCTGTAGGTTTTGAATTGTTTCCAATGCTGTATCTACCTTTCCTAACTTCTTCCTTATTTTTCTCAACTCCATTGTAAAGTGTTTTGAAACATTTTTATAATCATTTTTCTAAATTCCTTCTCAAGCATTTCCAAAGCCAGCTCTCCTTCCAGAATGTAGCCCACGTCTACCTCTAGGTCATTTGTCTCACACATTTTATCTTGTTTCTGGATATGTGCTGATATGGTCATCTCTTTTTGCTTCTTGGACATGTTTAGTGTTTATCTGTGGCCTTAATACTTAATTGAGTGTATGTTTTGGTATTTTTTATGCTTTTTAATTGCCTCCAGATAGATGTGATCAAGATGTGGGCTTCCCTTTTCACTCTTCTTATTGTTTGACTGAGAGTAACTTTCACAGGTGTCATCTGCCTCCCTGGTGTATGGCATTGTTATTGGTTCTTGCCTGGATTCTGGTGTTTTATAGAGTGTGATTGTAGCTTTATTCTATGGCAGCAGTTGCTGTCTCTTCTTGGGTAATATAGGTAGAGAAAGAGTCCCCCAAAGGTCAAAAGGGGAAGCATGAAACAGCAAAACGGCAACAGCAATAAAACAAGAAAAAAGAAAACAAAAACAACAACAACAACAAAAGAAACAACAACAACAAAACTAGATTGAATACTGTAGTCTATAATCGCAGAAAAGAGAGAGAAGGGTGAGAAGGGAAAAAAAAAAATCTGTAGCCTAATATGAGTATGACTTTAATGTCCTCATTCAAATTCTTGCCTTCAAAGTGGCCTGATAAATTTCACGATGCCACTGTTGGTTGTTATGGTGTACCTCATGATTTAATTTAATTTTCGGCCTGACTTATTTTTAAACTCTCTTTCCCTCTCCAAACCCCTTGTTCTGGCCTTTTCACTATTCTAGAATTTATTCTTAGAAGACATTCATTACATAAAGGATTCCAGTATCATGTCAACTGGGGAGGCTATCAAAGAAGTTATTTCATGAGATCCTCTCCACTGTACAATTGTTTTAATGATGTCCTTCTTAGGTGTTCTTATAATCACTTAAGTAACCCAGGTGTGATGCTGTGGGCTAATGCGTCAGAAAGCAAAGTCATTTGAACTGCAGGGTCGGTGGTTCAAGCTCACCAGCTTCTCCTTGGAAACCCTATACAGGGTCACTATGGGTTGGAATCCACTCAATGGTGTTTAACAACAACAACAACAACAACAACAACAACAACAACAACAACAACAACGGAAGTAGAGGAGTTTGCATTTGTCTTTGAAAATCCCATTTGGTGAGTTCCCAGGTTCTCTATATGCTAAATAAAAGTAACCAGTATTTAAAAACTTCATTGTGAATCAAGATACTCTTAAAGTCTGATTACCATGAATATTACACAGAATGAATCACATTGTTTTAAATATATAATATCATTACTAAAAGCACAGGCTGTTCTTGTTGTTGTCAGATCCCATTGAGTCAGTTCTGACTCACAGCTATGCTATGCAAAAACAGAATGAAATACTGCAAGATCCTGTGCCATACTCACAATTGTTGTTCAGGTGCTTGCTGCTGCCACTGTGCTAATCCATCTCCTTGGGGGACTTCCTCTTTTCAGCTAACCCTTCAGTTTTCCAAGCATGATGTCTTTCTTCAGGGACTGACCCTTCTTGACAATATGTCCAAACTATGAGATGAAGTCTGGCCATCCTGACTTCTAAGGAACATTCTGACTGTACGTCTTCCAACACAGATTTGTATGTTGCTTTGGCAGTCCATGGTACTTACAATATTGTCCTCCAACACCATACTTCAAATGCATCAATTCTTTGACAATCTTCTTTGTTTATTATCCAACTTTCACACACATATGAAATCATTGAAAATGCTATAGCTTGGTGTACCTTAGTGTTTACTTCCAAAGAGGTCTTGTGTAGCAGATTTGCCCAATGCAATCAAATCCTTTGATTGCTTCACAGTTGTTGCCATGAGTGTGGCTGGTTGATCTGAGCTAAATGAAATCTTTGTCAACTACAATTTTTCCTCCCTTTATTTGATGTTATTAATTGGTCAAGTGGTAAGGATTTTTGTTTTCTTTACAGTGAGGTGCAATCTGTACTGAAGGCTATGTGGTCTTTGATATTAATCAGTAAGTATTTTAAGTCCTCTTTGCTTTCTTCAAGCAAGGTTTATTATATGCATAGCAAAGATTGTTTATAGGTCTTCCTCCAATCCTGATGCCATGTTCTTCTTCATGTAATCTAGTTTCTCATATTTTTTCCTCAATTTATGATGACATAATACAATTCTGGCTCATACCTTTCCTAATTCAAAACCATTCAGTGTTCCTTTGTTCCATTCAAATAGCTGCCTTTTGATCTATATACAGGTTCTTCTTAAGCACAATTGGGAGTCCTGATGTGGCACTGTGGGTTAATGTGCCAGACTGCAAAGCCATTGAACTGCAAGGTTGGTGGTTCAAGCTCACCAGCTGCTCCTTGGAGACTCTATACAGGGTCGCTATGAGTCAGAATTGACTCCACAGCACTTAACAACAACAACATACAACATAAGCATACTTAACTGTTCCAGAGTACACGTTCTCCACAATGTTGTCCATAGCTTTTCATGATCTACACAATCAAAAGCTTTTGTGTAGTCAATAAAGCACAGGTAAGTGTCTCGCTGATATTCTCTGCTTTCAGCGAAAATATATCTGATGTCAGCAATGACCTCATTCCACATCCTTGTCTGAATGCAGCTTGTACCTTTGGCAATTCCCTGTTAATGTACTGTTACAGTTTCTTGAATTAGCAACATTTTACTTGTATGCAATATTAATGATATTATCCAGTGTTTGCACATTGGGTTTGGTCGCCGGTCTTTGGAACAGGCACAAATATAAATCTTTTCCAATCAGTTGGTCAAGTAGTATCTTCCAAATGACTGAGTGCCTCCAGAGTTTGTAGAAAGATTTCACTGTGCATTCCATCAGTTCCCGAATATTTTTTTCTTTCCCAATGCCTTTAGTGCACCTTGGACTTCTTTATTCAGTATCCTTGGCTCTTGATAATATGCTATCTCTTGAAATTGTTGAACATCTATAATTTCTTTTGGTTTAGTGACTTTGTGTATTCCTTCCATTTTTTTTATGATGCATTCTGCATCAATCAATATTTTGCCCATGTTGTTTTTGTTGTTGTGGATAAGTGCCATCCAGTGAGTGCCAACTCATAGTGACCCTGTATAGTGTTTGGTGAAGCAACTGATAGTGCAGTTCAAATTGACCTTGCAGTCATTATCCTTTAGGGCCAAATCTTTCAATATTGATAGTGCAGTTCAAATTGACCTTGCAGTCATTATCCTTTAGGGCCAAATCTTTCAATATTGATAGTCGAGGCTTGAATTTTTTCTTCAGCTTGAGAAATGCTGAATGTGTTCTTCCCTTTTGGCTTTCTAACTGCAGATCTTTGCACATTTCGAGTTGCCCTTTGAAATTTTCTATTCTTTTTTACCTTCTCATTTCTTTCATTTTCCTTGGTATCTCTACTCTGGAGAGCAAGTTTCAGACCTCTTTTGATATACTTTTTTTTTCTTTCTTTCTTGTCTTTTAATGACATTTTGTTTTCTTCCGGTATAATGCTCTTGATGTCATTCCACAACTCTTTAGGTTATGAGACAATTGAAAATATCATGCTTTGGATCAGACACACCTTTGTCTTCAAACTGATACCTTTGCTCATGACCACTTAGAAAAGGTCTTATACAGTAGATTTGCTCATTGCAAAGCATCGTTTAGATTCTTGACTGCTGCTTCCATGAGTGTTGATAGTGGATCCAGGCAAAATGAAGTCTTTCACAACTTCAATCTTTTCTCCATTGTCTTGATGTTATTTTTTTGGTCCATTGGTGAGGATTTTTGTTTTCTTTGCATTGAAGAAAGACCACTATGAAGGCTATGGTCTTTGATATTCATCAGTAAGTATTTTAAGTCCTTTTCCCTTTCAGTAAGCAAGGTTGTATCTTCTGCATATCATAGGTTGTTAATGAGTCTTCTTCCAATCCTGATGCCATGCTCTTCTGTGTATAATCTAGCTTCTTGGATTATTTGCTCAGCATGAATATTGAACAAGTATCATTAAAGAATACAACCCTAGCACACACCTTTATTAATTTTAAATCATTCAGCGTCCCATTGTTTTGTTCAAATTACTGCCTTTTGATCTATGTCCAAGTTTCTCATGAACACAATTAAGTGTACCCATTCTTCTCAATAATATTCATAGCTTGTTATGACCCACACAGTCAAAAGCCTTTGCATAGTTAATGAAGCACAGGCAAACATCTTTCCAGTAATCTGGTTTCAGCCAAAATCCATCTGACATCAGCAATGATATCCCTTATTCCACATCCTCCTCTGAATATGGTTTGAATTTCATGCAGCTCCCTGTCAATATATTGAGGCAGCCATTTTTGAATTACTTTTAGCAAAATATTATTTGCATATATTAATGATATTGTCTGATGATTTCCACATTTTGTTGGGTCACCAATATAATGGGCACAAATATGAAACTCTTCCAATCAGTTGGTGAGGTGCTATCTTTCAAATTTCTTGGCATAGATGATTGAGTGCCTCCAGAGCCGCATTAATATGTAGAAAGAGTTCACTTTGTATTCCATCATTCCTGGGGCATTGTTCTGTATAAATTCCTTAAGTGCACCTTGGATTTCTTCCTTCAGTGCCATTGTCTCTTGATCGTATGCTACCACTTGAAATATTTGAACAGCCACCATTTCTTTTCAGTACAGTGACTGTGGATTTCTTCCATTTTCTTTTTGATACTTTTTGCATCATCAATATCTTGCCTATTGTTGCTGTTAAATGCTGTCTAGACAGCTCTGACTCATAATTACCCTGTATAGGGTTTCCAAGGAGTAGCTGGTGAGTTTGAACCCACAATCTAATGGTTCAAACAGACCTTGCAGTCCAGTGGTTTATACTTCAGCACTACACTAGGGGAGTGAGGTGGCTCCATATGATAAACACTGGACTTTGAACCTTAAGGTCGGTTCAGGATCGCAAGCTGGCCCATGAGAGAAAGAAGAGGCTTTCTGCTCCCACATAGATTCTGCCCATAGAATCCTTTTTATATGTAACTCAAGGCTTGACTTTTTTTCTCCAGTTCTTACAGCTTGATTAATGCTGAGGGTGTTCTTAGCTTTTGGTATCCTAACTCCAGATTTTTGCACTTTTCATTATAATACTTGACTTTTTCTTTTTGAAGTACCTTTTGTAAGTTTCTATTTAGCTTTTTGACCTAATTTCTTCAATTTCCTTTAATATCTCTATGCTGAAGAGCAACTTTTGGAATCTCTTTTGTTCTTTTCCTTCTTTCTTGTTTTCTTTATGACCTTTGCTTTCTTCCTGTATGACATTCTTGATGTCACCCCCAAACTCTTCTAGTCTTTGGTTATTAAATTTTTATCTTGAGGTGATCTTTAACTTTAGGTGGGACATGTTCAAGGTCTTATTTTGACATTTTCAGAGCTGTTTCAGTTTTCTTCAGTTTCAGCCTGAACTTGCAAGTAAGTAATTGATGGTCTGTTCCACAGTTTGCTCCTGACCTTGAACTTTTCCACCATCTTTTCCCACAGATATACTCAATCTGATTTCTCTGTATTCCATCTGGTCAGGTCCATGTGTATAGTTATATTTTATGTTTTCTAAAAGCAGTATTTCAAATGAATAAGTCACTGGATTTGTAAAATTCTATCAGGCAATTTCCAGCATTATTTCATTCACTAAAGCAATATTTTCCAACGCTTTATCCTTACTGTTTGTTTCCAACCTTTGCATTCCAATCACCAGTCATTATCAATACATCTTGATTGCATGTTTGATCAATGTTAAACTGAAGAAGTTGATAGAATTTTTCTCATAATGGCTTTAGAGGTTGATGTATGAATTTGAATAATAATGGTGTTTACTAGTTTTTCTTGTTGTTGTCAAGTGCCATCGAGTCGATTCCGACCCATAGCGACCCTGTACAGGGTTTCCAAGGAGAAGCTGGTGAGCTTGAACCACCAACCTTGCAGTTCAAACGGCTTTGCAGTCTGGCGCATTAACCCACAGCACCACACCAGAATATTTTTCTATCACAGGTAGCATTGTACATCATGACAGATCTTGAAATGTTCTTTTTGATGATTAATGTGACACCGTTTCTCTTCAATTTGTCATTCACGGCATAGTAAACTGTCTGATTTTCTTATTCAAAATTGTCAATACCAGTCAATTTCAGCTCACTAATACCTAGAATAGGAGTCCTGGTGTGGCGTTGAGGGTTAATGCGCCAGACTGCAAATCCATTTGAACTGCAAGGTCAGCAATTCAAGCTCACCAACTTCTCCTCGGAAACCCTATACAGGGTCACTATGGGTCAGAATCGACTCGACGGCACTTAACAACAACAATGCCTAGAATATTGTTTTTTATGCATTCAATTTTAAAAACTTCCAATTTTCCTAGATTTATATTGCATACATTCCTTGGTCCAATTATCAATGAATGTTTACAGCTGTTTCTCCTCATTTTGAATTTTGCCAAATCAGCAAATGATGGTACAAAGCTTTACTCCATCGCTGTCATGACAGTCAACTCTACTTTGAGGAGGAAACTTTTCCCCAGTCATATTTTGAATGCTTTCAAAATATTGGGAGCTCATCTTCTGGCAGTATACCTAACGATATTCTTGTACAATTCATGTCTCAATATTCAATATTGTGATGCTATCTGACAGTGTTCCACAGCTATGTTAAAGGTTTTAAGTGGCTGACTATTCAGAAGTAGTCTGCCTCTCCTTATTCCTAGTTTGTCTTAGTCTGGAAGCTCAGCTGAAACCTGTCCACCCTGGATGACCCTGCTTGAATCTTAAATCCTGGCAGCATAACGTCTAGCATCACAGCAACGTACAAGTCACCACAGTATAGCAAACTGATAGATGTGTGGTGGAACCAATGGATTCTACAAAACTAAAATGAAGAACATGTGTTTTAATGATAAACTACATTAGAAACACAAATAGCAACTACTAAATATTTAGAAGTCAAGGGGTAAGAATGTCATCAGCAATAATGTATCACCTAGAAAAACAAAAGGACAGAAGCATACAGCTCAACCCAAATAAAAGTAAATTGGAAGTACTCCCATTCATAACTGGCTTCTTTATTTGAGCATTCTAGTGCAGTTTTGCCAGATCTTTTTCAGTCTTCCTCATCTAGGACTTCAGTGGAACAAATCCCTATCCTCTATCATAAGTAAGCAATGCATTAGCAACTCTCAAACTAAGAAGTCAAGGATTGTTTCTTGTTTTAAGAGTAAATTGACAGGAAAACATTCAGTGCCAGAAGAAACATATTCTTGAAGAAATTTTTCTCAAGAGTAAGATGCTAACTTTATTGCTTTCTTTGGTTACCTAGAAAAAAGGATGAGTTAGCCTACGAAAGGAACTTACTTCAGAGGCTGTGAGCATTATTGGAAAATTAGTTTCCTAAAAATGAAATAGTCATAACTTGACTTGATAAATGGTTGTGTACAGAAATAAAAAATGGCACAATTTCAGTCAAGTGCTATGATATACAGTAGTCAGGGAATGGCAGCCTACATTCCTGTTAGTAGGAAATGAACAATGATAATCATTTTTTAATTTGTTTTTATGAACAATCAAGTATTTGCGGGGTCACTCTTGATACTACCTTTATTTGATTTTAATTAAAAAAAAATTCTACCCATAGTGGTAAGGAAGAGAATGTTTGCACTGAGCGTGGGACAAAGCTTTATGCAACTTTTAATAAAGATAATTCAGAAATTGATTACATGCCTGTATTGTTATGAAGAGTTTTTTTTTTTTTTTTTTTTAAGAAGAACTAACTAAACATTTTTAAGTAAAAAAATGCAGAAATTTTAATTAGTAGAAGGTACTTTCTGCTATCTTCAGATCATGGAACTCAAATCACCTCACAAATTCTTCTCAACTAGTAATTTTCAGTATATTATAAACTTTGAGTCATTTGTAAATGCAATTATATTTTGGTAGAAGCAAAAATGGTACAAATATCCCCATCATCCTATTGCTGTTAGGCGTCAGTGAATCTAATGTATAGCTATCCTGTGTATAATAGATGAAACATTGCCTAACCTTGTCCCATCCTATGCTACATGATTATACTGACGAGTTTTCTAGAAGCGATATCAGGGTCCAGCACTCCTGGAAAAATGGCATTCTAACAGCCCAAATGTTGGTCATAATATTTATTCAGTTGATTTGTTGGTCAAGTTTACAGTTATAGTCAGGATAACTATTTTCTTTTTGCTGTTGCTATTGGGTGCTATATAGTTGATTCCAACACATAGAGAGATCCTATGTGAAAGAGTGGTGATTGGTGGTTATGTAATGTCGAGTCTGTTCTGACTCATAGCAACCCTGTACAGGGTTTCCGAGGCTGTAAAACTTCACAGGAGCAGAAAGCCTCATCTTTCTCCCACGGAACAGCTGGTAGTTTTGACCTGCTGACCTTGAGTTTCGCAGCCCAATTCGTAACCACTACGCTACCAGAGCTCCTTATGTGAAACAGTAGAACTGTCCTATTGTGTTTTATCAACAATAGTGTTTACAGAATAAGATCGTTAGGTGTTTCTTTGTCTTTTAAAGGTGTTGGGTGAGTTAAACCACCAGGACTTGAATCAGCAGCCAAGCATGTAGCCATTGTGCCATCAGACTCCTAGTGTCACCCATGCATTCTGTGCAATTAGTACACCGTTTCAGTGGAAAATAAACAGCTTTCCTTATTGTTTTTCTATTTGATTATTACTTGCATTTTCAGATACAATACCATTTTATCTGAAATTGTAGACCTAGAAATAAAAATTCTAAAATAGTTGATTCAGAATTAAAGACTGTCTTCATTTGTTATTACTCATACTTCTTGGACTTACTGTATAAGAATGGACAGATTTTTAACCCTGAGTCTCAAAACTTACTGTATAAGAATGTCTATAAGTTTATCTCTGAGACTCTGATCTAATTATTTTATAGTCATTTCAGTTTTTATACATGTATCTAATCTGAGATACTGAATTATATGAAGAGGGGTGTGCCATCAGGATTGGAGGAAGACTCATTAACAACTTGTGGTTTGCAAATGATACAATCTTGCTCTCTGAAAGTGAAGAGAATTCAAATACTTACTGTTGAAGATCAAGGACCACAACCTTCAGTATGTGCTGCACCTCCATGTAAAGAAAGCAAAAATCCTCACCACTGGACCAATAAATAACATCAAGATAAATGGAGAAAAGATTGAAGTTGTCAAAGACTTCATGTTGCTGGATCTATTACCAACTTTCATGGAGTCAGCAGTCAAGAAATCAAATACTGTATCACATTGTGCAAATCTGCTGTGCAAGACCTCTTTAAAGTGTTCATGAGTTTGAAGTTTAAAGTGTTCAGTTTAAAATGTTCAGTTTGAAAACTAAGGTGCATCTGACCCAAGCTATGGCATTTACAGTAGTTTGATATGTACATAAAATCTAGACAGTGAATAAGGAAAACCATAGAAGAATTGATAGATTTGAGTTATGGTGTTGGAGAAGAATATTAAAAGTACCATGGACTTCAAGAATAACAAAAAATCTATTTTGGAGGAAGTAAAGCCAGAATGCTCCTTAAAGTCAGGATGACAAGACTTCATTGCTCATATTTGGGATACATCATCAGGAGGAACTAGTCCCTGGAGAAGGACATCATGCTTGGTAAAGTGGAGGGTCAGTGAAAAAAAAGGAATAAGCCTAAGATGGATTGGCACAGTGACAGCAACAGTGGGCATAACAATGATTGTGAGAATGGTTCAGGGCTGGAAAGTGTTCCATTTTGTTGTATGTAAGTTCACTATTAGTCAGAACTGACTCAAAGACACCTGAAAACAACAACCTTATATGTATTTGAGCATAGTGGAGGCCTTAATATATTTGGGATGTCACACTAGTCTTTGAAAGTCTACATTATGAGGAGGCAGTGGCAGTTCCAATAATCATGTAGTAGCTTAAATACATTTCATAGTGTTTTGGAGGTAGCTTAAGGGAATCACAAATTTAATCAAATACAGGGCAAGTGGATTAGTTGGGGAATATACCCTAATAAGCACACAGACATAGTAAAAAGATTAGAATTAATTCAGTGCTTCTAGGAGCCATCTGTCAATCTAGATAATCTTGTTCAAAATGATAATTTTTAAGAACACACTGAAATCAAGAAGCAAAATTTAGTTTGTCCCATTTTCTACTTGGGAAGGTCATCTCTGTAAGGAGTCCTGTTGGTACAGTTGTTAAAGCACTTGGCTGTTAACAATAAGGTTGGTCTTTTAAACCCACTGGCCACTCTGCAGGAAAAATATATGGAACTCTGATTCCATAAATATAACAACAACCTTGGAGATCCTATGAGGAAGTTGCACTCTGTTCTGTAGGATTTCTATGTGCTAGAATTGACTGGAGGGCAATAGGTTTGGTTATTTTGGTTTTGATCATTCCTAAGATTTTAACTAGTGTGGCGCTGGAGGATAAGCACTGAACTGATACCCGCAAGGTTGGCTGTTCAAACCCACCAATCACTCTCAGAAACCTGAATCTGAACTGACTCCACAATACTTTACAACAAGCCTTTTAATACTTACAAGTAGCTAATAGACCCCCAATGAGATGGATTGGCCAATTGGCAGCATCAGTGGGCTCAAGTATGGCAACAATAGTTGTTGTTGGCCCAGGATTGAGCAGTGTCTCGTTTTGCTGTACATAGGGTCGCTGTGAGTTGGTACCGACTTGATGGCACCTAACAACCATGTTCAACATTATTTAAATCGACATTAAGACTGTGAATAGACTTCAAATACTAACATTTTATATATAATTAAACTCAATCCACTGCCAATAAGTTGATTCTGACTCATAGCAATCAAGGATATCGTTTCTGAGACTGTAAATCTTTGCAAAAGCAGAAAGCCTCATATTTCTCCTGGGGAGTGGCTGGTGGGTTTGAACTAGTGATTTTTCAGTGAACAGTCCAGCACTTATCTAACAGCACCATCAGAGATCCTTACATTTTACATATAGGAATTTTAAAAATGTACAATATCATAAAGAGTTCATATTAATTGTTGTTGTTAAGTGTTGTCGAGTCTGTTCTGACTCATAGTGACTTTATATAGGGTTTCCAAAGAGTAGCTGGTGAGTTTGAACCACCGACCTTGTGGTTCAAACTGATCTTGTGGTCCAGTGCTGTACCCCACAGGACTCCAAAGTGTCCATATAAAGAAAAGAAAATATTTTGTTTACATGTTGGCTAATGTCTACTTGGTAGGCCCTGATGGTGCAGAAGAAATATGAAGATTTCTGCTCTTGTAAAAATATACAGCCTCAGAACCCTATGGATCAGTTCTAATCTATGAGTTGGAATAACCTCGTGACAGTGGGTTTGGTTTCCGGTAGAAACTACAGTTCAAAATATACAAAATGAAACCAAGCTCGTAGCCACTGAGTCAATGCCGACTCACAATGACCCTATAGGACAGGGCAGAACTGCTCCTTTGGGTTTTCATGACTATAAAGCTACCCAGGAGCAGATAGTCTCACATTTCTCCTGAAGAGTGGCTGGTAGTTTTGGAATACAGACTTTGTGATGAGCAGCCAGATGCTTCTCCCACAGAGCCACCAGAATTTGTTAAAACATATTGCCGTTGCTTCTAAGTGTCGTTAAGTTAGTTCTGACTCACAGTGATCCAGTAGGGTTTCCAAGGAATGACTGGTGAGTTTGAGCTGCCGACCTTTTGGTTTAAACAGACATTTCAGTACTTTGCTTATCCTACAGTATCACACCAGAAGTCTGTTCAAATATATGTTGTTTTTGTTGTTGTTGAGTGCCGTTGAGTCTGTTCTGACCCACAGCGACCCTGTACAGGGTTTCCAAGGCTGTAAATCTTTCTGGGAGCAGAAAGCCTAATCTTTCTCCTGCGGAGCAGCTGGTAGTTTTGAACTGCTGACCTTAAGGTTCACAGCCCGATCCGTAATCACTGCAGTACCAGAGCTCCGGTTCAAATATGTAGAGATATTTAATTACCTCCCGTAACTTAAATAAATTCTTTCTTTAAATACTGAGTCCTTTGGATCTGAAAGGATTTTTGTTTTCTACCATTAACATGTGAAACTCAGAGAGTTGATACCATTATCAGCTGACATAAGCCAGAAACCAGTTGTGAGCACTTGCAGAAATGATGCTGAGATGTTCTCAGATGGAGAGAAGGACATTAAAGCAGGGTGTGAACCAGCACCTGACACAACCAGAAATTCAGGTGAATTAAAGAGTTAAAGGTAAAGAAAAAATAGCCATAGAAAAGGCCGTTTTCAGTCCCTGAACTCGAAGAGCTTTCTAACATATACACACAAATATATTACTGCCAAACATTTATTATTCAAAAAACTACACCAGGAAAACTATTGTCTTAGACTTCAGAGTTAATTTTAATAGTAATACTCTCAAGTCTTGAGATCTCAAAAATAACAATGTACAGATGGAGCACATTTCATTTTCACTAGTCCTTGACAGCGTGATTTAATCACTAGGAAACCGTTACAGGTCCAAAATAATCCTCTTCTATTAACAATCAGTGGTTAAAGAAACAGAACGAAGTATATGAGGTTCATTTACTACGTCTTACCATTTTCTCATTTATTACAAACACTTGGATCAGAGGTGGTCCTAAAAGCAGTGGCTACTCATTACTGGATCATTTCTCAAAGACCATTAAGACTGGGTAGTTAAACAAAAGGTGATTAATGGAGACATGGCTGCTGTCAGTTTATGGCGATATAAACACATAGCTTTCCTGAACATTTTTGCACATTTTTTTCATTGGGGTGTGTTCTAAAGGGTATGTGCATCTAGATGCCACATTATTCTGTGTAAATTGTGAGATAATTATCAAGGGTTGGCTTATTATCTGGTGAAGAGAAATTTTTTTTGGGTTTTCTGTTTTCTATAGCCTATTTCCAAACAATCCTTTTTTTTTTTTTTTTTTGTTAAAGAAACCAAGACAGTTAACAAAATATGTGTGTGCACTTTTTGAATCTCTATGTTAACCTAGCTCCAGCTTCTCCCAGCCTAGACTCCACAGAGATTGTTGCCCTAGCAACAAACCAACATGTCAGTTGTCTCTACATGATTTAAATTGCATATTTTCTGCTTACCACCTATTGTTTATTACTCTGGTTAAGTCTGGTTAATTAACTGTGCTACTGTTTTTAAGGAACTAAATCTTGATCACTTTTTCCCCCTGCTGTTTTAGTGATCATGTTTACCTTACAGTAAAAGGAAACTATAATCAGAATGTTTTTTCATAAACAAGCACAAATTAGAATCTACGTTAGACCACAGTATCTTAGGTGGAGGTCTGCAGATA
Source organism: Chrysochloris asiatica (assembly GCF_000296735.1). Classification (NCBI taxonomy): domain Eukaryota; kingdom Metazoa; phylum Chordata; class Mammalia; order Afrosoricida; family Chrysochloridae; genus Chrysochloris; species Chrysochloris asiatica. Next base: position 9,998,898 of record NW_006408609.1, on the reverse strand, counting down.
GTTTGCTCATAGTCTAAAAGTTTCCCAAAGATATTTATATCTTCATTTTGTAGATAAAATTAATAAGCACATTTTGCATCGTCTAGATGCCCACCTTAGAATTGAATACCCAGCCACATAAGCCCCCAAGTTTGTATTGGGGTGTGTACAATGTTGGGGCAAAACACAGAGAAGATTTCACAACATCTGGAATTCAGAAGACAAATAAATCAGTCTATCTGTACCACTTTCATATGGCAAATAGTTTCTTTATGCAGTTGTTTCTGATGTGAAGCTGTAACTAAGTAAAGTCTTTAGATAGAACAAATGGTTATTACTTTACTGATAATTTAAAGATTGGTAGTTTGACCCATCTAGTGATACCTCAAAAGAATAAGACTGGTAATCTGCTACTATTAAAATTGCTGTTACTATTTTTGTTAAGTGCTGTTGAGTTGGGTTCCAACTCATAGAAACCCTTTATAGTGTTTCCAAGGAGCGATGGTGGGTTTGAACTGCCAAGCTTGAGATTAGCATTCCAGTGCTTATCTAATAGTGACAATGCAGCTAAGAATAACTTGTAGCAAGCTTCTACCCTGCAACACATGAGGTGACTTGAGTTAAAATCAACTCAGTAGCAAATAACAATAACAATAATAACTGAGCACTATATATAAATGAGGAATTTGCTTTTAATTTTAGCAATCAGGATAAGCAGTGGACTTCTAACTACAAGTTTGGTGGTTCAAATTCACCAGTCACTTCTCAGAAACCTCATACAGGATCGACTGACTCGATGGTAACAACAAAAAATATAAAAATATTTCAAATAATGTCAACAAAGTAAAAATGCTAACCTGGACTTTGAGTAAACTAAAGAGTTATTTCCATTTCTTGTGTATAACTTTAAGTTGACAAAACAACTTTACACATTTTTTATGTGTTGAATTGATACTTGAAGACTGATAACACATATAAGAACAAGTATTCTTAGTTCTTAAGTAAGAAACATATAAAATAAAGAAATAGACCAAATATAGAACTTCATCAAAGGCTATATCTTTTTACTACTACACCCAACATCATGTTTCAAATTTAATGATTAATTTGAATATTAAAATGTTATTGATTGTTTGCAAGTATTTGCAATTCTGTTTGGTGTTATAGCTGCAAAGATTTTATAAATATAAGGTATTCTTAGTTTTGCTTGTATTATATCTAAAGGATACAATAATAATAATTTTTTTTCTTTAAATTATTATTCAAAAATTTAAAAAATGCTAATAAATACATTTTCTCTCTTTCAATTTAAAGAGTACTAATAAATAGCACCTGAATTTAGAGATCATCTGAAGAACAGATGGTATGACATCAAGTACATCATACAGGAAAAAAGCAAAAAGTCATTAAGAAGACAAGAAAGAAGGAAAAGGTCAAAATGGATGTCAGAAGGGACACTGAAATTTGTTCTTCAGTGTAGAGATGCTAAAGCAAATGGAAAAAATGAGGAGGTCCAAGAGCTGAACAGACAAATGCAAAGGTGAGCTTGAGAAGACAAAGTCAAATATTACAATAAAATGTTCAAAGATCTGGAGTCAGAAAACCAAAAGGGAGTAACACACCAGCATTTCTCAAGCTGGGGGAACTGCAGGAAAAATTCAAGTCTTGACTTTCGTTATTGAAGGATTCTCTGGGCAAATGATTGACTCATGCAGAAAGCATCAAAGAAGATGGAAGGAATACACAGAGTCACTGTACAAAAAGGAAATGGTTGATGTTAAACTGTTTCAAGGTGCATTGAAATAATTGGTGAAGAACAAGGCACCAGGAATTGATGGAATAAAAATTGAAATCTTTCACGAAAGTGAGGCGGCAGAGGAGTCACTCACTAATCTCTGTCAAGAAAATTGTAAGACAACTATCTGGACAATTGATTGGGAAAGATCCATATTTGTGCCCATTCCTAAGAGAGGTGACCCAAACGGAATGAGGAAATCATCAGACCATCTCTTTGATATCCCATGCGAGTAAAGTTTTACTACAGGTAGTACAGAAATGGCTGGAAGCATACATTGACAGAGAGCTTCCAGGGATTCAAACCGGATTCAGAAAAGACCGTGCAATGAGGGATATCATTGCTGATGTCTGATGGATCTTGGCTGAAAGCAGAGACTACCAGAAAGATATTTACCTGTGCTTTATTGACTACACAAAGATGTTTGATTTTGTGGATTATGACAAGCTATGGACAACATTGCAAAGTATGAGCATTCCAGAATACTCAATTGTGCTCATGAGGAATCTGTACATGAACCAAGAGGCAATTGTTAGAACAGAACATGGGAACACTGAATTGTTTAAAATTAAGAAAGGTGTTATATTCTTTAACTATACTTATTCAACCTGTGTGCTGAGCAAATAATCCAAGAAGCTGGGTTATATGAAGAAAACTGTGGCATCAGGATTGGAGGAAGACTCATTAACAACCTGCGATATGCCGATGATACAACCTTGCTTGCTGAAAGTGAAGAGGACTTAAAATACTTACTGATGAAGATCAAAGAGCACAGCCTTTGGTATGGATTGCATCTCATGTATAAAAAACAAAAATCCTCACCACTGGACCAATAAACAACATTCTTATCAACGGAGAAAAGATTGAAGTTGTCAAAGACTTCATTCTTCTTTGATCTACTATCAACACTCATGGAAGCAGCAGTCAAGAAATCAAATGAAATATTGCATTAGGCAAATAGGCTGAACAAGACCTTTTTAAAGTGTTAAAGAGCAAAGATGTCAGCTTGAGGATTCAGGTGCATCTGACCCAAGCCATGCTCTTCCTCCTAGGCCAGTGGTTCTTGATTTTATGCTAGCCCTTGAAATGATCGAAAACTGACCAATTTCTTATGGTACAATGGCTGTGCATTCCTTCCATCTTCTTTTGACATATCCAGAGTCTTTCAACATTATGCACATGTCGTTGTTGTTGTTTAAGTGCCAGCAAGTCAATTATGACTCATAGCAACCCTGGAGAAGGTTTCTGAGGAGCAGCTGGTGGTTTTGAACTGCTGACATTTTGATTTGCAGTCCAGTGCTTATCCTATAGCACCATACCAGGAGTGCCATAAATATTGTAAACTGGGGCTCAAGATTTTCTTCAGTTCTTGCAGCTTGGGAAATGATTCTCGTGTGCATTCTTTTTGGTTTTCTTATCCCAGGTCTTTGCACATTTCATAATAATAATTGACTTTGTCTTCTCAAAGTCTTTCTCTTCTCTTTGAAATTTTCTGCTCAGATCTTCTATGACCTCATTTCTTCTAGTTGCTTTAGTGTCTCAACGTTCAAGGGCAAATTTCACAGTCTCTTCTGACATCCACTTTTGGTTTTTGTTTCTTCTCCCCATTTTTAAATGACCTTATGCTTTCTTCATATATGATATTCTTGGTAGCATCTCACAACTCTCTGGTCTTCAGTCATTAGTGTTTAATGCATCAAATCTATTTTTTTCTTCAGATTACGGCATCCCAATCACTAGAAATTATCAAAGTATTTTGATTGCATATTTTATCAATTTCACACTGAAGAAGTTCTTAGAGTATTTCAGTTTCATCATTACTGGCTTTAGTGGTTTGTGAGAAAATTTGAATAATACTGGTATATACTACCTGGTCTTCCTTGTAGGCATATAGGTATTACCCTATCACAGACAACATTTTACTTCAAGAAAGATTTTGAAATTTTTGTTTTGTTTTGTTTTGATGATGCCATTCCTGGCTTAGTAAACCACATGAGATTGTCTTATTCAAAATGGCCGATGTCAGTCCATTTCAATTCACTAATGCCTAGGATATCAATATTTTTGTGTTCCATTTCATTTTTGGCAACTTTCAATTTTCTTAGATACATGCTTTGTACATTCCATGTTTGGATTATCAATGGATGTTTGCAGCTGTTTCTTCTCATGTTGAGTTTTGCTACATCAGTAATGAAGGTTCCAAATGTCATTAAGGTCAACTCTGTTTTGAGGAGGAAGCTCTTCCCTTCAGTTGAATGCCTTCCAAACTGAGGGGCTTGTCTTCCACCCTCTATCTGACAGGTACTAACATGGGTGAAGTTGTTGTTGTTAAGTGCCATCAAGTTGGTTCTTATTTTTAGCGACCCTATATGGGTTTCCAAGGAGTAGTTGGTTGGTTTGAATAGACAAACTTGCATTTAGCAATCCACACTGAGTGGAAGGCATAAGGAAGCAAATAAATAAATACAATAAAAAATGTAGAAGTTGTTGAATGAAAATCTAATTTGGTCTGTAAACTTTTCCCTACATCACCACCACCACAAAAAATATACCCTTGGAAACAAATGCAAACACCCTACTCTATTCAAGATCTAGTTACTAGTGTTACATGTTAATGTCTAGTGTTCGCCAGATAAAATACACAATTTTAAAATAAATATTTTATTTTGTGATTTCCTAGTACTACAACAGTAGATGATAGAAGCTAATGATTTTTTTTACCAGTTAAATGAAATTCCAATTTTCAAAAAAAACCTGCTAATTTTCATAACTGGTCTTTCACATATACCTATGTTTTGCATTGTAAAATGAATCCATGTCATTTTTTCATAGATGCATATTGGTCTCTTAAAAATTTTCTTATTATGAGCATGAATTCTCAACTGGATTTCTCTGCTGCATTGTTACGTTTTCAAAGTATATACCTTGCTAGGATGGTATAATATAATAATCAAATATTCCTCTGACAGCAATAATCATATACAACTACTAAATCCTAATCTTTTAGAGTTCAATGCCCTATAAAGTGTTTCCTCATATATACATTTTTACAACAGCATTTGAAAGAAGGTCAATCACTTGCAATTTACAGGTGAAAACTAGCAGTAAAAAGACTTATTCAAGATAATAGCATTAGTGAATACTTTAACTGAGGATACTTTGTTTTAGTGATGTCTCAAAAACATCACCTCTGTCCTTTATCTTATTGACCCAAAATTACTCTAGCAGCTCTTCCTCTCTTCTTCCTGTCTCCAGTTCCTCTCTGCATCCAGAACATCTTCAGATAACTATAACTATTTTCCTCCTACAGAAATCAATGTGATGTTCTCATTCCTCCTTTTGAAAAGAGCTTCTGCTAGCTTTAAATTGATACAGTGTGGTACACCATTTGGTTTTACCTATTCCTCTTCTGCCTCTTCTCACAACCACTTTCATCACAATCACTGAAAGTTGTATAGAACTGAAGGAAAATAGTCATATAACATCCCCCAAATGGTGAGTGATAGGAAATGGAAGCTATTGAAGCATAATGTTATAATCAAATTATTTGAATCGGTTTCATCCTATTTAAAGTCTTACAACATTTTTTGTTCTTATATAAAGTCTGATTTGCTTATTGAAAACACACTCATGGAGAGACTTGCTACAGTATGCCCCAGTAATTCTTCAGATATTTTAGTTGTGATATGCTTAGGCCAAGAACAGGACACGTTGTTTCTCCTTAAAACACCAGGTACTTTCACTATTCGACGCCTGCGATGTCCTTTCTTCCTTCTTTGCCCAACAAACTTCTCTTTAAATATGAGCTCAACACTAGTATGATGCTTGCTTTACTTCCTTATGCAGGGTTACTGCCTGTTGTTGTTAGGTGCCAATGAGTGGTTTCGATTCATTCCTATGCACAACAGTGCAAAACACTGCATGGTCCTACATCATCTTCGTAATTGTTATGCTTGAAACCCATTGCTGCTGCCACAAAACACTGCTCATCCAATGTCAACCTTACAATCGTTGCTGCAGTTGAGTTCATTGCTGTTGCCACTGTGCCAACCAATCTCATTAGTGGCCTTCCTCTTTTATGCTGACCCTCCACTTTAACAAGCCTTCTCCGGGGAATATTCTTTTCGAGGGAATGGTCCCTCGTGATAATGTCTGAAGTATGAGAGATTTCAATTTCACCATCCTTGCATCTAAGGAATATTCTGGTTGTATTTCTGCTTACATAAGATCAAGGAGTCCTGATGTGGCGCTCTGGGTTAATGGGCTAGACTGCAAAGCCATTTGAACTGCAAGGTTGGCGGTTCAAGCTTACCAAGTGCTCCTTGGAAATTCTATACAGGGTCGCTATGGGTCGGAATCACTCGATGGCACTTGACAACAGCAACAAGATCAACTATTCTTGGATTGGTTGTTTCCATTATTTTTCCAAATGTTGTTAGAAATAAATGAAGGAATCTAAAAATGGACAGTATTAATTATATAAAAATTTTGAGATTATCTGCTATGACAGTCTATCTTTGATATCCTCAGTTCAAAGACTGTAATCTGGACTTCTTGTGAATGGAAGTCTACCAAACCAGGAACATAATGATGCTCAGGTTCTCCTTTACACTCAAAATATTTTTCTTCCCAAAGACAGTAAAAGAAAGAGCTCTGATTATTCAAGAGAGTATAATAAGTTCACAAATAAATTCTCTTCCTCTGTGCCCTGTTCTTTCATCTGAACCAAATTGCTAGTGAACATAAGGGATTCGAATCAGTTTCGGATGCCAGAAGAAACATTTTTAATGTTGTTAAAGTGAAAGTGGAAAATTGGGGGAAGGAGACAGAGAATAGAAATCTAGCATTTCTTTAATTAAACACACCAGCAGAGTAAAGTTGAGGTTAACAGAAGTAGTATTAGAAATTAACTTTCTACCTAACATAGAACTTGTTGTTGTTGTTAACAAAGTACCATTGATTTGGTTCTGATCCATAGTGAACATGGAACTTAGAGAAAGTCAAATCAAGATACTTAGTTAGGGGATTGTTTAATACTGTGTGAATGTATACAAAAGTATCTCACAAAATTCTGCCCGCAAATAAAAATGACAATTTTCTTTCTTAATTTGGGGTCTCATGTATCTTTCCTTGTATATTTATATAAGGAAGTTGTCTAACTAGAGTACATTGTTGTTGTTGTTGTTGTTAAATGCTGAGGCTTAAATTTGCACACACAATGTAAGTTAAAATAGTCCCTTACTTGGTGTCTGATCCTTGCTACCACTCAGCATTCCCATTTTATATTGGTTTTCTTATCCTCAATTTCATGCAATAATTTTCAAGAAGAGCAGCTTATTGTTGATGCTTATAAGAAATGATCCCCAAGAGACAGCAGAAACTTGAATACAATGTAGAAATTGTAAAAAATAGGAATCATTCTTTAGAGAAATAATATTTCTGAAAAAAACTGGGAGACTGTATATATATATATGTATATGTGTGTGTGTGTGTGATTGGGAATTCACTGAAACCTTGGGACACAGCTCTTATTAAGGTCAAATTTACTGTATTGCTATTTTGTATTACACACAGGACTTCTCTGAATTTGGCTAATTTATAAAAGGTCTCTCTTTCATATAAAAGTGGAGGAATTCAGGACTTACAGCAGAAGAAAGAAAGAAGCTTTAAGACTGTAAGAATAAAGTCAAGCATAGCCTTGATTTTAATAATGATCCCTCCTGCAGAGTCTGTAATAAGCAGCACATGGCCAAGAAGCTACAATTTATTTTCAAAATGGCCCCCTGTAGGTGACCTATTATTCATTAATGTAAAAATGACTTCCTGTGAACAACAAAAATGCCTCCTTTGATTTAGAAAGTACCTGATTTCTGAAACTAGTGATTACATATATGCTTGATAACTGATGGATAACTTCCTAGTCAACTTCTTACAGAGATTGTGGGCCATGACCTGATCTAGGCTAAATATAGTCAGATGGTTCCTTATTCACATGGATCTTAACAGGGTCAACTGAAGGCTTAGCGGCTTAGAAAAGAACATGTTGAAAGTTCATTGATTGCTTCAACAAAAGGTTCTGGGAAAAATGGCTCTCTACATACTGCAAACCACAAAGTTGTCAGCTAAACCCACCAGCTCCTCCTCAGAAACCCTAAACAGGATTGCTATAAATTGGAATTGACTCAGTGGCACTTAACAACAATAGTACATTTTTTTGTGGATAATGTGAGATATGGGTTCAAAGTGATTTTGCATGTTGTTGTTGTTATCTAGTGCCCTAGAGTCAGTTCTGACTCAAACCCTGGATAAGGTTTCTAAGGAGTGGCTGGTGAGTTTAAATCACCATACAATTCAAACAGACTTGTGACCCAGTGCTTATCCTACAGTGCCACACCAAAAACATTATTAGCAACCTAATTATGAGAGCTAAAATCATTCAACTTTATACATATATATATATATTGTTGTTATTGTGTGCCGTGGAGTCGGTTCCGACTCATAGTGACCCTGCACAGGGTTTCCAAGGCTGTTAATCTTTACGGAAGCAGAACGCCTCCTCTTTCTCCTGCAGAGCAGCTGGTAGTTTCGAACTGCTGACTTTGCGTTTCACAGCCCGATTCTTAACCAATACACTACCAGACTTCTCTCTCTCTCTCTCTCTCTCTCTATCTATCTATCTATGGGGAAAGCTTGGGGACCTTGTTTTTGACAGTGGATTCCTAGATGTGACACTAAAAGCATGCACAATAAAATAAAATAGATAAATGAATGTCATCAAAATTAGAAAATTTTGTTCAACGAAGACCTATAGGAAAAAATGTGAAGAAACAACCTAAAGAATGAAAGAAAATATTTGGAAATCATATATATGATAAGGATTAAACATGGAGGATATACAAAGAACTCCTACAACACACTCAACAACAAAAAGGCAAATAATCGAGTAAGTGAACAAAAACTTGAAGAGACGTTTCCTCTAAGATATACAAATAGCCAATAAGCATATGAAAAGATCTTCAATCTCATTAGTAATAGGAATGCATACTTAATCTACAATGAGATACCGCAATGTGATATCATTCCCATTGCTGTTGTTGTTAAGTGCTGTCAAGTCAGTTCTGACTCATAGCGACTCTGTGTAGGTTTTCCAAGGAACGAATGGTAGGTTTGAACCATCGACCTTGTGGTTCAAACTGACCTTGTGGTCTAGTGCATTTCCTGGTTGGCTACAGCAGGATTCCATCATTTTCACTGGATGGCTATTATTAGAAAAACAGAAAATAACAAACAATGGCAAGAATGATAAGAAAGTAGAACACTTTCCCATTCAGTGCTGATGGGAATGAATAATGGTACAGCTGCTGTACACACAGTTCAGCAGTTTCTCAAAAAGTTCAACATTAAATCACTATGTTGTTGTTGTTAAGTGTTGTTGGTGACTCTATATGGTTTCTGAGGAGCGGCTGGTGGGTTTGAACCTCCAATCTTGTGGTTAGCAGTCTAGTCCTCATGCTACAGCACCACACAATTAGGATTCAGAAATTCCTCTCAAACCAAACAGAATTGAAAGCTGGGACTCAAATACTGGTATACAAATCACTGCAGCATTATTCCCAACTCAGTGGAGATTGTACCTTCCTCCATGCTCTCTGGATCTAGGCTACATTTGGGAATATTTTTGACATAGCTTTTGGAATGTTATTCCTGTTGTTAAGTGCTGTCGGGTCAGTTCCAAGGAGCCGCCGGTGGGTTTAAACTGCCAACCTTGTGATTCAACCCGACCTTGCAGTCTAGTGCTTATCCTGCAGTGCCACACCAGGATTACACTTTTGAAATGCCATATTGAGCATATTGTAGCCAAAAATTCTGTGGTTGGATTCAACCATAGAGTCCAACAACAAAAGTTTGCAAAAAAGTTAATAATCCTTGCCCACAGTATTCTCAGTAAGTCTTGCTTCTTTCTTATCCTATCATCTTAATATTAGGGAGCTAATGCTTGTTAACCTATGAGCATATTTTCATTTGACATGTTAAGTTATTTGATATTGCCAAGAAATGATGAAGTAAAAATACATTGGAAATATTTTTTTTTCCTTTATAAAGTCAATATTTTTATTTCAAGGGTTAAAGCAATAAGCTTATACTAGAATCTACGAATATATGTGACTTATAGGGAAAGATAAGTTAGAATGTTGACATGTAGATTCTTCCTGTTTTAAAGAGTCTGAGCTCAAAATGTGATGCAACTTATGTGCATTAATGCCTTGCAAACTCCCACAGAAGATTCCCATTATGCCTTGACAACAGCTTGTCATCCATTTGGCAGAAATTTTACCCTTTGAGAACAACCAAATTCCAAACTGTGGAGGTGTTTTTTAAAATGAGAACTTTGGTTCTATTCTTTCTTTTTCATATATATATATATATATATATATGAATTAAAAGAAATTAAGATTCTTAAAGTACAGGATTTAAAGAAGATAACTTTTATATCTTTATGTAACCTATATTTTTAAAGCTTAACAATCAGAGGATGCTGACTTGCTGTTAATTTCCAACAAGGAGATACCACCACACATGGAAATAAAACTGAAAAGAAAAGCTTTCATGGATCTGACAACATATTTCTTCTTTGGGAATGGCTTTGGAATTCCATGCTCTTTTGAGAGATTCTTAATTTTAAGTCTTTGATCACAAAAGTTTACTCAACTTTATTTCCCTTCAATTATTCTTATTTACTCACTTAAGAAACAAATAAATACGAATATGGCAGGATGACTTGGAATAAATTAAAATCCAGGGAGCTACATGAGCTTTTAACCAATTTTTCCTTATACACAAGGCACCAAGTTAGGTTAAAATGGTTATATCTGTAATTCTAATTTCTGAAATTACTATAAAGCTATTTTACGATTTTGATTAGTTAATTAATGCCTATGTTGCTGTTAGGTGCTTTCGAGTTGTTTCTGACTGACACCAACTTTAGGCGCAACAGCATGAAACACCGCCTGCTTCTGTACCTTCCTCACAATTGTTCTGCTTGAGCCCATTGCTGCTGTCACTGTGCTACTCCATCTTGTTGGATGTCTTCCTCTTTTTTGATGACCCTCCACTTAATACCTATCTACTAATGTAAATAATACCTATATTACTATAAACAACATTAAACAATAAACAACATTCTTATCAATGGAGAAAAGATTGAAGTTGTCAAGGACTTCATTCTTCTTGGATCAACTATCAACACTCGCGGAAGCAGCAGTCAAG
>NW_006408609.1:9986816-9987445 GCF_000296735.1 Chrysochloris asiatica | reverse complement strand
AGACTGGAACAGCTACAGTGACAGAAGATACATCTTCATGATGAACCTGACCTATACTCAGAGTGGTAGTTACTCTAAATACCAACAGACAGGGAGAGTCTTCAAATCAAGTATCAATTCTATCCCCTCTGTACACAGGGTAGATAGGGATGGGCAAGTTGAACATTGGCTACCTAAAATGAGGGGGCAATAAAGGCATGAAGTGACTGGCTTACAAGGTTACAAGAGGGAGTTTAGGTTAAGAGTATGGGGAAAAGAGAGAGTCCCCACTGAATAGCTGTCATCTTGTCTAGATGGGTCTGGTGAAAAGAGATGGGGACGCAATAGTAAATAATTGTTATCATGACTAATCACAACTGACACAATTGTAAAGGTAGAAGTTTTGTAAGAAAAAAAGGGGAGTGGTTAACCTTTCAGTCCAGAAACAGAGGACCCTAGGACCATCAAAAGAGGAACGCACAAGCAGAATGCAGGACCTTATACAGAGAAGCAGCAGTGCCAGAGCTGGAAGCAGAGATGAGTGCATGGAGAGGGGAAGCAGCTGAGGACTCTAGATTAATGGGCTAAGAGCAGAGGGAATAAGAGCTGGTGGCCAGGAGCAGACTTGCAGAATGTGCCCTTTGGAGATG
>NW_006408609.1:9981054-9986716 GCF_000296735.1 Chrysochloris asiatica | reverse complement strand
GAGGTTGGCCCAGGATCGGACATTGTTTCGTTCTGCTGTGCATGGGGTCGCTATGAGTCGGTTCCGACTCGATGGCACCTGACAACAACAACAACAACATATTACTCTCTTGGTGTGGCACTGCAAGTTAATGCACTGGACTGCAAAGCTGGTTTGAACTACCAGGTCGGTGGTTAAAGCTCACCACATGCTCCTTGGAAACTCTATAAAGGGCCACCATGGGTCAGAATCAACTTGATGGCACTTAAAAGCAACAATAATAACAACATATTACTATCCTAATGTATTTTCTTATTTTGAGTCTATGATATAATCATTGGTTCTATGAATAATAACTGCTAATCATAAAACCTAAGACAAGCTAAAGATTTGAGTTAGAAGAAAAATTGAAAACATTTTAGAAATGCTATTGTTTTGAAGGAAAGCAAAAGATACATTTCACAATTCTCCATTTTTTTTGTCCACAAAGAATGCAGACTTAATTATGGTGTTGTTACGTTGTTAAGTATCAAGTCAGTTCTGACTCTTAGCAATCCTGTATAGAGTTTCCAAGGAGCAACTAGTGAGTTTGAACGCTGGACTTGTGATATTCTTTGTAGGGTGGTTAAGGATGGACTGGGCAGGCATTGGTTACTATCTGTTGTCAATCCAATGGTGCAGAATCAGGTGATGTCACTGCAGAATAGTGGATAGCTATGGCAGGTGAACAGGGGCATGGGAGCAAGTTCTTCTCTGTTTATCAAGTCGGGCATCAGGTTATTCTTGGTTTACCAGGATGGCGATTTACGGGAACACAGAAGTATGCTGTCTGCCTAGACAGACCAGGGTGGCAGGTTGGCAGGCTTTCAGGAACACAGTTGCCACCACTCATTGAGACAGGGGTGAGTGGGTGGCAGGAAGAAGAGCATCTGTATAATTGTGCAATGGTCACAGCTCTCCTGGATGGGGGAATGTGTGGTGCATTTGTAACAAGCTCTGAATGGGACCAAAAGCTGTGACAAACAAAAGTCAAAACCTATTCAATATTAAAAGATTCTTTTGTTGTTGTTAATTGCCATCGAGTCAGTTACAACTCATAGCATCCCAGTATAGTGTTTCTGAGGAGTGGCTGGTACGTTCGAGCCACTGACACTGCGTTCAAACTGACCTTGCGGTCCAGTTCATTATTCTGCATCTCCACACCATATTGTGACAAAATAACATAATTATTAGGTTCCTAAGGGAATCCTTCAATAATTAAATATTTAACAACACTGTTAAAGTTTAAGATTTAATTACTGAAGGATTCCTTTAGGAACCTGATAATTATGTTATTTTGTCCTTATGTTCTTTGTCTCACTAAATTTTTTCAAAAAAATAACTTACCTACCTGAACTAATCCAGAACGGTAGCTTTCTTCGGTATTTTAAATGAAAAAAACAGCCAACCAACAAACAAAACCTTCAGATATTACAAAATTGATATCACTAAGGTCACATAACTAGATGAGGGAAGCTAAAAAATCGAATTCAGTTCTGCCAAACCCTACTATTTTTATTTGTTCCACTTTGCTCCATGATTTGACACAAAGAATCAAGTTGCGATCTCTTCATCAGACAACATTCACTGAAGGACAAGATAAATATGTCAACCACCATTTATAATACAAAAGCATGATTGCTGTTGTTAAGTATCCTAGTCAGTTTTAACTCATAGCGACCCTGTATAGATTTTCTGAGGAGTGGCTGGTGTGTTTGAATTTTGCTGTTAGCAGTCCAATGCTCATCCTACAGTGTCATACCAGGTCTCCACAAAAGCAGGAGTGTTTTTGTTCAGTGCCATCTAGTAAGTTCCAACACATCACGACTCTTTATAGGGTTTCTGAGGAGTAACTGCTGAGTTTGCCATCCTTGTGGTTTGAAGTCTTGATCCTACAATGCCAGGTTTGAAGTGCTGATCTTACAGTGCCACACTAGAAGTCAAAAATCAGGATTGTTCTTTGTGTTTTAGGACCATCAAGTCAGTTCCCACTCATAGCAACCCTGTGGGGTTTCTGAGGAGTAGTTGATAGGTTTGAACTGCAAATCTTGCAGCTGGCAGTGCAATGTTTATCCTATAGCTTTGCACCAGGACTCCTAAAGCAGAATTGTTGTTGTTAAGTGCTGTCAAGTCAATTCTGACCCATAACAACCCTGTATAGTGTTTCCAAGGAGTGGCTGGTGAGTTTGAACTGCTGGCCTGTGTTTGGGAGTCCAGTGCTTTTCCTACAACAGCAGTGGGCTGTTAACAATAAGGCTTGAACCCACCAACCAGTCCATGAGAGAAAAACAACACAATCTACTTATTTAAAGATGAACAATTTTGGAAACACTATATATAGCATTCTATTCTGTCCTATAGAATATGAGTTGAAATCGATTCGATGGCAGTGAATTTGGTTTTACATGTATTTGCTAGCCAACTGAATGTTTTCTTTGGTGAAGTTTCTGCTCATGTCCTCTATCTATTTATTAATTGAATTGTTTGTCTTATTGTTTTTGAGATGCTGAAGCTTTCTATGCATTTTAGAGGGTTGTTGTTGTTAGGTGCCATCCAGTGACTCACAGTGACTTTATGCACAGCAGAACAAAACACTGCCCGATCCTGGGCCAACCTCACTATTGTTGCCACGCTTGAGCACATTGATACTGTCACTTGGCCAATCCATCTCTCTGGGGGGGTCTTCCTCTTTTTCCCTGACCCTTCACCTTACCAAACATGATATCCTTCTCCAGTGACTGGTCCCTCCTGACAATATGTCTGAAGTATGAGAGACAAAGTTTTAGAGGTTACACCTTGCCAAAATATGCCATTTCCAAAATCTTTTTCCCCCTGCCTAAAGATTCTCTTTTCACGCCTTTGGTAAAGTCTTTTGATGAGCACATTTATTGAATTTTCAGGAGGTTCCAGTTATCTAGTTTATCTTCTGTTGTTTGTGCATTTTGATTGCGTCTGACAGTTTATTTATGCCCTAGATTAAGGACTCTCGCTTTATTCTTGTTTTCTTCCATGAACTTTATAATTTTAAGTTTAGCATTTATGTCTTTGATTCATTTTTGAGTTCATTTTTGTTTTTGGTGGGAGGTATGGAGCCTGTTTCATCTTTCTATAAATGGATATCAGTGTTTGCCAGCACCATTTGTTGAAGATTCTTTCTCTTGCTAATTCAATGGACTTGAAGTCTTTGTTGAAAGCTGACCCTCCATAGGTGAACAGACTCACTTTTGTTTCTCAATTTTGTTCCATTGGTCTGTGTCTGTTGTAGCAACCTGTTTTAATTACTGTGGCTGTATAGTAGGTTCTGAGATAGGTAAGTATGGGACCTCTTACTTTCTTTTTGATTTCTTTAAGAGTAGTTCACTTATTCAGGGCTTCTATCATTTCCATGGAGTCCTGGTGTGGCGCTGTGGGTTAATGCATTGGAATTCAAAGTCTATTTGAACTGCAAGGTCTGTGGTTCAAGCTTACCAGCTGTTCCTTGGAAACTCCATACAGAGCCCACTATGAGTCAAACCTGACTTGCCATCACTTAACAACTTAACAACAATTCTTTCTATCTAAAGTTGATGATAGTTTTTCCATCTCAATAAGAATGATGTTTAAACTTGGACAAGATTGGATTATATCTATAAATTTTGGGGAGTATTATTGATATTTTCACAGTGTTAAATCTTTTCCATCTGCAAGCATAGTTTATTTTCTTTTGATTAATTACAGTAGTGTTTTATAGTTTTTTTTGTGTGTAAGTCTTTATATCCCTAAATAGATTTATTCCTTAGTATTTTCTCTGTTAGGAGCGTATTGTAAATAGTATTGTTTTCCTAATTTCCTTATCAGCATTGTCTTTATTTGTAAAGTGGAATCCAACTGATTTTTGTATGTTAATTTGGTACTCTGAAATTTTGCTGAATCCATCTCTTCGTTCCATTAGTTTCTTGTGCAATCTTTGGGATTATTTATGTATAAGAGCATAGCATTTGCAAAAAGAGATAGTTTAATTTCTTCTTGGCCAATTTGGATGCACTAACACTTCCAGCACAGTATTGAATAGGAATTGTGAAGTTATTGTTGTTAGGTGCCATCAAGTTGTTTCTGACTCATAGTGACTCATAGAGACATCAAGTTATTTCTGGCTCATAGTAACCCACAACAGAATGAAACACTGCCCAGTCCTGTGCCACACTCACAATTGTTTTGCTTGAGCCTATTGATACTGTCACTGTGCCAGTCCATCTCATTGTAGTCTTCATCTTTTTCACTGATCCAATACTTTACCAAGCTTGATGTCCTTCTCCAGGGACTGGTCCCTTCTGATAACATGTCTGGAGTATGAGACATTAAGTCTCATTATCCTGGCTTCTTGGATCAACTATCAAAACTCGTGGAAGTAGCAGTCAAGAGATCAGACGACATATTGCATTGGGCAAATCTGCTGCACAGGAACTTTTTAAAGTGTTGAAGAGCAAAGATGTCAGCTTGAGGACTAGGGTGCACGTGATCCAAGCCATGGTATTTTCAAGAACTTCATATGCATGTGAAAGCTGGACAGTGAATAAGGAAGACTGTAGAAAAATTGATGCTTTTGAGTTGTGGTGTTGGAAGAGAATATTAAAAGTGCCATGGGCTGCCAAAAGAACCAATAGATCTGTTTTGGAAGAAGTGCAGCCAGAGTGTTTCTTGGAAGCCAAGATGGACAAACTTCGTCTCTCATATTTCAGACATATTGTCAGAAGGGAGCAGTAGCTGGAGAAGGATATCATGTTTAGTAAGGTGGAGGGTCAGAGAAAAAGAGGAAGATCCTCAATGAGATGGATTAGCCAAGTAGCAGCATCGATGGACTCAAGCGTAGCAACAGTAGTGAGGTTGGCCCAGGATCTGGCAGTGTTTCCTTCTGCTGTTCATAAGGTCACTATGGATCTGTACTGACTCAATAGTACCTAACAACAACAACAATGCTGGACTAAAGGAAGTAATTAGTCAAAAGAATTAAAGGGCCACATGAATCACAACCAACTTTAACTTGGGACCAGAAGAACTAGATGGTACCTGACTACCACTACCATCCATGTTGCTGAGGAAGATAATAGAAGTTCCCAGATAAAATGGGTAAAATTATAAAGCAAAATTCAAATTAAAAAAAAAAAGAAAGACCAGACTTATTGGTCTGAAAGAGATTGGAGGAACCCTTGAGAATATTATAAGCCAATTTCTAACTTGAAACTCAAAACACTCTCAGAGGCTGTTTCTCACCTAAATAATAAATGGGCTTATAAAATAAATAATAACACCCATGAAGATTGTGCTTCTTAGAACAATCTTCTGTATGAGACCAAAAAGGCAACATTTGCCCAAAACAAAAACAACAACAACAAAAAGAGAATGCAAAGAAGGGCAGGGAAACCAAATGAATAGAAAGAGGGATATCTAGGGAAAGAATGCAATGCATATTGCAGAGATTGCAACCAATGTCAAAGAAAAATTATTTTATGAATTGGTGTTGGAAAACTAATTTGCTATGAAAATTTATACCTAAAGCACAATAAATGTCAAAAAAAAAAAAAAAAAAAAGGAAGGAATAAGAGGAAATAGCACATATAAACCCATTGAAACTTAAGAGAGCAGGTCCGAGTTAGGGAGTCACTTT
>NW_006408609.1:9979125-9980954 GCF_000296735.1 Chrysochloris asiatica | reverse complement strand
TCAGAAGTAGTTTGTCACTCTTTCTTTCTAGTCTGTCTTTGTTTGAAAGCTCATCTGAAACCTGTCCACCATGGGTGACCCTGCTGGTTATTTAAAATACCGGTGGCATAGCCCTCAGAATCACAGCAATTCAAACCACCACAGCATGACAGACAGACGAGTGACGGTTGCGTGGTTGCTGTTAAGTAGGAATCTCCTTGTGCTAGGGCCCTTAAGTCCGGCTCAAAGGCGGGATTTCTGTCCTTGGATGTCAATCAAGAGGCAGAAGCACAGCAGGGGCGACTGGGTTGTAGTGAGACGCTTTGGGCTGGGCTTGTGGGTCTCTTAAGTTGGTCGACCCCGCCTCTAAGCCATGATCCAATGGTTAGGCTTGGAAGGCCTGTCCTGCAATCTCTTCCTGCTAGGCAGCGTCTCCCCATTTACCTGGTCTCCAGACACCTCTCACCCCACCGCTCCGTGTTCTGGGTTTCATTTAACACCACCACCAGGTCTGCGCAGTTGTCGCACAGTTGTCGCACATCGTTTAGCCGCCGCCCTCCATGATAGAAGCATGTGCAAATACTAGTAAGCTCACTAGATATCAGAAGTGACTGGAAAGCACCTAACAACAAAACCATCAGGTTAAAAACAATTTTCATTAAATCTCAAGGGTTGAGAAAATCTTCTGTTCTCTGAGACTCTCTATGCAATGACTCCTCTGTATATACTCTAGTCTTGGCCCTGAACTCTGGATTCTGAGTAGATGCCCCTCAACACTGGGTTTCATCTTTGCTTCCAGGCTCACTGGAATGGCAGCTCTGCTCTCTTGGCTTTCATCATCCCCATATTCTTAGTTCATCTGAGTGGTGACCCTGTCCTCTCAGCTTGAGTAGGCCCTCTTCTGCTTCCTTGGTTCCAATCCCCTCCATGCATCATCAGCCACCCAAAGGGTATATCCCAGAAACCTGCTCCCTACACTTCCCCCTCCTCCCCCCAGTTTTCGGCCCACAGTCCCTTTCCCTCTCTGGGTCCAAGGTCCCCAGTCGCTTCATCACTCCACATCATCATCTCTGTCTCTATCTCAGGCATCTCTGTTTCTCTGGGTAGGGTCCCGCTCTTGGCTCTTCTCTGTTTATGGTCCCAGAGGCCTCCGCTCCTATCCTGGAGATTTACTCACTCCCTTCCTTGTTATAAAACTTCTACCTTTGCATTTCCAACCCTCATAATCTGTCCTGATAAGCATTATTCCTTACAGTATTACGAGTTACCCATCTGTATCTCCTTTGATCAGCTCCATCCAGGCAGATTAAATAGTACCTACTGAGATTCTGCCTTCTGCCATGCTCCCTAGCACCAGGTTCCCTCTTGAAAGCTTGTAAGCCAGTCACTTCTTGCCTTTGTAGTTCCCCCTCCCCATTTGAGTATCCAATGTCCAAGCTGCCCTTCTCCGTCCGCTCTGTGTGTGTGAGGGTGTGTGAATGTTTCTTGCTGTGAAGATTTGTTCCCTCTTTTGAGTCACTGCTTCATAGGTATAGGTCAAGTTCATCAGACCGTATCAGCTCACTCTTTTTTTCGTTCCCCTCTTCTTTCCTCTCCTGGTTGAGCTCTGATTATCCAGTCATCTGGTCCAGGTCACATGGGTATCATCTGCAAGTGTGGGCGCTCCTGTGTATATGTCCTCTCTTCCCATCAGCCAGTAGCTCCACTCTCCTCTCGAGTCCTCCGTGGCCATGCCACTGACTCTGGGTCCAAGAGTCCCCAGACCTCTTCACACTGCTTGCCAACCAGGTCCCTTACTGGGTCCACAGAAGTCCACTGAACATTGTAGAGCTTAGCTTGCCGCTTCATTG
>NW_006408609.1:9969438-9979025 GCF_000296735.1 Chrysochloris asiatica | reverse complement strand
ATAGAGAGAAATACTGTTAACTGATGGTACATGGAGGAGATTATAATCAATGTAATGAAACAAGGTATATATTGTTGAATGTAAAACTGATGATATGCCCTGTAAACTTCAACTCAATCCACAATAAAAACCTTAAATTAAAAAAAAAAAAAATGCATCAGTTAAATGCTTCACTTTTAATGGCAGGATCTGCAGTTAGAACCCACATTCACTTCATGAAAAGAAGATGTGGCAGTCTGCTTTTGCAAAGATATATAGCCTTAGATATATTTATATACCGAAGATATCTGATTTACTCTATCTTATAGAACTGCTATGAGTCAAAATTAACTCCATGACTATGGGGTTTTTAGGCTAAACCTAGTCATAATTTCAAATGCCATCAGACAGCAATATGGAAAATGAACTAGCAACAGAAAAGACTAGAGGCTTTTTTTTTTTTTTTTTTTTTCATAACTTCAAATGTGTTGCAACAAGCTAGACATACAAAAGATTTTAGGGTTTATTACTCCTCTGCTGAAAAATCCCCAATCATCGCAGATCAAGTCACAACAGAATCTTTATGCCTTCTTTTTGCCAACACCAGCATTTGTCTTTTCAGTCCCCCGGACTTTCTTCATTCTGTTTTTGCATTCCTTGCACTATTTTCTTGAGCTGTTTTTCTTCTCATACAGATAATGTCTTGCAAGTCTGTGTTTGGATTCATTTTTCTTTGCATAATTTAAGGAATTGTAAACCAGACCAAAGCCAGTAGTCTTGCCACTGCCAAAATGGGGTCTGAATCCAAACATAAAGATGACATCTGGTGTCATCTTATACATTTTGGCAAGTTTTTCCTGGATTTCTGTCTTAGGTACTGTTGTTTCCGCTGAAGTAGGTAGTTGGTCATGAATTTCCTGGTCTGAATAGTTACTGTATGGTGGAAGAAGGTCAGGCAGCCAGGGAGGAACAGAAAAGCTGGAGGCTATTTTTTACTTTCAGGCAAAAAATGGTAAGATAGAATTGAAGTGAGTGTATTTAATCACCGGTTAAACTACTGTTACAGATAAAATAATAGCAAATATGAGTTTTACAGCTTTTGCTTCTCATCTTCCTGGGAGACTCTGTTTCCTGGCCTTTATTCCTCATGCACAACCACCACTGTCTGTCAATGGAGGCTTGCCTTTGTTGAAATGATGATGAACAAGTCTCAGGGAAGCTTCCAGATCAAGATGAACAAAGAAGAAAGCTTTGGGGATCTACTTTTGAAATCAGTTAATGAAAACTCTATGCATTACGTAACACAGCTGTTCATGCATAGGGCAGATCTAGGCAATATTTTGTCCCAGTATGCATGGTGTCACTGTGAATCAGGGGCCAACTTCATGGCTGCTAACAACAGCAACTCATTTTATCTTCACTTTCTCTATCTGATAAGCCTTCCAATATTTTCTGTGCCCAAGCAGATCACTAGGGGGTTCACAAGTTTCTCCTGAATACAGATACTTCCATTTGGGTTGTTCTAGTTACCATTGTGTGCATACCATAAATAGAGGCAAAGTTCAAGAGTAAAACTTTTGAGACATCTCACCCATATAAACTTCCACAGGCTCTTCTTGACGCTTTCAAACTCCTTTGAATTTCTCAAGTTTTGAAAGAGGTGAAATCATATCACATGCTGTACTCCTTCATTCTATTCATTGATTTCTCACTTCAATGCTTTGGTTGGTTGGTTATGTGCCAAGGAGTCGGTTCTGACCCATAGTGACCCTGAACAGGGTGTCCGAGGCTGTAAATCTTTATGGGAGCAGAATTCTAGCCGTATCTTTCTCCCGCAGAACAGCTGGTAGTTTTGTACTGCTGACCTTGAGGTTCGCAGCCCGACTCGCAACCACTATGCTACCAGAGCTCCTTAGTCTCTTGAAAATCACCCATTTTATAAGAAATACTGACTTAATATGACCAGAAAAGAGATGCAGGATTTAGGTGAAAAAAAGTATCATATTCCATGTAACATTTGTAAACAGTTTTTCTTGGTTATAGCCACTTGGAGATCTTATTTTTCCAAGATTTTAACCTGGGGTGCACTACAAAGTTACACATATTTAAGGTTTGCAGTCTGGGAATTATATAAAACAGATTCAGGCTTGGAGATATACATTCATTTACTGTTGGATTTGAATAGCTATTTCTATATTAGCAGGGTAAGTATGTAGACAAACATGTTCTCCAAGGATAATGAGGGCAGAATGATTTCTATAGGAGTAGTACGAGTCAAGAGAAATGTATTGGTATGTTTATTTGTGCCTGGAGCACAGGAAGAAGAAGAGGAACAAACAAAACAACTGCTCTCCCTGAAGCAGGACTTGGGAGGGTCGGAGACGGGTTGTTCCTACAACCAGCATAACAAAAATGTTTTCCTGCTCATTTTGCTACCTTCACCACTCATTATATTCACTTAATATGTTACGAATCAGGCTGCGAACCTTAAGGTCAGCGGTTCGAAACTACCAGCCGCTCCGTGGGAGAAAGATGAGGCTTTCTACTCCCGTAAGGATTTACACCATCGGAAACCCTGTACAGGGTCGCTATGGGTCGGAACCGACTCGACGGCACTTAACAACAACAACAACAATATAATTTTAAACGATCATTTCATGTCTTAAACACATCTTCTCAACTCTATTAGGGACAAGTGATAAATAAAATTTGTTTGGTATTCTACCTACATGTGTTGAGTAAACTATAACCAAGCATGTCAAAAATTTCAAAAACAAGAAAATAAAAATGTGCTGTCATCACTTATATATTCAGTAAATATAATCCATGAACTGAAGCTCGGGCTTCAAAAATTTCCCATCCTTTATCAGGGTGTATGTATAAAAGAGGCTTAGTAAAATTTTATCAAGCAGTTTCTGGAATTAAAAAAACTGGGCTGCTTGCCACACCCCACATCTTGATCTTGGAATGCAGACAATCAAGATTTAGGGGATGTAAGGCTCTAGGCAAATTAAGATGATATAAACCATTGCATTACATGGTGGAGAAGGTCTACCCTCCTCCTACTCAAGATGCCTGGGAAACAGGAAATACAAGCTCAATTAGTGTGGCCTTTATGCTGTGGAACAGAAATCGTCTCATGACAGAGAACAGTGAATGAATATTATTGATGATTCTTTGATCAAAGGAGACTTGACTGTTGCTATTGTGACAGCCATTTGACAGCAGGCTTGCAAAACAACACAAGTTAATGCCTTCACAATTACTGAACATTTGTGCTGGAAAAAAAACAAAACTTGCTTTTGATCCTTGCTAGGGGAAAAAAGACCAAGAAACATCCTGGGTAGAAGTAATTCAGAGCTCTTTAAGAGGTATAGACAAGTTAGCTATTTTACAGAGCATTTTAGTCAATGTAGAGACTATGTTGACTAAAATTCTGTGTAAAATAGCTAGTTTGAGCATTTTAGTCAATGTAGAGACTATTTTGGAGTCCTGGTGTGGCGCTGTGGGTTAATGAGCCAAACTGTAAAGCTGTTTGAACTGCAAGGTTGGCGGTTCAAGCTCACCAGCTGCTCCTTGGAAACCCTATACAGGGTTGCTATGTGTAGGAATCAATTCGACAGCACTTAACAACAACAACAAAGAGACTATGTTGGGCATAAACACACCTAAAAATTGACCACATACTTGCATTTTGAGGATCTTGTGGAATGTTTTAGTGGTGCAAATGATTAAAATGATAAACTATTAACTGAAAACTTGACTCTTTGAGTCCACCCAGAGTCACCTGGGTAAAAGACCTGGTGATCAACTTCTGGAAACTCAACAACTATGAACTCTATGGCACTGTTAGACTCTGACACATAATGGATCAACATGAGCTGAAATTGACTCAACAGCATCTGTATCCTATTTGAGGTAATTACACCATGTAATCTCGTTGGAAGTCAATGTCTCCTTTCTGAATAACGAGGGCAAATGGAGCACACCCTGGGAGCCATGCAGTATAATAATTTAGTTCCCTCAGTTGAATTCATTCATACATAGCTTAGAATCTTCATGCTATGATGAGTACAAGGATGGTAACAATTTGTTCTCAATATTGGTGACCATGACTAGGTCACATGAGATGCTATTAACTAAGTTAATTCTGTTTTTTGTGTTTTGTTTTTTAAAATACACGTACAGATTATTTTAAGTTAGCCACAATTGTTGTTGTTGTTAAATGCTGTCGAGTCGATTCTGACCCATAGCGACCCTGTATAGAGTTTCCAAGGAGAAGCTGGTGAGCTTGAACCGCCGACCTTGCAGTTCAAATGACTTCACAGTCTGACGCATTAGCCCACAGCGCCACACCAGGACTCCAGCCACAGTAGGTTTCTTTAATTTATAGCAAAACAACATCCTAATTGATAAACAAAATGGGTTGACACAGCAAAAAGAAATATAGGGAAAATTAAGATGGGTTATGTGGTCAGGATGCATCTAGTTAAAATCCTACAATATTTTGGTCTGAGACTTTAGTAACATATGGCAAAAATTTATGAAACTGCTAATAAAATTGTCCTGCATTCACTTAGGCTTAAGTTCTGAGAGACAGTAGCTGTCACCCTAGAATGGTAGCAGGAATTCCAGGACCATATGGTGGGATGACCCCTCATAGTTAGATTATTTAAGGAAAGGGAATTACAGATTTCAATATCTGTATTCAAGAACTGGAAATGATACATAAGTGGACTTGGCCCACTTTTCTCTTAGCATTTTGTGCCCTCAGAGCAGATTCCCTTTTCTTGTCCTATAGTTCTTTCCTACTTGCTTGAATATTATTCCATTATCACCTCACCATTATGGTGAGTCTCTACTAAGAGGAAGTCCATTATTCACAAGCCTCCACTATCCATACTTTGTCCAGATCTGTTACTAGAGTTAGGTGTCAATCTAGGAGTTCAACTACAAATAAAACTTGAAAGATGGTTGATAATCTTATGAAAAGGAACTAAAGACTTACCAATTGATATTGGAAACTATCTGTATACGAACAGATTTTAGGTGTTCATATATATAAGGGAGAAAAACTTTTAGATCACTGATATCAGCTGCTAAGATTAATTTTCTCTTGCCATACTATGAACATTGGTACGAATTTAAGTTTCTTAAAAACATTCCATGTGTGCTTTGAAGAAACGAATACAGTTAATCATCATCTCCAAGTGACTACATAAAGAACCAAACTTCAAAATTATAAATTTAATGGATTATGCAACTTTGGACATTTACCAACTGCTTTGTTTTCATTCCCTCCATTTCCTCCCCTTAGCTGCCTACACTTGAGTTATTATCCATCACTATAATTACTGATATATTCAGTCTGACTAGGTTAGGATAAGTGATTATGGAACAATCTTATGTGTTTCTATTAGAATTCTTCCATTGTTTTGTCTGAATCCCAAGTCTTTTCTCCCAGTTGGCCATGGCAGAGGAGGGAATTAAGAATGAAATCACTAAAATAATCTCATACAAAGGTTAAACACTTCTCTCCTTAGGAAACATGCATCTCTATGAATCACTGGCACTGTGGGCTAAAGCACTGGGCTACAAGGTGTGTTTGAACCACAAATTTGGTGC
Organism: Chrysochloris asiatica; assembly: GCF_000296735.1. Classification (NCBI taxonomy): domain Eukaryota; kingdom Metazoa; phylum Chordata; class Mammalia; order Afrosoricida; family Chrysochloridae; genus Chrysochloris; species Chrysochloris asiatica. Next base: position 9,973,421 of record NW_006408609.1, on the reverse strand, counting down.
TTTAAACTCACCAGAATCTCCTTGGAAACCCTATGTAGCGTCGCTTGAGTCAGATGCAATGGGATGGTACTTAACAACAACAATGGACTCCTGGTGTGGCACTATAGGATCAGCAATGGATTGTGAACAAGGTCAGCAGTTCATCTACCAGCTGCTCCTTAGAAACCCTTTACAGGATAGCTATGGGTTGGAACCCACTCTACAGCACTTAACAACAACAACAACAACAATATTCCCAAATCATTTTTCAACAAATTAGTTTTGTTTCATCCACCACTAGAGTTTGCCTTTAGCAATAGACCTAATATTCATGTCTTTTATACATTTTCTTTCATAAAAATTCTCTGGGAACTATTAATAGAAATTTAAACATAATGAAATATGTTTTGAAAATACAAAAAAATAATGGCAATAGTTGCTTTTTTTGAAAAAGAAATTATCCTAAAATCTACAAAAGACTATTAGATGCTGTTTAGTTATCTAGAACTGCTACAACAGAAATACCACAAATAGATGCTTTTGATGAACAGAAATGTATTCTCTCACACTGTAGGAAGCCAGAAGTCCAAATTCAGAGTGTTGACTCAAAGTGAAGTCTTTCTTTCTTGTTAGTTTTAGGGAAGGCCCTTTCAGTAACTGTAGGCCCAACATTCCTTGGGGATCTACATGCATCTTAGCATCAGTATTCTTCTGAATCTAGGAGCTTCACCAGTGCAGGGAAACCAGGTTCAAAGTATATACTCCACTCTTCGTTCTTCTCTCTTGGTGATAGTTCCCTCTGAACTTTTACATCTCAAAAGAGATTGACCTAATCTTGTAGGTTGCACCAGGCCTCATTAACATCATAGCAGTGAGGACTTATTACACATATGATAATTACATTATCTGAAAACTGATCACATTGGATCACATCATAGAGATAATCGCATCATATTAGATCTCGTCATGGAAGAGATAATTACATCTTAACTGCTACACTGCTGAGAATCCTGACCCAGTTGAGTTGACAAAAAATTTTAATCATCACAGATACTTAACTAAGTTGTTCTCTAGTATTCATGGGGCGATTGGTTCCAGGACCCTTGTGGATACCAAATCTGTGAATGCATAAATTCCTTACGCAAAATGGTATAGCATTTGCAAATAACTTATGCACATTCTACTGTATACTTTAAATCATCTCTAAATTACTTAAAACATATAATACAATGTAAATGTTTTTTAAATAGAACTTTACATTTCTTTTTAGACTTTAATGGATTGCTTTGACCATTTAACGCCCTTCCCCGCACCTCCATCTTGATCCACCATTGGTTGAATCCAGGGATGTGAAGCATGATGATACAGAGGGATGAGTGTATGAATTTAAAAAAATAATTTACTCAATGTGACACAGTGAATTTACTTGATATGGCCTTTGTTTCCAGAGTCTATAACTACTATCAAGTGATAGTGTTGTTGTTAGTTGTTAGGTTGCCTTTGACTCACTTTCAACTCATAGCAACTCTGTGCACAGCAGAATGAAACACTGTCTGGTCATTCTTTGTTTTAGATATCTAACTGAAATACCACAGGTGGATGGCTGTATTATCTTACAGTTTGTATTATGTATTATCTTACAGTTTAGGCAGCTAGAAGTTCAAATTCAGAGTGCCAGTTAGAGGGGAAGGCTTTCTCTTTGTCAGCTTTAGAAAAAGTTCCTTGTCTCCTTTTAGCTTTTGTAGGCCCAGTATTTCCTTGTAAATTTCCATACTTCGTTGGGATCAATCTTTACCTGGATCTAGGAGATTCAAAGTGCAGCGACCCAAGGTCCAGAGGACATCTTCCAATCTTGGCTCTTCTATCTGGGTGACTGTAGGTCCCTCTTTCTCTGCTCATTTCTCTTTCCTTTTATATCTCAAAACAGATTGACTCAAGATACAACCTAATACTGTATATTGCACCTGACCTCATTAATATCACAAAAGTGAGTATTTACAACACAAGGATATTTATATCAGATCAGTGCTGATCACATGATGGGAAACTTACTACACTATATTAGAGCTGTTTATGGAAAATTACTATGAAGTGCAAAGATATCAGTTTGAGGACTAAGATGCATCTGATCCAAGTAATGGTATTTTCAAAAGCCGCCTATGCATATGAAAAATAGACAATGAGTAAGGAAGATCTGTGAGTCAGAACTGACTCCATGGCACATAACCACCACCACAACCACCACCAAGGAAGATCCAGAATTGATGCATTTGAGTTATAGTGTTGGAGAAGAATATTAAAAGTACCATGGACTTCCAGAAGGACAAACAAATCTGTACTGGTAGAAGTGGAGCCAGAATGCCCTTTAGAAGCAAGGATGGTGAAACTTGGTCTCTCAAACTTTGGGCATGTCATCAGGTGGGACCAGTCCTTGGACAAGGACATCATGCTTGGTCAAATTGTTGTTGTTGTTAGGTGCCATCAAGTTGGTACCAACTCATAGCGACCTAATTTATGCACAGCAGAACGAAGCACTGTCTGATCTTGGGCCAACCTTACTACTGTTCCCACACTTGAGTCCATCGATAAATGTCATTTGGCCAATACATATCGCTGGGGGATCTTCCTCTTTTCCTCTGATTCTCCACCTTACCAAACATGATATCCTTTTCCAGTGACTGCTCCCTCCTAACAATATGTCCAAAGTATGAGAGATGAAGTTTGGTCATCTTGGCCTCTAAGGAGCACTCTGACGGCACTTCTTCCAAAACAGATCTATTGGTTCTTTTGGCAGCCCACAGCACTTTCAATATTCTCCTCCAAAACCATAACTCAAAGGCATCACTTCTACGATCTTCTTTATTCACTATCCAGCTTTCACATCCATATGAGGTTATTGAAAATACCATGGCTTGGGTCAGGTGCAACTTAGTCGTCAAGCTGATATCTTTGCTGTTCAACACTTTAAAAAGATTTTGTGCAGCAGATTTGCTTAATGCAATACGTCGTTTGATTTCTTGACTGCTGCTTTTGTGAGTGTTGATAGTTGAGCCAAGAAGAATGAAGTCCTTGACAACTTTAATCTTTTCTCCAATGATAAAATGTGTTTATTGGTCCAGTGATGAGGATTTTTGTTTTCTTGACACTGAGATGCAATCCATACGGAAGGCTGTGCTCTTTGATCTTCATCAGTAAGTAAATATTTTAAGTCCTCTTCATTTTCAGCAAGCAAGGTTGTATCATCTGCATATCGCAGATTGTTAATGAATCTTCCTCCAATCCTGTTGCCACGTTTTTCTTCATAGAACCCAGCTTCTTGTATTATTTGCTCAGCATACTGGTTGAATAAGTATGGTGAAAGAATGCAACCTTGTCACACACCTTTCTTAATTTTAAAACATTCATAGTTCCTATGTTCTGTTCGAACAACTGCCTCTTAGTCCATGTACAGATTCCTCATGAGTACAATTAAGTGTTCTGGAATACTCATACTTCTCAATGTTGTCCATAGCTTATAATGATCCACACAATCGAAAGCCTTTGCATAGTCAATAAAGCACACTTAAACATCTCTCTGATATTCTCTGCTTTCAGCCAAGATTCATAGGACATCAGCAATGCTATCTCTCTTTGGGGTCCTCCTGTTTTTCTCTGACCCTCCATCTTACCAAGCATGATTTCCTTCTCTAGCAACTGTTCCCTCCTGACAATATGTCCAAACAACTGTTCCCTCCTGACAATATGTCCAAAGTATGAGAGACGAAGTTTGGCCATCTTGGCCTCTAAGGAGCATCCTGGCTGCATTTCTTCCAAAATAGATCTACTGGTTCTTTTGGCAGCCCATGGCACTTTTAGTATTCTCCTCCAACACCATAATTCAAAAGCATCACTTATTTTTATTTTTATTTTTTAGTGTTTTATTGTGAATTATATGATAGTTTACATGGGAGAACATTAGTTTTACATTCATTCTATTGTACATCGTATCATTGTCATGGTTACAA
>NW_006408609.1:9957261-9964812 GCF_000296735.1 Chrysochloris asiatica | reverse complement strand
TTCTTCTAGCCACTCCAGGCTGGTCTGCTCATCCTTTCAAGTGGAGATTTCTCATCTCTGGAGATCTGGATGTGGTTCAGGTTTCTACCTATAGTTTTATGTATTGCAAAGTCTCCGCAGGAAGCCTCGTTCACTGGCTTTGTAGTATTTTGATGTTTGTAAATTTATGGAGGCTTCCTTTATAACCTAACACATAGTCAATACTGAATAATGTTCCAGGTGCACTGGAAAAGAACATATATCGTGCTATTGTTGGGTTGAGTGCTCTGTACACATCTATGAGGTCAAGTTAGTTGATTGTGCTGTTTAGTTCCTCTATAACTTTGTCGAGTTTCTTTCTGGTTGTTCTGTCCCTTTTCAAAAGTGGCATATTAAAATCTCCCACTGTAATTGTAGATTTATCTATTTCTTTTATTCTAGTAGGGTTTGCTTTATATATCTTGGTGCTCTTTCATTGGGAGTGTAGATATTTATTATGGTTATGTCGTCTTGTTCAATCGATCCTTTAATCATGAGATACTGTGTCCTTCTTTATCTCTTATGCTGGTTTTTGTTTTAAAGTTTACTTTATCGGAGATTAGTATTGCCACTCCTGCTTGTTTTTTGTTGCTGTTAGCTTGGTATATTTTTTTCCATCCTTTAACTTTTAGTCTGTTTTTGTCTTCAGATTTTGTTATCCTTTTTTTCTGCTTGCTCTTCTATCTTAGCAGTATCGAGAGACTTGTCTTCCAGCTCACTGGTTCTGGCTTCCATTTCTTCAATTCTATTCCTTTGCCCTTTCATTGTATTGTCCATTTCTGATATTTTATTATTAATCATCTGGACCTCTTTTTGCAGGTTTTGAATTGATTCCAATGCTATATTTATCTTATTTGGTTGTTTTTATTTGGTTGTAGCACTTTACTGACTTCTTCCTTATTTTCTTCCACTCCTCTGTGAAGCATTTGAATTTGTCTCCATATCATCCTTCTGAATTCTTTCTCAGGCACATGCAAAGCCTGTTTTTCTTCTTGTGTAAAGTCTATGTCTGCCTCGAGCTCATTTGTCTCAGTTCTCTTTTCTGTTTTTGGACATGTGCTGAGATCTTTTGCTGCTTTTTCTTTGACATTTTCATTAATTAGGTGCATTTTCAATGATTAAATGACTGTGTGTTGCTGCATTGTTAAGCTTACCAAGTGTCTCCTGGTGGATGTAATCTGGGCATAGGCTTCCTTCTCATGTGTACTCCCTAGCAGCTGGTATTGGCTTCTGTCCTGATGGTGGGATATTATGGGGTATTCTTGTAGCTTGGCTATATGGCCCTGATTGGGTAATGTAGGGAAAGAAAGGTCCCACCCCCAGGAAAAATGTGTGATCAAAAGGACCCAAAACAGAGACAATATAAAAGCAGAGACAAAAACCACCACGCAAAAATAAAAATAAAATTGTAGCTGACTGACCTTTGCTGCGCTTGTCAGTTTGCATGCACAGCAGAAACCTCCAGCAGTGGGTGGGAGTGTCTACTTGCTCAGGCCCCTCCTTTAGTCACCTCCGTGGAGGTATGTAGATAGATATTGAGAAGTTAATGGGAGAAAGACTGTCCACTATTTTTATCTCTGTGCTGTGGGAAAACTGTGACCTCAATGCTGGCCCCTTTTGGTGTTGTGCTCCCACCCACCTGAAGGTGTCTGGGCTGGGCAGAGAGGTTGCGTCAGGGGAGAGGAGGAAAGAAATGTGTAGACTCCTCCACACCTCTTTCTTCAAATGCTGCTGTGTAGTTTTTAGTGCTGCACTGTATCAGTCTGACTGTGGCCCCGCCCTCTGATCTCAGCCTGGTCAGAGTGGCTGCAGGTAGAGTCCCACATTCCAATCAATTCCAAAATTGCAATATTTTCCTTTATACAGTGATTCTTCCACCAGTGTTTGCGGAAAACTGATGCCCTGCAACTTATACTTGATCCAGAGCTCTGAAGCCGCTCTGTGAAAGTACTTTTTCTGTTTTTTTCGTGCCTCCCCTAAGAAGCCTGTACTACCTAACTCTGATTCTCCCACCTCCAAACCAGAAATCCTTATAACCAGTAGTTTTATGAATATCTTTTCTCATTAGAATTCAGTCTGTGTCTAGTAAAAGAAGTACTCAGCTGCGAGGAAAATGAATTAGACTTAAAACAATTTTTAAAATGCTTGTAGTCCTAGGCTACCTTAACAGATAAATTTCAGAGATTTATTTGTTTTGAAGCTGAGCTGCATTCTGTGCGAGGATTATTTTTCTTGAACTCGACTCAGGATGTAACCTAAAGTTCTGACCTACAATATCAGCCTGAACTCATCCTTGATTTCTTTAGCTCTGGGGGAGCTGTCAAAAGTGTAGGTCAGCGGCTTAGCAGCTAATTTCTCTCAGTGAAAATGTTGCCCCAAGGAAATTTTCACTTCTTGGAACTTTTGTCTTCTTTTGAATCTTGATTAACAATTTTTGGCTACAGTGTGAGTTTTCCCAATGTCATCATGGCAATTGATTATATACCTTGTTTAGCTTTTCTAGTTGTCTTATAGGGAATGTTGATTTAATGTACACAGTCCTATCTAACTAAATATAGAGTATATCCCCATTTATTAACTCTTTATATCCATTCTCAGATTTAGATGTGCATAATGACCACCACATTCAAGATTGAAATATACCGTAATGTTGATAATGTTGTTGTTGATATTATATATCTTATATGCTAACTTGATGACAATGAATTAGAGAGGTTGGTAACTGTATTTGTTTGTTTTATTAATTGCCTCCAAGTCTCTTGTTGGGGATTTCTTATAATTTAAATGCCTTCCTACATGAAAATTACGTATTCTTTTTCTACTAATCTATGGAGGCACTTAACAACAACAGAAACCTCATGTACCAGTAGACGTCCTGGTGTAATGCTTCAGGTGAATGCACTGGATGGCAAAGTTGGTTTGAAATGCAAGGCTGGCAGTTCAAGCCTACCATCCGTGCCTCAGAAACCCTATACAGGATCGCTATGGCTCAGAACCGACTTGACGGCACTTAACAACAACAGCAAACCTCAAATTCAATGTCATTCATAACCCTTCTTCTACCTCCTCTATACTCCATCATGTTCTTCCTTGAAATACTACTTTACTTGTTCTCTGTGTCATGCACACAGCAATTATAGCTATTACAGTTTAGCAACTATGGTAAGCAAGATGATCTTGTTTGCTATCTAGATTATAGACTATCCTAAGATGGAATTTGAGTATTGGTGTGGTGCTGTAAGCTAAGCTAAGCTCTGGACAGCTATCTGCTAGGTTGGCATTTTAAAACTACTAGTCACTCTCAGAACATCTATACTGGGTAGCTATGAGTTGGAACCAACTCAAGGACATGTAACAACAACAATAAGAGGGAATTTAAACAGTTATTTTAGTACTACAGATAAAATAGGGAGTCTAGAACTTGCTAGAGATATCACCTGAACTATTTTCCATCATCTAAGGGAATTTCCATTGTTCTCTGGGTTACACGCAAACTTTTGAACATTACCATAATCTAATGTCTTCCATTGGGAGAATTTTTAAAATTGGTATGTGGATCATGCTGCTGGTGGTGATGGTGTTCAGTGGATTCAGTTCTGACTCATAGAGATCCTGCATAGGGCTTTCGAGCATGTAAATCTTTATGGGAACCAAAAGCCTCATCTTTCTCCCATGGGATGGCTAGCAGTTTTGAACTGCTGACCTTGAGGTAATCAGCCTGACTTGTAACCACTATGTCACCAGACTTACTGGGTATGTGAATACTTTCTGTTTTTTGTTTTCTTTTTAATTTTACATTTAATAGGATGATTGCAAAAAATAGTTTCCATTTTCATTGAAATGTGACTTTTCAGCTTCTCCATTAAGAGGTCATGTCAATTCCCTCACCCTTTAACTATGCAGTTTATTTTGGGCAATAGAATGTGGGAAAAATATTGAGATGCTCCTTTCAAGCCAGGGCCTCATAGGCCTTGAGTATTTTTTGTTTGCTCTCTTGCCACCTGTCAAATAATTAGAACAAGCACAGGGTACTTTGCTAGATGATGAGAGACTAAGTGGAACAGAATTTATTTATCTCAGCTGAGAGCAGCCTAGATCAGCCAGCCCCTAGCCAACTCCCAGCTAACTGCAAAAGCATCACTGAGCTGAACCAGTTACTGAAACCTGGTTGCCAGGGGCTGATCCCAGGACTACCAACTCTTGGCTGAGTTCTTCCAGTACTACTATTCTTTCAGTTCTACCCGACCCTTGCTCTAAGGAACCTTTGAGCCCCTCCTTGTATTCCCAGGAGATGTCCCTAAACTTCAGCAGTCTGCTTGGGCTCCCCTCACCCTCCTCCTGCACCCTGGCATTGGCCTCCTTTCACCACCCACTCCTGTACTTCGGAGTGGTCTCCTTCCTGCTCCTGGTACTGCTTGCAGAGAGATTGGGGTGGTGGTGAGAATTTAACACCCGCCCTTGTACCATAGGCCAACAGTTTCTTCAGGCGCCTCCTGACTGCATCAACTGACAGCCCCTACACCACTCCCACACTGGGCTCTTGACCACCATGGCCACAACACTCTTCCACCCCCAGGTCATCCCATTCAGCTCCTCTGCATTGAGCTTTGTACTGCAGAACTGACCCCAGCTGAGAACTCTGACCTTCTGTGGCTGGTGCTTTGGCCACTAGCTTCTCTGGCTCAGCACTCTCTATTGCCCCCATGAGGCTATGTGAGGACCTGCCACAACTGGTGGGGCTGCTCTCAGCTGTGACTCAAAGGTGCCCAGCTCATTCTGCCTGGTTGCCCTTCACTGGAAAGGGGGCCTAGATCCTGTCTAGTGTCAACTCCTGCTGTCACCACTAGGCATGACGTTAGCTCACCCGATAGTTGATCTTTCATTATTGTCATAAATGCAAAATGTCGGATAATGAAATAGTCGAGAAGTGAAGTTATAATAATTAAAACTGAGTAAGAACTGTTTTAAGTATTTCATTCTTATGCTCTTTGAATTTTTGATTATATTGCATTCCAGAAGACCCTTCAGAATAAATTCTAAACCTGCATTGAGTAAAGATTGAAGCAGCCTTTATTAATTTTAACTTGAATCAGTAGATTTTGGAGTCTGTGTTTTCCACTTTTTGTTCCTGGGGAATCCTTTTCCAAATACTTTTCCTTATTTTTAGGATTCTAATGCATTGGGGATATTGGGAGAGAAGGATAATGCATGGGATGCAAAAGAACATCAAATGAAGGGAGGCATTCCAATCATAATTGCTTTAATGCTGATGCTGTTTTTAAGTGCCTTATAATCTGTTTCCACTCATAGCTGTCCTTTATAGGGTTACTGAGGAGGGGCTCGTGAGTTTGAACTGATGACCTTGAGAAGTTCAAACAGATCTTGCAGTCCAGTGCTTATCCTACAGGACTTTTTTGTGAATTATTTAATCTGAGGCTCAGTTTACATTATCTATAAAATGAAGATAATAGCAACTTTAAAGAGACTTAAGATACTATAGATGAGTTGCTATAGAGTAGGTTCTGACTCATAGTGACCCTGCATAGGGTTTTCAGTGGAGTCCTGGTATAGCACTGCTGGTTAATGCACTGGGATGCAAAGTCGGTTTGAACCATAAGATCGGGGGCTCAAGCTCACCAGCTGCTCCTTGGAAAACCTATACAAGGTCACTCTGGGTCAGAACTGACTCGACGGCACTTAACAACAATAGTGAGTTCGATCTTACTCGACAGCACTTAACAATAACACCAACACTCTAGGATAACAATGGCCTGCTAACTGCAAGGTTAGTGGTTCAAAATCCACCAGCCACTCCTTGCAAACTCTACGTTGTTGTTGTTAATTGTCATTGAGTCAGTTCCGACCCATAGCAAACTTGTGTAGGGTTTCCAAGGAGTGACTGGTGAGCTTGAATTGCTGACCTTGTAGTTTAAGTTGACATTGCAGTCCAGCACATTAACCCACAGACCCACACTAGGACTCCACACTAAGATGCTAAATATCCTTAAATTTCAGTGCATCCTGAATACTACCATTTTAAATGTCTCAGTTTTCTAGGGCTGGCATATCAAAATATCACAAAGTGGGTGGCTTTAAAAACCTAGAAATGGATTTTCTTCCAGTTCTGGAAGCTAGAAGTCCAAATTAAGAGAAGTGGCAGGGCTACATTCTCTGGTTCTGTCAGCACAAGGGGAAGATCCTTCCTTCTCTCTTACAGTTTCTATTAACTCTGTGTGTTTCTTGGCATTCCTCGGCTTGTGGATGGATCCTAGCATGTTGTCTTATCCTTGAGTATGACTCTACATGTGTCTGTCCTTCTCTTTTATAATATGCTACCAATAACACACTAGGATTAGGGCCCACTCTGCTTTAGTACTATCACATGTATGGCAATTTGTTGTAGTGTGGTGCCTTGTATGTTTTTATGATGCTGGAAGCTATGCAACCGATATTGTAAATACCAGCAGGGTCACCTATGGTGGACAGATTTCAGCAGAGCTTCCAGACTAACACAGACTAGGAAAAAGGAGAGGTGAACTACTTCTGAATGTTCAGCTCCTGAAAACCTTGTGAATAGTAACAGAACATTGTCAGATAATGTACAAGAATATGAAAATATTATAGTACTATAATATTGTCAAATATAGTGGCAGAAGATGAGACCCTCAGGTTGGATTGTTGTTGCTGTTTTTGTTAAGTGCTGTCAAATTGATTCCAACTCATAGCGACTCTGTATAGGGTTTTTGAGGAGTGACTAGTGAGCTTGAACCATCAACATGCAGTTCAAACTGACCTTAAAGTCCACTGCATTAACCTAGAGAGCCACACCAGGATTCTTCAGGTTGGAAAGCACTCAAAATATGACTAAGGCAGAGTTATTTCCTCAAGTAAAGTTGACCATATTGGTGCATATGGAGCAAAGCTTTTGGAACCTTCCTTTGCTAAGGGGGCACAACACAAAAGGAGAAGAAACATGCATTAATAATCAGAATATGGAATGTACGAAGTATGAATCTAGGAACACTGAAGTTGTCAAAATAAAATAGAACTCATAAAGATCAATATGCTAAGTATTAGTGAGCGGACATGGACTGGTATTGAATGGTCATCTTGACTCTGATAGTCACATGGTTTACTAAGCCAGCAATTACAAATTGAAGAAGGATTTTGTCCAATTCACCATTAAAAAGAATATTTCAAGATCTATCTTGAAGTATAATGCTGTCTGTGATAGGATAATATCCATTTACCTACAAGGAAGGCCCTCCATGTGAGAGAGATGAGGCTTTCCGCAACTTGCAGTTAAACAGCCTTGTGGCCCAGTATTCCGTGTTGTTGTTGTTGGAGCTCCTCACTTAAAATGAAGAGAAACAGCTGTAAATATCCATTGAAAATCGGAACATGGAATGTATGAAGTATGAATCTTGGAAAATTGGAAGTTGTCAAAAATGAAATGGAATGCATAAACATCAATATCTTAGGCATTAGTGAGCTGAAATGGACTGGTATTGGCCATTTTGAATCTGACAACCA
>NW_006408609.1:9919454-9954636 GCF_000296735.1 Chrysochloris asiatica | reverse complement strand
AGTGAGGTTGGCCCAGGATCGGACATTGTTTCGTTCTACTGTGCATGGGGTCGCTATGAGTCGGTTCTGACTTGATGGCACCTGACAACAACAACAAGGAAAGCCAGTTAGTACAATTATTATTCAAATTTATGCATCAACCACTAAAGCCAGTGATGGTGGAATTGAAGAATTCTATCAACTTCTTCAGTCTGAAATTGATCAAGCATACAGTCAAGGTGTATTGACAATTACTGGCGATTGGAATGCAAAGGTTGGGAACAAAGAGGAAGGATCAATAATTGGAAAATATGGCCTTGGTGATACAAATGATGCTGGAGATCACATGATAGAATTTTTCAAGAACAATGACTTATTTATTGAAAATATTTTTTAAACAACATCAGATGGAATACACAGGAATCAAATTGACTGCATTTATGGGAGGAGATGGTGGAAAACTCAGTATCATCAGCCAAAACAAGACCAGTGGCTGACTGTGGGAGAGTCCATTTCAGCATACAAATGCCTAGGATAGACATCTTATGCATTCCATTATACTTTTGGTAACTTCTAATTTTCCTAGATTCATATTTCATACTTTGCATGTTCTGATAATTAATGGATGTTTTCAGTTGTTTCTCTTCATTTTGTGTTAATACAAATGGAGAAAAGATTGAAGTTGTCAAAAATTTCATTTTGCTTAGATGTACAATCAACACTCCTGGAAGCAGCAACCGTGAAATCAAACAATATGTTGCATTAGGCAAATTTGCTGCATAATATCTCTCAACAGTGTTTAAGAACAAAGATTTAGTCTGAGGAATAAGTTGAACCTGACTCAAACCATGTTATTTCCAGTATCCTTACATGCGTATTAAGATTGGGCAATGAGAAAAGAAGACCATAGAAGAATTGATGAATTTGAGTTATGGTGTTGTTGAAGAATATTGAAAAATACCATGGACTGTCAGAACAAACAAATATGTATTGGAAGAAGTACAGCTAGAATGTTCCCTGTTGTTACTGTTGTTAAGTTCAGTTCAGTTGGTTCTGACTCATGGTGACCTTGTACAGGGTTTCCAAGAAATGACTGGTGGGTTTAAACTGCCAACCGTGTGGTTCGCAGTCTAGTACTGATCTAACAGCACCACACCAGGACTCCAGAATACTTCTTAGAAGCCAGAATAGTGAGACTTTGTGTCTTATACTTTGGGTATGTTTTCAGGAGGTACCAGACCATGGGGCAGGACATCATGCTTGGTAAAATTGAGTATCATTGAAACAGAAGAAGACCCCCCAGTGAGATGGACTGACACTGTGGTAGCACCAAAATGTTCAAGTATGATAACTGTGAGAATGGCAGGACCAGGAATTGTTTTATTCTGTTGTGCGTAGGGTCACTATGAATTGGAACCAACTTGAGGGCACCTAACAACAACAACAACAAAAATAACTACTGTAGCATGATTTCATTTGTTAAGTTAACTAATAACGTCAGCAAAGAAAAACCTTAGTTCTCAAAACATAATCACATTTGACCAGTTCTGAAATTTGCATTTGAATCTATCTTTTTTGGTGAACCCAATTAAATCCACAGTGTTCAATAAGGGGTTTCATTATCATAAAATCCCTTGGATAGTTTTTATAAACTGAACTAAGTGTCCAAACTGTATAGCATAAAATTTTAACTCCTTGAACTGTATTTTTGATTTATACATTTCCCCCACCTCAGGCAAGATGGCTTCTTACGCCATCTGTGAAAAACACGTTTTCTCTACCAGACAGTTCCATAGTTCAGGACCTCATTCCACTCACTTTAAGGATCCTTTAATTTAATGTTTGCAAAAAAAAGGAGCTCTGGTAGCATAGTGGTTATAAATTGGGCTGCGAGCCTCAAGGTCAGCAGTTTGAGACGACTACCAGCTGTTCCGTGAGAGAAAGAGGAGGGTTTCTGCTCCTGTAAAGATTTATGGCCTTAGAAACCCTGTGCAGGGTTGCTATCATCGGAACTGACTCCACAGGACATAACCACCACCACCAAAGGTCTCACATTTCAGGCAAGATGGCTTGTTATGCCATCTGTGAAAAATAGATGAGTTTCTCTACCAGACAGTTCAATAGTTCAGGACCTCATTCCACTAACTTTTAGGATTCTTTGACTTAAAGTTTGCAAAAACTTTAGTAATAGCAGGACAACAAAGTCAGAGAAAGAACTAGTAAACACAAATTAGAATATAGACACTAATTATAAATCATGAATCAGGGAAGACAAACCATACAGGGTGAGTTGACCTCCTCAGTGCTGTTTGATCAATTAGTCAGACTCATCAACAGTTTGAAACTACCAGCTGTTCCATGGGCAAAAGATGAGAATTTCTTCTCCTTTAAAGATTTACAGCCTCAAAAACCCTATACTGGAATCGACTCCACGGCACATACCACCACCACCACCATGGTAGAGGGGGAATTGGTGAAATCATAGTGGATTAATAAGTAGCTGCAGTTGACCTAGGGAGCAGGATTCTTGATTTAACCTATGCTTATCTTCTTCATACTGCTTTATCCCTCTATCTATCCATCCATCCACATCTATGTTTTATACTCACTCATCACAATATAATTTGCTGCATTGTATGAAAGGGCTTCAAAAAGTTCATGGAAGAATCCCATTATCTTTTATTTCTATTTTCCATGAACTTGTTGAAGGCCACTCATATTTTCCTATTTGAGTTTTTTTCTTCCTTAGTTGTGGTTGAGTTGATTCTGACTCATGCTGAGTCTGTAAGTGCAGGATTATCAAAGCTATGGCTTTTTGGAAGAAGATTTACCTAATAAGCAAGGTAAGTCTGGGCTACCTTGTGCTTACTTACTAATCTGTAGTGAGCCACTTCACAAAAAGGAAAAATTCATATGAAATGGTTCACTACAGATTAGGAAGTAAGCACAAATAAGTCTGTGCTTACCCTCATTACTGAGTGTTCCGATTCTGTCAGGAATTGTATTTTGATAAGAAGCTTTGATTTTCTAGAAAGGCAGTGGGATTTGAGGAGAGACAGAGACCAGTCATACCTAGAAGCAGAATCTTTGATACAGGGAAAAACGTGAAATTGTTCACTCCATGCTAGTAAGTAAATCTGTGCTTGTTTATAGGCTAATCTGACACTATCTTCAGGTTTGTCTTTTGAGGTGCCTCTGGGTGGGTTTTATAAATAACCTTCGGGCTAAAATTCAAGTGTCTAAACTGTGTCACTCACAGACATCTCGTTTTCTTCCTGAGTAAACTGCATTACTTTGAAGACAAAGACTGAGTCATGTTTTCTATATATGCAACACTTCCCCAACCTCAATGTATATTTGCAAAATGAATAACAAACAGTTCTTCCTAAGTCACGATTCTAAACATATCTGAATTTAAAAACTGCAGCTTCAGCCCCCAATATGGACAGACTTTACTGACACCAGTGATTTAAATAACCAACAGAGAAAGAAAATTAATGTTTGAACAAACAAAGAAATAAAGCCTGGAAATAATGAAATGATGATGAAAAATTGCACGTGCACATGATTTTACATACAATAAAAAATGCAAGATGATATGTTCAGTAGGAAGTCCTGGTGTGATGTTGTAGGATAAGCACTGGACCGCAAGGTCGTTTGAATTGCAAGGTTGGTGGTTCAAACTTACCAGTTACTCCTTGGAAACCCTATACAGGGTCTCTATGAGTCAGAACTGACTTGATGGCACTTAACAGCAACAATGACATTGTTCAACCATTGCATCCATCTTCCAAAGAACCAAAAATCAGTTGATTGTCTCACCAAGGCCAACATTGAATTCTCAAAGGTAATTTAAAAATATTTTGAGGTTTCCAGCAAGAGGAAGGACACTCTACAACAAAGATTTATTGTTGTTATAAATGACATCGAGTTGGTTCTGTCTCACAGCAACCCTGTGTAGGGTTTCCAAGGAGCAGCTAGTGTATTTCAACTGCCAACCTTATGGTTTGCAAACCAGTGCTGATCCTACAGCGTCATACCAAAATTGCAACAAAGATATATGAGAGACCAAACAAAACAGTCACAGATGAAAATCCTGGAACCCTGAACTTCAGCAGAAAGGTTAGAGAAAAGGATACAGCATTTGCTGGGAAGTGAAGCTGAGCAGGGACTGTGAGAGGAGTCTAACTGGTGAACATCCAGCCAGATGCAATAGGACCATCTTGAGTTTTTGGCAACAGAAGGTATAGCCTGGCAATGCAGATTCACAGAGGTGAAGAGAAAGGTGCAATTCCTTCTTTTTCCCCCCACTCCCCTCATTACCAGATGTGTGGCCAGTTTCTACCCTTATCCACCCCCAGTTCACACCCTGTTCGCCAAGAGTTCAAAGCCATGAAACTAGGAGCCATGCCAGTATGTGGTGGGGACCAGAGTCACAAAACCAGCATTTAACCTATCACTCCGCCCCTAAATGTCCTGTGGTTCTAACAGACACTGAAACCAGCTCCATCAAAAGCATGCATGAAGTACTTTTGGACTGAGTGTGGCGAACATAGACAACACTGAGTCTTATGGGAACTCCATCTGGGTCCAGGAACACTGCTGTCTCATCCCTTCCACACCCACGGAATGAGCTACTTGGCTTGCAGGAAGGAGCTCCCCAGACTTTTCTCCTCTCTGGGTCCAACAGCTGCATTGTTTTTGTTTTTTGGGTTGTTGTTTTCCTTTTCTTGTCTCACTGTTTTTGTTTATTTACTCATTCTCTTTTTTCCATTCCCTTGAATTTTGTCCTTTCTATTTCAGCTTTTGTTTTTCCTTTTTCTGTTTCTCATTTCCCCTCTTCTTTTTTCCCCCTCTTTTGATCTTTCTTTACTACTCTCTACTCACTTTTCCTTTTTATGTTCCCTCTCTCTAGTTACAAAAAAAGAAAAAAAATTTCTACCTTTAGTGTTTTTCTTATTTTTCTCTTTTATAGCTCCATTACCCTGTCCCTCTCTTCTTTATTTAGCTTTACGTTTTTCTAGTTGCTGACTGTTTTTAATGATCTTTTCTTTTTTATTATTTTTTCTCTTAATTGTTGGGTGCTTGCTTGTTTATTCTGTTTTGCTTCCTAGTGTGTGTGCTGGGGGTGGCAGTTTTCTCCTCTTTCCCACTCAAAAAGAAACAGAAACTGTGTCCATACAGCCCATTCCTCTGCAGCTCCACCCACTGGAAAAGAGACAGTACCAGCACCCATATAACCTGATCAATGACAGAAAGTAGTCAACATCAGCTAAGTCCACCTTAAATTGAGGTGTACCATGGTGAATGGAGAATGGTGCATACATTTTCATTCTTTAAGTTTACCCACAGAAAACAGTTATTGAGAGCCTAAGAGCACATCAGCTCATAATCATCAATTAAATACAAATATGAAACATCACAGTGTCCTGAAGATAACAGATAAATTTTGTTCACACCAAGAAACAAGAGAGAATGATGACACAAGCAAATGACCAAGATGCAGAGCCAGAAAACATATCTGAGGAAGAAAAGACAATACAATTAACAGAAGAATTCAAAAGAATTATAAATCCTTCAAAGGATTTACAGAAAGATCAAGAAGAGCAAGGAAAACACACACAGAAAAAAAGATTTAAAAGAATTCAGGAAGACACTACAAGTCCAAACAAACAAAATAAATGCAAGTTTTGAAACAATACAAAACCAGTAATTAAAAATTCAGAAGATTAATCATAAAATTTCAGAAATGGACAATACATTGAAAGGGCAAAGGAGTAGATTTGAAGCAATGGCAGCTTGAACTAGTGAGCTTGAAGATTAATCTCTCAATACTAATGTGCTATAAGAACAATCGGAAAGAAGAGTAAAATATTCAAAGAAAAACTTGGAGTTCTGTGGGAAAGTATGAAGAGGAATAATTTCCAGGTTATCTGAATTCCACAAAAGAAGAGACTATAAAAAGCATAGAGAAAATGGTTAAAGTGTTGTTGGAAGGAAACTTATCTAACATCATAAAAGATGAGAAGATAAGTGTATAAGAAGCTGAAGGAACCCCAAACAGGATAGTTCCCAAAAGAAAATCACCAAGACATACCAGAATCAAATTTTCTAAAAGCAAATACAAGGTAAGAATCCCAAGACCAGCTCAAATTAGGTGAAACTCGGACATTTTCGGATAAAGAAAAATGAAAGGAATTTATAATAACGTGACCAGTTGGACAAAAAAAGCTAAAGGATGCTCTTGTGACTGAGAACTATCAACAGCAGGCATTAAGCTGAGATTAACATACATGACAACACCATCAAGAATCAGTACTGATATGTTGTTGTTAAGTGATGTCTAGTTGGTTCTGACCCCTAGCGATCCTTTATAGGGTTTCTGAGGAGCAGCTGGTGAGCTTGAACCACCGACCTTGAAGTTTAAATGGCTTTGCACTCTGGTACACTAACCCCGAGCACCACATCAGGACGTCAAAGAAACTTACAAGATTGAATATAAGGTACCAGAGGTATCAATTTACAATGAAGTCATTTGCAAAGCAAAAAGAAGGAATACTGTGGATGCAAAATATCCAAATGGCAAGGAAGTCAAGTATTTTTCAAGATAAAACAAACTTTTTTAAATTGGGGAAAAAAAGATAAATGACAGGGTAACCTCAAAGAAAATACATCAAAAAGAAAAAGAGGAAAATCAGAAAGATTTTGTAGACATTAACATGACAGAAATGAAGAAAATGAAAAGAAATTCCACAAACAAAATTAATTCAGCACAGTGGAAAAAAGAAACCAGCAACATCACACACACACAAAAAAAAACATGAAGCAAAATGACAGGATCTAAACCATACCTATTGATAATTACACTAAAAGTAAATGGATTAAATGTACCAGTTGAAAGATAGAGAGTAGCAAAATGGTACTTCGTCTTCAAACATATATTCAAGAAATATGAACTGTGATAATAGATTTATGCACACTCATATTCATTGCATTCACAACAGCAAAAAGAGACAGCCTACATGCCCATCAGCAGAAGAATGGTTAAACAAACTTTGGTATATACACACAGTGGAATATTAAGTAGCATTGAAGAATAACGATGCATCTGCAAAATACCTCACAACATAAATGAACCTAGAGGACATTGTTGTTGTTAGGTGCCATCAAGTCGGTACCGTCCCATAGTGACCTTAGGCACAGCAGAACAAAACACTGCCCAATCCCTGGCCAACCTCACTATTATTGCCACGCTTGAGCCCATTGATGCTGCCACTTTGCTAATCCATATCACTGGAGTCTTCCTCTTTTTCTCTGACCCTCCACCTTACCAAACAAGATATCCTTCTCCAGTGGCTAGTCCTTCCTGATAATATGTTTGAAGTATGAGAGATGAAGTTTGGACATCCTGACCTCCTAGGAGCACTCTGGCTGCACTTCTTCCAAAACAGATCTATTGGTTCTTTTGGCAGCCCATGGCACTTTCAATATTCTCCTCCAACACCATAACTCAAAGGTATCAATTCTATGGTCTTCCTTATTCACTCTCCAGCTTTCACATGCATATGAGGTTCTTGAAAATACCATGGCTTGGGTCAGGTGCACCTTAATCTTCAAGCTGACATCTTTGCTATTCAACCCTTTAAAGAGGTCTTGTGCAGCAGATTTGCCTAATGCAATACGTCGTTTGATTTCTTGACTATTGCGTCCTTGAGTGTTGATAGTTGATCCAAGAAGAATGAAGTTCTTGACAACTTAAATCTTTTCTCTGTTGATAAGAATGCTTTTTATTGGTCCCATGGTGAGGATTTTTATTTTCTTTATTTTGAGATGCAATCCATACCGAAGGCTGTGCTCTTTGATCTTCATCAGTAAATATTTTAAGTCTTCTTCACTTTCAGCAAGCAAAGTTGTATCATCTACATATCGCAGGTTGTTAAAGTGCTGTTGCTCTTAAGAGCTGTCGAGTAGGTTCTAACTCATAGTGACCCTGTATAGGGTTTCTGAGGAACAGTTAGTAAGTTTTAACTGCCAACTCTATGGTTCAAACCAACCTTGCTTATCCAGTGCTTATCTAGAGTGCCACACCATGTAGGGTGCCGTGATTTTTCAAGTGCTCAGTTGCTTACTGAAAGGTTGGACTCCACCCAGAGGGGTCTCAGAAGAAAGCCTCATTGAACTGATTCTGAGAGCTCACAGCCTATGAAAACTATTTGTGCTCTGACACACGGAGTCACCCTAAGTACAGACTGACAAGCAACTTTTATTTTTTACATGTATCTTTGCTTGTTGATGTGGTGCTCATACTATAAACAACAGAACTAATCAAAGCCCAGTCCTCTACCATTCTCACAATTGTTAAGCTTTGTGCTACCACTGTGTTAATCCATTTCCTTTAGAGTCTATGAAATGTACATATAAGGGGAATTTTATCAGTTTTCTTGTTTTTGAGATGTCTCAGGTTCAGGATAGTTAATAAAATTAAATTTTTGTACTAATTTTTTTCAGTGATCTCAACATTGAATTTCCATGTTTGAATAGTTTTTCTTATGGCAGGGTCTGCGGTTCACAAATCTACCAGCTGCAACTCAGAAACCCTGTACAGGATTGCTATGAAACCCTGTACTGAATTGTCTCAATAGTGCTTAACAACAATGATTGTTTTCAACCTAAAAGCATTTGTGATGCAGTATTTACTCTGACCACTTGATGGCACTAAAATACCATAATATCAGAGGTATTTTGTGAAGTTTGGTTTGCATCTTTCTGTTTTCCCTAGCTGCAGAGCAAGAGCAAAAAATTTTAGGTGATTTTAGGATAAATAAATATATATATATATATATAAATGTGAACTGGACAGAACTAAATTTCTCTTGTTTGAAATATTTCTCTGTCAGTCTTAGATTTTGTCATAGTGACCCAAAGCACAGGTGTTGGGCTTAGACATGAGGCTGACCTTAATTTGTTTTTCTTTAAAATACACCAAAAATTTTTATCTTTGGGAGATTTCTAAATTTGTCTGCAACTTTGTTTTAAAATCTGTTAGTGTTATTGTTTCAACACTTATCTGATAGAGGGAAAGTTATAAATAAGAGGATATGTGTTGAGGCCGTAGGCCAACATCGTTTTCAACAAATGTTGGCTCTTGTAAATAGTATTACTATTTTAATATTTTATGATGAAATTTATAACCTAGATAGGTTAGAAAGAGTTTAAATAAAAAGACTTCAACCTGTCCTTAAAGAAGGAGATAGAAAAGGAACAGAAGTAAGATAAACCATCTAACAGGTGAGAAACAGTGATATACACTGGAACACCGCCCCCCCCCCCCCATCATATTTAGAACCAGAAAAACCCAGAGTTGGGGTACTGGTTTACTAGGTGTAGGGCAATGCATTCACTACTAGGTATTATTTGGTTTCAGATGCTTTATTTGTAAATCAGAACTTAAATTTTCTTTGGGGCCTAATGTGAGATAAAATTATCTAAGTTATGTGAGTAGTGGTGATGGTTGTGTGCCGTGGAGTCAGTTTCAATTTGTAGTGACCCTGCATAAGGTTTGTGAGGCTGGAAATCTTTATGGGAGCAGAAAGTCTCATCTCTCTTCCATGGAACAGCTAGTAGTTTCAAACTGCTGCGTTTGGGGTTAGCAGCCCAACTCGTAACCACTATGCTACCAGAGCTCCTGATACATGTAAAGTGCTTGGCAACTAACAGGTGTTTAGTGTTGCTTTTAGCCTCTTCTTTGCATATGTTCACTGAAAACTACCAATAATGTTTGGATACTAATGTCTAATTTTATTATTTTCCTGATGCTTCAGCTCTCTCAGAAATCTCTAGACAATACAGATATGTAAAACTCCTATACGCTTTCCGAGGTAAGTATTAATATAATAGGTCTTAGAAGTTTAAATATATTTTACAGGCCTACAAGAAATCTTCAGTCTTTAACAGTTTTCTTTCAGCTTCTCTTCTCTGAGGAAGATGTTAATGAGTATTGAGATGACAAGACAAGACAGCCAAAGGAATAAGAAAAGACAGAGGATTAATCTACTAAATGGAAATGTAGACACTGGATGATCTATGTTTAAAAAAGATTATGAGAAATGAAGTCTTTCAAAAGGATGTGTAAGAAGTATTTTTCAGAGGGTTAAGAGAATTAAATTATGGATTAAGATAAGTCTAAAAACAAACAGATTGTGTAAAGATTGGTTGATAAGTGTTGACTAAACAGGTGATGCTCCAAGTCACGGTAAAGAACAGTAAAAGTAGCAGTATGAAAAACATCTGTATGCCTACTCTCTAATACGTAAGTGTGATTTCTATGGATTAGAATTCGTGTGTTCAAATATGGAATATAGACAGTACCGGATACTGCTTCTGTTTACAGAAGAGGATATGTGTCCAAGAAAGGATAAATCCTGGATTATATATTTTTGACAAGAATGTCAGCTTACCTCCTCATTTTCCATAACTTCCTTTTTTTTTTGTCAAAGAAAGCAATATATTTAGAAAGGTAGAGAAAATTAGGCATACTGTCAAACCGTTTCTTTTCCTTATGAAGAGATGAGGACTAGAGAATTTAAATGAATGACTCCAGACGGCACAGATAGTTATTGGCAATATTTGCTTAATTTTGAATCCAATATTCCTTCAGTTTCACCCAAGAAAAACCCATGATTCAATTTTAGCTCATTTATGAGTTTTTAAATAAAGAAGTGCTGGTGATACAAACAAACAAACCAGAGCCTGTTTATGAATCCAAATTAAGCGAATATCTTCTTTGAATGGTCTTTGAGTCTGGAAATATTCTTGGTCTTTTTATTTCTTATTTATTCAGGAAACAACCTAAAATACATTTAAAAGGTCATTTTAGCTGCTGATGATCTTGAAAACCAAGTAGAGGGAATAATGGAATAGCAGTCAGATCAAGGGATAAACTGGGTAGAAAGCCAAACACTTAACTGAATTGGACACATTTTCAATCTTGTCTTTCATTCCCAGGGTGCTAGAAAGGTGTTCAGATGTCTCCATTATGTCGTTCATTCCTGCTGGCCAAAAAGGCTGAAGTTTCTCATTAATTTAATGGGAAGCTGCTTAGATCTTACCATTCTCACCATGAAATGCACCATGGTCAGCACTACCTGTCATTCTCAATTTATTATTGTCTGATAGCTAAGCTGCTGCTACCCTTGGAACATCTTAAGGAATCTACTCTCAGTAGGCTTCACATATAAGTATTTCAGTAGAATAATTAAAAAATATATATGTTGTTCACTTTTTTCTGCTATAATTGAGTTTTAAAAAATAAAAAGACTTGTTGGAACATAATCCATATCCTATTAAAGTGTAGTTAGTATAGTTGAGAGACTAAGCGTTCCTTTTTTAAGATTATGGACAACGTCCCTACGTTTCAATTGACAGATTAAATACTGATTTAAAGAAAACTTTGAGTTGGTTCCAATTCATAGTTATCCTGTAGCAGGTTTCCCAGACTATAGCTTTGGAAGAAGAAAGCTTCATCTTTCTCCTGTGGAGCAGCTGGTGGGCTTGTGGCTTGAAGTCCAGTGCTTATGCTACAGAGCCACTGTGTTCCATAAATTCATGTTGGTAAGGACTGTTTTGAGGTTGATTCATATGGGAGCTTGAAGATATAGGTCAGTTTCCCTCATATCTTAGAATCATTGCCAAAGGTGCAGAGAAGAATACCTGGTTTGACTGTGCTTGAAAGCACCATGGATAGGAACTCCATGGAAGCAGGGACCATAATGGTGCTTCTGATAAGCACTTTTAAATTTGTTTGGTTATAGTGTAGTTAACAAGACATTTAGTTTCTTCAAGTATCAAATAAGAACTCAACCACAAGGTCAGTTTGAATGACAAGGTTGGCAGTTCAAATTCACCAGCCACTCCTCAGAAACATTATACAGATTTGCTGTAAGTCAGAACTAACTAGACAGCACTTAACAACAACAAGAGTTAATTCTGGCTGAAGGCAACTTTATCATGTACACAATAGAAGTATTCCATAGGGATTTCTTGGTTGCAATCTTTACAGAAATTGGTCACCAGGCCATTCTTTTCTGTGGTGCTACTAGGTGGGTAGCACTTAATTTGCTTGCTGAAGAAGGGTTGTATCCTTTCACCAAATTTTATTCAATCTGCAGGCAAAGCAAATAATCTGAGAAACTGGATTATATGAAGAAGAACTTCACATCAGGATTGGAGGAAGACTCACTAACAACCTGAGTTATCAGATGAAAGTGAAGAGGACTGAAAATACTTACTGATGAAAATCAAAGACCACAGCCTTCAGTATGGTTTGTATGACCATGTAAAGGAAACAAAAATCATCACCAGTGGAACAATAAACAACATCCATATAAATGGAGAAAGGATTGAAGTTATCAAAGACTTCATTTTGCTTGGATCCACTAGCAACACTCATGGAAGTAGCAATTGAGAAATCAAACGACATATTGCTTTGGGCAACTCTGCTGTACAAGACCTCGTTAAAGTGTTCAAGAGCAAAGATGTCAGTTTGAGGACTAAGGTGTGCCTGACCCAAGCCATGGTATTTTTAAAAACATTGTATTCATGTGAAAGTTTAACAATGGATAAAGAAGATCATAGAAGAATTGATGCATTTGAGTTATGGTGTTGGAAGAGAATATTAAAATACCATGGACTGCAAAAGAACAAAAAAATCTGTATTGGAAGAAGTACAGCCAAAATACTCTTTAGAAGCCAGGATGATAAGACTTTGTATTTCTTACTTCTGACATATTATCAGGAGGGAGCAATCCTTGGAGAAGGACATCATGCTTGGTAGAAGGGAGGTCAGTGAAAAAGAAGACTTCTAGGGAGATGGACTGACATAATATCGACAGCAATGGGTTCAAATGCAGCAAAAACTATGAGGATTGCGAAGGACAGAGCAGTGTTTATCCTATTGTTCATAGGATTGGTGAGTTGGAACTGATTTGATAGCACCTAA
Source organism: Chrysochloris asiatica (assembly GCF_000296735.1). Taxonomy (NCBI): domain Eukaryota; kingdom Metazoa; phylum Chordata; class Mammalia; order Afrosoricida; family Chrysochloridae; genus Chrysochloris; species Chrysochloris asiatica. The sequence goes on along the minus strand of NW_006408609.1, from coordinate 9,941,660 downwards.
CAACAACAACAACAAGCTAGGGGGGTTTGAACTGCCAACCTTTAGGTTAGTTTTCAAGCACAAGTGATAGTAGAACATAAACCATTCATGTTATGCAACACCTTCCTGAAGTACAAACATAAATAGACACATAATTCTCAAGGCTGAATTAGGCAGAAAATGTATAGCATCTAGCAGAATAAGTCATTCATACTTGGTGATGCTGTTGTTGTTAGCTGTGGAGTCAATTCTGACACCAGATGTCTAACGTAGAACTGATCCAAAGGGTTTTTCAAGATAGTGACCTTTCAGATCAGAAGCAGGTCTATAGACCTGTCTTTCAAAAAAACTCTGGGTGAATTTGAACTGCTGACTTTCTGGCTAGTAGCAGATGCTTAAATATTTGTGCCACCAAGTAACTCACCAATTTTGTTTTAAATGAATCTCAAAACTATTTTACCAGACAAGAAGAAGGGAAAAAGGGGAATCATTGCTTGGGAGACTTTGTGTAAGGTGATGGAAAAGTTGACAGTGGTTATTGGTGATGGCCACATGGGCTGCTAACCTCACGGTAAGCAGTTAGAAACTACCAGTGATTCCATGGGAGAAAGTGAGACTTTCTGTTCCTGTAAAGCTTTACTGCCTCAGAAACCCTATACAGGGTTGTTATGAGTCCACAGCTCACAACTATCACCACACAAAATTACTGACTTAATTGTTGTCACTGAAATGTGCACTTAAGAGATGCTGACTTGGCAAATGTTGTTTTATACATTTTTATCATAATTTGGGAAAACAAAATCACTCTTCTCAGGCAATTACCCATTTCAACTGGATCTGAGTGAAGCCACATATGAAGCCAGAAAGCAAGAAGTAAGTGTCATTCAGAATCTGATATACTTTAAGTTCAATTTGACAAATCAACTGCAAAAATTTAAAAGTATTAAGAAAAATACTAGTGTCTGCTTTTTGTTTTTCAGGAAAGAAAATTCCTTTTAATAATTTAACAAATCTTAAGGCCATCTAGGTCTATGTCTCCTAAATGTTTTATTTCACTTTAGAATATCTAAGTCTTTGCAGTTGCTAGAGTATAAGAGCCACTGCAGGAGATGATGAATAAAACCTTTTAGGAGCAATGTATTTTGAATAAGAATGCTTTCTTATCAGAATTTAGATCGTTATTTCTTTTTCTCCCCTTTTGTGCTGTGGTTTGAGGTCAGAAGATTTTCATTAGTCCCGAGATTGTGTTTTCTGCATTTTATTGATCTGAAGTAAACAGCATTCTCAGAATATTTTCCTAGATGTTTGCTTGCTTTCATCCACCAGGATAAAGTATTTATTATAGACATAATTGTGTCCTCCCTACAGTTTATGTTTCCCCACTCATCTATCACTTTGTCCCACTGTGGTGGCTTGTGTGTTTCTGTGATGCTGGAAGCTATGCCACCAGTATTTTGAATGCCTGCATGGACACCCCTGAAGGACAGGTTTCAGCTAAGTTTCTAGAATAAGACAGACTCAGAAGAAGGAAACTTTATGACTAGTAGTGAAACATTGTCAGATAGCACCAGAATATGGAAAATTGAAACATGAGGAAAATTGAAATATTGCCAGATATGGTGCTGGAAGATGAGCCTCTCGGGTTGAAAGGCACTCAAAGCACTACTGGGGAAGTGTTGCCTTCTCATACTAGAGTTGACTGTGATGCTGCCAATGGAGTAAAGCTTTTGGGACCTTTATTTGCTGATGGAGTACAACTCAAAATAAAGAGAAACATACATTAATAATCAGAACATGGACTGGATTAAGAATGAATCTATGAAAATTGGAAGTTGTTACAAATGAAATGGAACACATAAAAATTGATATCATAGGAATTAGTGAACAGAAATGGACTGCTATTGTTGATTTTGAACCTGACAACCACATGGTTTACTATGGCAGGAATGACAAGTTGAAGAGGAATGGCACTGCATTCATCATCAAAAAGAACATTTCAAAATCTATCTTACAGTTGTGATAAGATGGTATCCATATGCCTACAAGGCACTTAACAACAAAAACTGGTCTTGTGATAGGATGGTACCCATCCTATCACAAGACCAATTAATACCACTATTATTCAAATTTAGGCACCAGCTACTAAAGTGATGATGAAATTGAAGAATTCTACCAGTTATTCAGTGTCAATTTGATCAAACATGCAGTAAAGATGTATTGATAATTACTCATGATTGGAATATAAAGGTTGGAAACAGACGAAGGATCAGTAGTTGTGAAATATGGCCTTGGTCATAGAAATGATGCTGGAAATAGCATGATAGAATTTTGCAAGACCAATGACTTTTTCATTGTAAATACCTTTTTAAACAACATAAAAGAGGAATATTTATATGGACCTCACTAGACTACATACATAGAAATCAGATTGACTACATATGCGGAAAGAGATAGTGGCAAAGCTCCATATCTTCAGACAAAATAAGGCCAATGGCAAACTGTGGAACAGACCATCAATTTCTCGTATGCAAGTTTAGGCTGAAGTGCAACAAAATAAAAAATAGTCCAGGAGAGCCAAAATATAACCTAGAACATATTCCACCTGAATTTAGAGATCATTTCAAGAACAGATGCATTAGACACTTGTTAAGTGCCATTTAGTTGGTTCTGACCCATAGTGATCATGTATAGAATTTCTGAGGAGTGACTGGTAAACTTGAATGGCTGGCTTTGCTATTCAAACTGACTTTGCAGTCCAGCACATTAACCCTCAGTACCATGCATTACACACTGAAGACTGATAAATTAGACACTAAAGACCAAAGACCAAAAAATTGTTGAATGTCAAGAACATCTTACAGGAAGAAAGCAAATGGTCATTAAGAAGACAAGAAAGAAGGAAAGACCAAAATGGATGTCAGAAGAGACTCTTGAAACTTGCTCTCCAGAATAGAGATACTAAAGCAAATGGAAGTAATGAGTAGGTGAAAGCTGAATAGAAGATTTCAAAGGGCAGCTAGAGAAGACAAAGTCAAATATTATAACAAAATGTGCAAAGACCTGTAATTAGAAAACCAAGAGGGGGAAATATGATCAACGTTTCTCAAGCTTAAAGAAGTGAGGAAATAATTCAATCCTCAATTTGCAATACTGAAGGATTCTGAATTATAAATACTGAATGATGCCAAAAGCATCAAAGGAAGGTGGAAAGAATACATAGTCATGGTACCAAAAAGAAATGGCCAATGTTCAATCATTTCAAGATTGTAGCATATGAACAAGACCAAATGGTACTGAAGGAAGAAGTCTAATGTTCACTGAAGGCATTGGCAAAGAACAGGGTTCCTGGAATTGATGCAGTACAAATTGAAATCTTTCAACAAAACTGATGCAGCACTGGAGACTCTCACTTAACTATGACAAGAAATTTGGACCACAGATTCCTGGCTAACTAATTGGAAGAGATCCATATTTGTGCCCATTCCAAAGAAATGTAATCCATCTAATGTGGAAATCTTTGGACAATATCATTAAAATCATATGCAAGTAAAGTTCAAAACTATCATTGCTAAAGCTAGTTAAAAAATGGCAACAGTACATTGATAGATGACTGACAGAGGTTCAAGCTGGATTCAAACGAGACCAGAGAATGAGGGATATTGTTGCAGACATCAGATGGATCTTGGTTAAAGCAGAGAGTGCCAAAAAGATGTTTACGTGTGCTCTATTGACTATACAGTGGCTTTCTACTGTGTGGATAATAACATGCTATGGGCAACACTGTGGAGAATGAGTGTTATGAAACAATTAATTGTGCTCATGAGGAACCTGTACACAGACCAAGGGGCAATGGTTTGAACAGAACCAGTGGGCACAGAATGGCTTAAAATTAGGAAAAGTGTGCACCAGGGTTGTATTCTTTCACCAAACTTATTCAACTGTATGCTGAGTAAGTAATCCGAGAAGCTGAGTTCTATGAAGAAGAACATGGCATCAGGATTGGAGGAAGGCTCATTAACAACCTGTGATATGCAGACGATACAACCTTGCTTTCTGAAAGTGAACAGGACTTAAAATACTGATGAAGATCAAAGATCATAGCCTTCAGTATGTGTTGCACCTCAATGTAAAGAAAACAAAAATCTTCACAATTGGGCAATAAATAACAAGTTTGGTTCAAACCACAAGGTCTGTGGTTCAAACTCACCAGTTGCTCCTTGGAAATCCTATACAGGGTTGCTATGAATTAGTACCACTTAACAATAACAGCAACAACAGTGTTTATAAGGATTTATGGTGTGGTGCTGTAGGATCAGCACTGGACTGCAAACCACAAGTTTGGCAGTTCAAACCCATCAGCTGTTCCTTGAAAACCCTATTGCTATGAGCTGGAACTGACTCGATGGAACTTAAAAAAAACTGTTTATAAAGAATATATGAGTGAAAAATTTTGCTATATCTAAAAAAGTAAAAAATACTTGAATGAAAAAACGGGCTGGAAAACATATTGTAAAACTGGTAGTAGTATCAAAACAATTAGTTAGTACAATATCCATGACATTAAACTGGTTTCAGCAGAAACTCTTTTTCAAAGGATCCTGTGTTTCTGTAATGAATGGAATTTAGTGTGGCAGATGGGAAGTGATAAAGCAAGATGAGTTTGGAAAGTCAAGTTGGAGTCATATTTTGACAAGCCTTGAAGTCATTCTCAGTTCTGATTTTCTCTAACAGACAGAAGAATGGTATGGTGGATAGATGTAATACAGTGCAATGGATTGTTTTCAGGTGAACTTTCTAAGTATGGTCTTGGATTGTTGTTATTATGTGCCGTTGAGTTAGTTCTGACTCAGAGCAACCCTATATAAAATTTCCAAGGAACAGCTGATGGGGTTGAACTGCTGACCTTGTGGTTTGCTGTTCAGTGCAATCTTCCATAGCTACATCAGGAGTCCCATGGACTTGCAATGCTCATCAAATAACCAGATGGGATGTGTTTATGACTAACCAAGGGAATTGGACTGCTTGCTAATAATAAAAATAAAGTACATGGCACACTTGTATAGTTATGATCATGCAAATGAGGTGTATGGATCCCTAATGAGGGGATTGGTCAGTTTTTCCACCCCACTAGGTTTAACACAAACCATCCCAGATATGGAAAGTGGGGACCTAACTATGACTCAGAAGAGACGAGAGCATAGCTTGTCCTTTGGATCCAGGGTCTATGTACTTGGAGTGCCAGGGATGCCAAGAGATGGATTATGAGAAGCTGCAGCAAAGAAATGATAGCGTCAGAGATTGCAAAACTAGGAGAGCTGCAGAGGATGGCATTATGGTTGGATTTCCCAGTCATGAGCAACAGACCTGAGCAACTTAGGGCCAAGGCTTACTGACAAAGTGGGGTCCTTCTGGGCACATGCTGGCAGAGTGAAAGAGCTCTTTGTAACACTTGCCTGAGCAGGGCAGAGGCTGGACTGGTTTAAGAGGCCCAAAAGGACTGAGTGCCCAAGTGCCAGAGAGAGGCCAGCCTTTGGGTACAGCTGAGAAGAGGCTGTCCTGAATCATATTTTATCCTGAGTTATAACTTGTAACTTTCCTAATAAACCCCATAATCATGAGAATTATCTGTGAATTCTGTATGGCCACTATAGGGAATTATGGAACCCAGGTGAGAGATAGAGAGTGTTATAGGAGGGACAATTGGTGTCTGAATTGGTGAAAAGTTTGCAGAGATGAGGCAAATCTGACCTCTGTCTCATAGCAATCTGTCTTGGGCTGTTGATCCCTTTGTGACATTAGACAAGGAGGTCTGAAACTGTTGCCATGCCACCATTTTTTTGCATGTAGAAAAACCATTAGATAGAAGTTTGAATTGGATGGGGAGGAAACTGACTGCATGGGGGTCCATTGGTAGGTTGTAGAAGCAGCTAAGAAGCATAATAAAGAATTGGACAGCACAGTCTTAACAGGGCATGCTAAACACTTTTACAAAGGGCAGTAGGGGTGCAACAGAGAGGACAGCTTGAAAATTGAGAAATTTATAGACTGGGAACAATAGTGACTGTCTATAATGCTGAAACTATACCTAGAGCCTTAAAGTATATATACTTTCATTTTTTAGCCTCTGTTACTGGTGGAAAAGAGCAGATTAAAAAAAATTTAGCACATGTATTTCTTAGTTTTATATAATCTGCTAGGAACATCAAGAAGAAAACAACTTCCTCTACCAAATGCATCAAAAAACCTTAGAAGAGGGAGCAATATTGAAGGCAGTCCTTGAATAAACCATTGTTATTAAGTGCTGTTGAGTCAGTTCCAATCTATAATGACCCTGTATAGGGTCTCTGAGGAGCAGCTAGTATGCTTGAACTGCCAACCTTGTGGTTCAAACCGACTTTGCAGTACAGTGCATTAGCCCATAGAGCCACACCTGGACTCTTGAATAAAAAATTTTTGTTGTTAAGTGCCATTAAGTCTGTTCTGACCCATTACAACCTTGTATAGTGTTTCCAAGGAGAAGCTGGTGAGTTTAAATTGCCAACCTTGCAGTTCAAACCAACTTTGCAGTCCAGTGCATTAGCCCACAGCTCCAATAATTGGAGAAAACTCCCAAAGAATTTTTTGCCAGAAATAACATCATAAACCACATACATACATGCAGCCACACATACACACAAAGGATGGAAGGAAGGAAGGAAGGAAGGAAGAAAAATGTGAGAAAACATTTGTTCAGGGGAAAAAAAGTTAGAGCTGGCAGGTTTGGACATGAGTATTGAGGAAGAATTCTGGTGTGGACTGCAGAGTAATGTGCTAGACCACAAGGTCAGTTTGAACTACAAGTTTGGTGGTTCAAATCCACCAGACACACTTGGGAAACCCTATGCATCATTGCTATGGGTTAAACTGTCTCAATGGCACTTAACAACAAAACAACATTGAGGAAGAAGACTGGATTCAAAAGAAGCATACTGGTACTTGGAAGCAGCAGTGATAAAAATGGAAGTAGAGGTAAGATGATATAGTGATGATTTTTTTTCCATTTAGAAATAGCATCTAATCTGCACCTGAGCTCATGTCCATGGTTCAGTTTTCAGCTAAGCAATACGTAGGTATATTGGGGGACAACAATACTAAAGAGATATGTACAAGATAAAAAGTTCAAAAGGGTAGGGAAAGAAGGAGAAATGGAAATAGGAAACACAGGCAAAAAGTGGGATAAGGGATGTTGCATGGAGGGGACTGCAATCAAGTGAAATGAAGTGTATGATTTGTTGAATATAAAACTGATGATCTGCTCCATAAACCTTCACTTAATTCACAATAACAAGTGAAAAATCATGATGTCTAAAGAGCTTTTTACAATTTTTCCTAATTTTATAGGTGGAAATAGAGGGTGAGAATGGGAAAAAAGACAGACTAGGTTAAAGCTGACTGAAAGTTTGCTTTTGTGGTTTAGTGCTGACTCATAGTGAACCTTTATAGGGTTTCCAAGGAGCTCCTGGTGGGTTTGAACCATTGACCTTTTAGTTCGTGATTTAGCGTTTATCCTACAACACTATGCCAGAACTTCATCACTGAAAGTCTAAAAGTTTACAAAGTCAAAGAAACCAAAACAGTGATAGGGAAATAAAAACATTAAAATTTGATTGGTCAAGGAGCTCTGGTAGCATAATGGTTATGAGTAAGGCTGCTAACCTTAAGGTCAGCAGTTCAAAACTACCAGCTTTTCCACAGAAGAAAGATGAGGCTGTCAGCTCCCATTAAGATTTGTAGCCTCAGAAACCCTATAAAGGATCACTATGAGTTGGAACTGATTCCATGGCGTACCACCAACAACCACCATAGTAGATTAGATAAAAATCTTCAATTTTATTTTTTTTTAATATCTAATGGAAGGTACTCTTGGTGGTGCAATGGCTAAATGCTCAGCTGCTAAGCCAAAGATTTTTGGTTTGAACCCACCAGCCCTTCTGTGGGTAAGATATCTGGAAATCTGCTTCCATAAATATCCTGATGTAGAGAACTTATATAGACTTTTTGAAACTGACTGTAAATCTTCATGGAAACAGTCAGTGTCATCTTCCTTTTGCAGAGCAAATGGTGGGTCTGAATTGCTGACCTTGGTGTTAGCAGTACAATTTCGAACCCATAGCACCAAAGCCTATTCTGTCTTATAGAGAGAGAGCCATTGTTAGTGTATGTGTGTGTGTGTATGTATTTTAGGCAGAAGACCCTGCCTAAAATGACTAAGCACTGGATTACCCAACAATGGATTAGCAACTCAAATTTACTCAGAGGAGCCTTGGAACACAGGCCTGATAATCTGCTTCTGAAATTTCAAAGCCTTAAAAATCTTAGGAGACAGTCCTACTTTATACACATAAGGCTGCACATGGGTTAAAAAAGATAGGATGTCAGCTAACCTCAACAATGGCATGCCTTAGGGATTTGATAAAGTGAAGAAAATTTGTCTAGAACAATGCAGCAGATACTTGAAAACAAGTATATAGGATAAAAATCTAGGTATTGGGGTAATAGAAAGTGATTGTATGCAGTTTAAAGATGTGCTAGGGCTTAGTCTACTTTTACCACATCATCTCCTCTCCAAATCGAAATTAGGTTCTAGTGTTTTCACTTTTTTTTTTCTTTTTAGTACTAATCACATAATATAGTATTTTTTTCTCCAAATGCATTATTTATTAGAATTGTTTAATCTTATAAAAGGTTTGTTTAGAAGAAATGTTTCCAAATAGATGACTTCTCTAAATTTTCATGGAATTAATAAAAATGCATTTCAATATAAAAATTTGCTTTATGGTAGATTTTAGGGAACCTATCAGATTCATGGGATATCTGCTGCACAAGACTTCTTGAAAGTGTTCAAAAGCAAAGACGTCAATTTGGGGACTAAGGTGCATCTGACCCAAACCATGGTATTTTCAATAATCTCATATGCATGCAAATATTGAACAGTGAATAAAGAAGACTGTAGAAGCATTGCTATATTTGAGTTATGGTGTCAGAAGAGAATACTGAAAGTACCATGGAATGCCAAAAGAACAAAACAGATCTGTGTTGGATGAAGTAGAGCTAGAGTGTTTCTTGGAAGCCAGGATGACCAGACTTTGTCTCTCAAACTTTGGACATAATATCAAGAGGGATCAGTCCCTGGAGAAGGATAAAATGGAGGGTTGGAAAAAAAGAGGAAGACCCTCAAAGAGATGTATTGGCACAGTGGCAGCAGTAATGGGCTCAAACGTAGCAATGGTTGTGAGGTTGACCCAGGACTGAGCAGTGCTCGGTTCTGTTGTGCATAGGGTTGTTATGTGTCGATAGCACCTACCAGCAACAACATGACTCACTATGTATTGCTATGTGTCAATGGTACCTAACAACAACAACATGACTTGATGGCATACAACAAGTAGAACTATATGCATTAATATGGTGTTGCAAATAATACCCTCAACGAGATGGATTGGCATGGTAATGGCAGCAATTGGCTCGGGCATAGCAATGATGGTAAGGTTGACACAAGACTAGGCAGTGTTTCATTCTGTTGCTCATAGGGTCACTAAGAGATGGTACCAACTCAATGGTACTTAACAGCAACAACAATCAGTTTCATAAGTATGGAACGATGTGTTTAGTCTAACAACAGGATGATCTATGCCCCACTGACTGTGCCAACAATACCTAGTTGCATGTGGGGCAAGAATGACAGGGGCACAAATAGTGTCTCCTGCCATAGAAGTTTGCATCTCTGAAATCCATTCTCCACCGTATGGTTTAGGTTACACTCTTCAGAATCAGTATAGGAAATCTAGTACTAGAGAGCACATTCTGAGTGAATGTCTGTCTTTCTGTGTGTGTTTCTCAAAAATAGTGGCTTTATCCAATCCAAAACCACATCTCATGAAAAATTTCAAGTTCAGTAGGATAAAATATGGCCAGGAAGATGCTTGTAACACTATGAAACTCTATGAACTTTGGTGTCCTATGTCATTTACTGATTGGATCACTAAGATTGTCCAAATGATTTTTTAAGTTCCTGGATATAAGATATCATGCTAGAAAGATGATTTGGGGAAAAGCTGACAAGATGAAATCCCTGCCTGAATACAGGTTATAAACTGGTGATGGTGGTGGTTATGTGCCGTGAACTCAGTTCCAACTCATAGTGGCCCTGTATTGGGTTTCCAAGGCTGTAAATCTTATAGTAGCAGAAAGCCTCATCTTTCTCCTTTGGAACTGCTGGTAGTTTTGAACTGCTGACTGTGAGATTAGCAGCCCGATTCATAACCACTATACTATCAGAGCTCCTTAGATTATAAACTAATGAGAGAGAAAAGGGAGGACAGAGAAGGAATTTTTCTGTGTAGCTTTAGAGGAGAAAGATGATCAAGAAATGTGTCAGGACTTGATTATCAGCTTTTATTTATCTCTTAGTAATTATTTGGACAAGAACATCATGCTTGGTTGATTTGAGAGTCAGCGAAGAAGCGGAAGACCCCAGCTTCCAAAGAGGTGAATTAACACAATGATTGCAATAATTGGCTCAAACATAGCAACTGTGAGAATGGTGCATTTGGAACTACCTTGAACAATAATACATAGTCTTATTGAGGATTGTTTTATGTTTTTCATTATATAAATGTAGGGCAAATTCACAGACTTTAAGTGCTATAGGTCAATGAGTTTTGACAAATATTTTATACATACTGGACAATTCATATCTAATTAACATATACACCACTATTGTAGTCCAGATAGTGCAACCATAGTTGTACATTGCCAGATTATGGGACAACAACACCTGGTATGGCACTGTAGGATCAGCACTGGACCTTGAACAACAAGGTTGGCAGTTCAAACCCTCCAGCTGTTCCTCAGAAACCCTATGCAGGGCTGCTATGAGTCGGAATTGACTCCACTTAGTAACAACAACTTTTGAACACAAGGGTGGGTACTAAAGTCAGGGCAATCACATAAGAAAGTTTTGTCCCAATGCAAAAATAATTCTATTGTCTCTTTGTTAGTTGTGTCAATGCCCCTGTTCTCTAACTGGCACAGCAAATCTCTTTAGACACCAGCTCTGCCTATCCTACATGTATTGCTCTATAATTCAAGTGTAAACTGTGCAGAAGAATCCCACCCTTATTAGCTCCAGATTTCAAAACACCCCCATCATTGCCTAATACATATGTTTATACTCCCAGTCCTGCTGCTTAGTACTTGGAATCAATTTATGAATGATGAGTTGGCCAGCAATTCCCTCAATTCAGTTTTGTTTGCAATATATTCTGCAGACATTTCTTGATGCTTTCCCCTAATTTGATTTTCTTCCCTGTTTTTCCAAAATGATAAAAAATTTCCAGTATTTTGAATACTTTGATCATTCCACTGGGAATCACCGAGTGAGAAGTTAATTGCAAGTATCCATATCAAGTTTGTCTTTTAAAAAGTTTAAATCCCACCCACTACCAATGAATCAATTTGACTCATACTGACTCTGTATAGGGTTTCCAAGAATGTAAATTTTTATGGGAGCAGAAAGCCTCATTTTTCTCCCTTGGAATTCTAAAAGAAAGATCAATTTAAATTTACTTTCATAAAAAGAGACTAAGATATACTCTGTTGTCCTTTAGGAATTCACACGGGGAAAAGTGATAAAATAAATTAACATAGCATAATCACAAAGAGTTTGGCCATTCTGTATTAGAGTGGTGTTTTGCAAACCTCAATAATCATAAAATATGCTCCCAAAGATTTAAAATACACATTTTTAGGTCCCAAAGCATACCCTCTGAGTCAGAATCTTTCAGATGGAATTTGAACATGTTATTGTTAAGTGACGTTGAGTTGATTCTGGCCCATAGTGACCCTGTATAGGGTTTCTAAGGAGTGGCTGGTGAGCTTGAACTTCTGACCTTGTGGTTCAAACCGACTTTGCAGTCCTGCACATTAACCCATAGTGCCACACAAGGACTCCAAATTTGAGCATACCCATTCATAAAATGATCCCAATTTATGTCTAATGGATGAAACTATAGTCTCAAATTTGGAAAGTACAAAATTGTTGTTGTTGCTATTGTTGTTAGGGGCCATTGCATCAGTATTTACTCACAGTGACCCCACACATAACAGAATGAGCAAGTTCAGTTCTGTGCCAACCTCACAATCTTTGTTATGCTTGAGCCCATTGCTGCCCATTGCTGCTGCCACTGCTAAGCATGATGTCCTCCAGGGACTGGTCATACTGTGGTGACATGTGTGTTTCTGTGATTCTGGAAGTATTGGTATTTTAAATATCAGCAGGGTGTTAGGTGGATTGGTTTCAGCTGAGCTTCCACACTAAGACTAAGAAGAAGGAAAGACAGACTACTTCTGAATACTTAGTCACTGATAACACACTATGAATAACAGTGGAACACTGTCAGATAGCACCAGTATATGGACATTTGAAACATGATGACAAGCACCAGAATATTATCAGATACAGTGCCAGAAGATGAGCCCCTTTAGATTGGAAGTCACACCATATACGACTGGAGAAGAGCTGCCTCCTCAAAGTAAAGTTTTCTGTGATGATGCGAATGGAGTAAAGCTTTCAGGACCTTCCGATACTGATGGGGCACAACTTAAAATGAAGAGAAACAGCTGTAAACATCCATTAATAATCAGAACATGGAATTATGAAGATTGGGCCTAGGGATATTGGAAAGTGTTAAAAAGAAAATAGAACACATGAACATCTATATCCTTGGCATTAATGAGCTGAAAAGGACTGGTATTGACCATTTTGAATCTGAAAATCACATACTTTACTATGCCTGGAATGACAGATTGAAGCGGAATGGTGTCACATTCATCATCACAAAGAACATTTTAAGATCTGTCTTGAAATATAATACTGTCTGTGATAGCATAATATCCATATGCCTACAAAGAAGGCTAATTAATACAACTATTATTCAAATTTACCCACCAGCCACTAAAACCAGTGGTGATGAAATTGAAGAACTCTATCAACTTCTTCAGTCTGAAACTGATTAAACATGCAATCAAAATGTATTGATAATTACTCAATATTGGAGTGCTAAGGTTGGAAATAAAGAAGAAGGATTAGTAGTTAGAAACTGATAGAAATGATACTGGAAATTGCATGATAAAATTTTGCAAGACCGATGACTTGTTCATTGTAAATACCTTTTTAAAACAACATAAAGTACACTATACAAATGAACCTAACCACAAGGAATACACAGAAGTAAAGCTGATTATATCTATAGCGAGAGACAGTCAAAAAACACCATATTACCAGTCAAAACAAGACCAGGAGCAAAATGTGGAACAGACCATCAATTGATCATATTCAAGCTCAGGCTGAAGCTGAAGAAAATTAAAACAAGTCCATGAGAAACAAAATATGACTTTGAATATATCCCATCTGAATTTAGAGATTATCTAAAGAACAGATTTGATGCATTTGATTCTAAAGATCGAAGGGCAAAAGAGTTTTGGGATGTTATCAAGAATGTCACACATAAAGAAAGCAAAAAGTCATTAAGAAGACAAGAAAGAAGGAAAAATCAAAATGGATGTCTGAAGAGACTCTGAAACTTTCATATGCTAAAGCAAATGGAAGAAATGAAGAGATAAAAAGCTGAATAGAAAAGTCAAAGGGCAGCTCAAGAAAACAAAGTCAAATATTTTAAAGAAATGTGCAGTCACATTCAATTGAGATCGAACATGCTCGACCTTTCTCAAGTTGAGTGAACTGAAAAAATTTCAAACCTCTACTTGCAATAATGAAGGATTCTATGGGCAAAATATTGAATGATGCAGAAAGCATCAAAAGAAGATGGAAGTAATACACAAAGTCACTGTACCAAAAGGAAATGGTCGATTTTTCACCATTTCAAGAAGTTAGATATGATGAAGAGTGAACGATACTGAAGGAAGAGGTACAAGGTACATTGAAGGCATTGGTAAAGAACAAGGCTCTGGGAACTGATGGAATACAAATTGAAATCTTTCAACAAACTTATGCAGAAGAGGAGGCACTCACTCATCTTTGCCAAGTAATTTAGAAAACAACCACCTGTCCAACTAACTGGAAAAGATACATGTTTGTGCCTATTCCAAAGAGAGGTGACCCAATAGAATGTAGAAATCATTGGACAATATCATTACTATTGCATGCAAGTAAATTTTTGCTAAAGATAATTAAATCATACATTGACAGAGAACTTCTAGAGGTTCAAGTAGGATTCAGACAAGAACTTGGAATGAGGCATATCATTGCTGACTTCAGAGGGATCTTGGCTGAAAACAGATAACACCAGAAAGATGTTTACCTGCACATTATTGACTCCACAAAGGCTTATGATTATGTGGTTCATGACAAGTTATGGACAACATTGCAGAGAATGAGTCTTCTCATTCTCTAATTGTGCTCATGAGAAATATGTACATAGACCAAGGGACTGTTGTTAGAATAGAACAAGGGAACACTAAATGGGTTGAAATTAGGAAGGGGTGTACATGGGTTGTATTCTTTCACTCATCATATTTATTCAATCTTCATACTGAGCACATATGTTGTTGTTGTGAGGTGCTGTCGAGTCAGTTCCGACCCATAGTGACTCTGTATAGGGTTTCCAAGGAGCAGCTGGTGAGCTTAAACTGCTGACCTTGCGGTTCAAAGTGACTTTGCAGTCCAGTGCATTAACTCACAGTGCTACACTAGGAGTACATATGGGAAAAGCTTAATTATAGGAAGAAAAATATGGTATCAGGATTGGAGGGAGAGTCATCAACAACCTGAGGTATACAGATGATATAACTTTGCTTGCTGAAAGCATAGAAGACTTAAAATATTGATGAAGATAAAAAATTATAGCCTTCAGTATGGTTTCACCTCATTTTAAAGGAAACAAAAACCCTTACCACTGAACCAATAAATAGCATCAAGATAAATGGAAAAAAGATTGAAGTTTTCCTCAGATCAACCATCAACACTCCTGGAAGCCTCAGTCAAGAAATCAAATGATGTATTGCATTAAGAATATCTGCTACACAAGAGCTCTTTTGACTGTTGAAGAGAAAAAGTGTCAGTTTGAAGACTAATGTGTCTTTGACCTAAGTTGTGGTATTTTCAATAATCTCATATGCATGTGAATGTTAGTGAATAAGGAAAACCATAGAAGAATTGATGCATTTGAGTTATATGGTGTTGCAGAAGAATATGAAAAGTATCATGGGCTACTAAAAGAACAAACAAATCTGTGTTGTAAGAGGTACAGCCAGAAGGCTCCTTGGAAGTCAGGATGGCCAGACTTCATCTCTCATACTTTGGACATATTATTAGTACAAAATTAGGAGACATATAAATATCTCCCATTGATTTGATGTTTTTGTTGTTGTTGTTTAGTTTAGTGCTGTCAGTCTCTTCTGGCTAACAGTGACCCGATGTAGAGTTTCTGAGAACCAAGAAAGGCTGGTGATTTTGAATTCTGACCTCGCTGTTAGCAGTTCAATATTTATCCTATAGTGCCACCATGGTTCCATAATCTTACATTGTTGTGAAATGTCATCAAGTTGATTCTGACCCATAGTGGCCCTATGTAGGGTTTCTGAGGAGTGGCTGCTGAGCTTGAACCACTAACTTTCTGGTTCAGATTCACTTTGCAGTCCAGCACATAATGACTTAGGTTATTATAAATCTATACAAAAAGTAACATTCTATCAATAGGACTCTGGTGTGACACGGTCAGATAAGCACTGGCCTGCTAACCACAAGGTCGGAGGGTTCAAACACACCAGCACTTAACAACAAAGACATCAAATCAATGATAGGTATTTATATATCTCCTAATTTTACACTTTCCAACTTTGGAGCTACAGTCTCAACAATCACAAATACCTTGGGGTCATTTTATGAATGGGTATTCTCAAGTTTCACCTAAAGATTCTGATTCAGAGGTGTGCTGTGGGGCCTAAAAATGTGTATTTTAAACCTCTTTGGGAACAAATTTTATGATCATGGAGGTTTGCAAATCACCACTCTAATGCAGAATGATCAATTTTTTTGTGATTAGGATACCTTAATTTGCTATTTTATGACTCTTTCCCATCCAGCTCCAAAAGACAATAGAGTACATCTTAGTCTTTTTATGAAAGTAAATGTAAATTATTTTTTTTCTTAGAACTTCATGATAATTATTAAGATTACTGTGTATGTGGCCCCAATAAATCATAACTGTTAACTGTATAGTTGCTGTAGTAGCATATGAATAGTAAGCTATTTGCGAATGAGAAAATGATTGTAGATTCATTCTTATATCTGGAGAGTTAATTTTATAATTCACTGGTTACTATTTGGGACAATTGTATTATGCTTCTTTAACAGGAGAACATGGAATCAATGGGAAAAAGTGAGTAAGAACAGCTGGAAGATTTGCATGTGCTTTCATGGATGTTAACAAGTCAGGTGTGAATGCATTTTATTGGAATTTTTAAGATAAAAATGCTCAGCTTCATGAATTTTCTTAAATCAGTGTTATTCAGAAGTGTTAATGCTGGCTTTATTTTCTCGAGTAAAATGTACAGACAAGCCTATTATTAATAATTTAGTTAACACATTCTGGTTGTTTTTATTCGTGTGTTTAGCTTGGCTATTTAGATTAATGCAAATCTAAATGATATTGATTGGAAATATTTGCTTAGAATGGCATATGCAAATATATGGAAATGAAAGTCATTTAAAAAGTTTTTTAACCTGAGAACTCTGCCCTCTGGCATTCAAGCATCTGGTTCCTTGTCTCTTGACTGCCAAAGCTAACAGCCAGAGCCTTTTAAGAAGAGGGATTAGATGTAAAATCCTGATAATTCCATTCAGTTTGAGCCCTATATCAATAACAGAAGGACATTTGTTGCCCATCTGTCTTCGGATGAAATGGGAAGCTTCGGTCCTGGTACAGCAATGAAATGAAGGGTTATTTATGAGTTTATGCTGTACTGTATTTTTATTCAGATTACAATCTGATGACACAGATATATACCACTCTGTACTTGGAAATCAACAAAATAGAATTGTTCAAGGCCCCAATATAATTTTGGGTTAACTAAATAACAACACCCACATTTAAATGATCTGTGTTATTATACAGCCAAACTTGGAGGTTTTCTGTTAGGTATACCACTCCCCTAGGAACTTTAAATTCCATTTGATGCAATCTCTAATTTATTCTTTCTCTTAATTCTGTTTATATGTGCAACTTGGGACTCAAAGTAGAAATACATTTACAAAAAAAAAGCCTTTGTGTAACTCATTGCATCATCATCAAGATGAAAATGTAAAGCAATTATTAAATCTAATTATAAGAGGTGTGCAGTAAGATGAGAGCTACTTAGATATAAAGCACAAGTCAAGGATAAGTGTACAAAAGAGGCATAGAACAGCAATAAGAATACCCATTATGCTCTGTCCACTGTTTTAAAGCCAATATGTACTCTGGGACAGGCACAAAATACACACACGCACACACACACACACACACACACACATTCCTATGATACCATATTAATTTTCTATTGCTGCATCAGGAATTTAGTGTGGTTTAAGGCAACATTATTATTTAACAATTTCCATCTGAAAGGAAACTGGTCTGTTTTAGTTGGATTCTCTACCAAGGTTTCACAGGTCTGAAACTCAAGCATCTGTGGGCTTCATTTCCGTTTGAAGGACCCACTAAGTAAACATGTCTTTCCCAGCTTCCTTAAGCTGTTGACAGAATTGAGTTTTTACTGTTGTATAACTGAGGTTTCCATTTTCTTGCCTAGCTATCAGTCAGGGACTGCTCTCAGCTTTCAGAGTCTGCTTTTCATAATCTAAAGACACTGGTCCATAGGCTGACTCACAACATGGAAGTTTATTTCTTTAAGGCCAGTCTTAAAATACCACTTGATTAGGTCAGTCCCACCCAGGGTATTCTCTCTTCTAACTCAAAGTCAACTGATTAAAGACCTTGCATCTGCAAAATTCTTAATCATGAGTGCATTGGCTCATCATAATACCAGGTTCTGCCTACACTGAAGGAATAAAGAGGTGGTAGCACTTTTGGGAAACTTTATTAGAATTCTGTGAACCAGTTATATTGATAACTTTTTGTTCTAATCCATATACTCAAATACACTTTGCACTATTCTTTATAACCTATTTTTTTTAATTTAAAAAAAGTCAAGAACTTTATTTTATTTATGATTTTGTCACACCCTGACCCTTAGCTTTGAGTACCTGTTACCATTTGAGATCCCTTGTGGTTTGGGCCTCTGGTGAGTTCCTTAGTCAAAGACCTTACTTGGATTTATGTGCTTAAACAATTTCTCAACTAGAAGAATCTCAATCCTAGGGATTGCCTACTGAGTATTTCAGACCTATGAAAGGTCTCTGATGGTTTACAAGGGAGAGAGGAAAGAGAAATTTTATTCTGAAATCACTTCAGAATTGGATCTATGAGGATAAGTCAAAAAGTATTGCTGCTAAGTTCACAATTCAAAGCTGCATGAGTTTATTCCAAACAAAACATGTTAAAGCCTGTCTCTGTAATCAATGGATAGCTGCAGACAAATTTTCTCAGTAATATACTTGGCTTAGTGTCAATAATGTACCTTCAATAAAAACTTCCAATTAAAACAGTGGCTTTTGAGGGGACCTGCTTACCCAGTTTAACTCAGGGCAGAGAGGTCAACTCAGAAGGTTATATTGCTGCTGTTAAATGTCACTGAGTTGGTTCCAACCCATAGCAGCCCTGTACAGGTTTTCTGAAGAGCAACTGATGAGTTTGAACCTCCAACCTTGCAGTTCGTACCAACTTTGAAGTCTAGTGCATTAACCCACAGCACCACATTGTGGCAACTGCTTTTTGGGGTTACAAAAGGGTAATCTTGTTAGATTTTCTCACAGGACACAGACTTAGTGTAAAGAAGTTTTAATAAAATTGAAAACTGCAAATGTGGCGAAAATATCAGGAAAGTTGCACTAAGGAATTTTTTCAATGGCAATTGAAATGGCAATGAGCATGTGCTCATTCTTCAAGGGTAGCAAGGGCTGTCCTGTGAGAATTTAATTGGGTAAACATTTTTCATTCACCCTACAACCCTGAACCTGTCCCTTCAGATTTCTTTTTGTTCCCCAAACTCAAAGGACACTGAATATAAACAGGATTTGAGTCCATTGAGGATACCAGAACTGCTATTTGACATAGAGAAAATCAAAGAGCAAATAATTCTTCTGGAAACAGATGGAAACATTGCCTTCAGAAGTATACAGAGTTAGATGGAGGGTATATTGAAAAACAATAGTACACGTTTGATATTTTTATTTAATAAAGGTTTCTCAGATTTTGTATAAAAACATGCATGTGTAAAAACGTCCACATTTCTATTTGTTGGGCAACTAGAAACTGTCAGGTTCTGAGAGAGCAAAATCCCTTCTACCCAGTCAATATGGCAATATCAGGATTAGCAGATTGTTTTGTTTGATGCTAAATACGCTTTGAAGCTCCTAGTTGAGGTAGGCACAATGTACCTATCTGATCTGGTGGCCTGAGGTGCTCTGTGACAGCAGAAAATTCATTTTTCTAGAATCTTATATTTCAACTTAGAATATATTTCTTCACACAAACAAGTTGCTAAACAAAGTATATGCTACCAGCTTAACCTACAAAAACCCTTTAACCAAGAAAATAAATGACAAGATCCATGAGTGCACAATAATTTTAAGTGATGGCAAGTTTGTATTATATAATACAATACAAAATATAATACAAACATAATGTTCTTTCCAAAGTCTTGGTGTAGGTATTTAATCAAACTAAACAAAGATGTTGTTGTTTAGGTGCTGTTGCATTTTCTGACTCATAGAGAATAAAACACTGCTAGGTTCTGAACCATCCTCACAATGATTACTACATTTGAGAGCATTGGTGCTGCTACTGTGTGAATCCATCTGCTTGGGAGGTGTCTTCCTTTTTTCACCTATGCTACACTTTACCAAGCATGATATCCTTCTCCAGGGAGAGGTGACTCCTGATAACATGTCTAAATGATGAGAAATGAAGTAAGGAGGATTCTAGCTGTTTTTCTTCCAATATAGATTTGTTTATAATTCTGGCAGTTCACGGTACTTTTAATATTCTCCTACAGCAATAAAGAAGGTCTGGTAGCGTAGTGGTTATGAATTGGGCTGCGAACCTTAAGGCCAGCAGTTCGAATCTACCAGCCGCTCCGCAGGAGAAAGATGAGGCGTTCTGCTCCCATAAAGATTTACAGCCTCAGAAACCCTGTACAGGGTCACTATGGGTCGGAACTGACTCGACGGCACTTAACAACAACAACAACAATAGCAATAAAAGTCAAATGTATCAATTCTTCTCCAGTCTCCCTTATTCATTGTCCAACTTTCACATGCATGTGAGATAATTGAAAATACCATGGCTTGGTCAGGTCCAATTTACTCTTCAAACTGATATCTTTATTCTGAACACTTTTAAATAGTCTTTTGCAGAAGGTTTGCTTAATGCAATGCATCTTTTGGTTGCTTGGCTTCTGATTCCATAAGCTCTGATTGTGGATCCAAGGAAAATGAAGTCTTTGACAATCTCAAACTTTTCTCTGTTTACCGTCATGTTACTATTTATTTTATCAATTGTGAGGATTTTTGTTTTCTTTACAGTAAAGTACAATTCCTACTGAAGGCTCTAGTCTTTGATCTTCATCAATAAGTAGTTTAAGTCCTCCTCACTTCCAGTAAGCAAGGTTGTAGCATATGCATATTACAGGGTCTTAATGAGTCTTCCTCCAATCCTGATGCCACGTTCTTCTTCATATAATCCAATTTCTCAAATTATTTGCTCAGCATACAGATTGAATAAGTATGCTGGAAGGATACAATCCTGATGCACACCTTTTCTGGCTTTAAACTATTCAGTATCCCTTTGCTCTCTTTGAACGACTATCTCTTGGTTTATGTAAAGCTTTCTTAAGAGCACATTTAATTAAGCATTATGGAATGTTCATTCTTCACAATGTTATCCATAATTTGTCATGATCTACACTGTCAAAAGCCTTTACATAGTCAATAAAGAACAAGTAAATGTTTTTCTGGTATTCTCTGATTTCAGCCATGATCCATTTTATGTCAGTAATGATATCTCTAGTTCCACATTCTCTTCTGAATCCAGCTTGAATTTTTGGCAGTGTCCTGTAGATGTATTGTTGAAAAATTTTTTGCATTATATTCAACAAAAATTTACTTGTATGTGATATGAATATTTTTCAATGATTTCCACATTCCTTTGGGTCTCCTCTCTTTGAAACATGGATCTTTTCCAATCAATTTCCTGGCAGAGATGAGTGAGTGCCTCCAGCATCCGTTTGTTTAAACATTTCAATTTGTATTCCATCACTTTCTGGAGATTTGTCTTTTATCAATGCCATCAGTGCAACATGGACTTCTTCCTTCAGTACCGTTGGTTCTTGATCATATGTTGCCTCTTAAAATGACTACTTCTTTTTGTTATGTTGTTGTTGTTAAGTGCTGTCGAGTTGGTTCCCATCCATAGCAACATTGCATAGGGTTTCTGAGGAGTGGCTGGTGAGCTTCAACTGCCTACCTTGAAGTTCAAAGTAACTTTGCAGTACAGCTCATTAACCCACAGTGCCACACCAGTACTCCTATTTTTGGTATGGTGGTGGTGGTTATGTGTAGTGGATTCGGTTCTGACTCATAGAGACCCTTTAAAGGATTTCCAAGACTGTAAGTCTTTATGAGAGCAGAAAGCCTCATCTTTCTCCCGTGAAATAGCTGGTGGTTTCTAACTGAGGATTCATAACCACTACACTACCAGAACTCTTTTTGTTGTTGTTGTTAAGTGCCGAACCATAACGATCCTGCATAGGGTTTCCAAGGAGCAGCTAGTGAGCTTGAAACGCCGACTTTGCAGTTCAAAAGACTTTGCAGTCTGGCACATTAACCCACAGCGCCACACCAGAGCTCCTTTGTTGTTGTCAGGTGCCATCGAGTCGGAACTGACTCATAGCCACCCCATGCACAGCAGAATGAAACAATGTCTGATCCTGGGCCAACCTCACTACCATTGTCACACTCGAGTCCATCAATGATGCCACCTGGCCAATTCATCTCGTTAGGGGTCTTCCTCT
>NW_006408609.1:9916135-9917924 GCF_000296735.1 Chrysochloris asiatica | reverse complement strand
AAATCTTTGCATATTTTATTATAGTATTTGGTTTTATCTTCTCCAGCTGATCTTTGAAATTTTCTGTTCAGCTTTTGGACCTCTTCAATTCTTCCATTTGCTTTAGCTTCTCTACACTGGCGAGCAAGTTTCAGAGTCTCCTCTGACATCCATTTTGACCTTTTCCTTCTTTCTTGTCTTCTTAATGACTTCCACCTTCAAGATGGCAGATCAGGTAGAAGTGTAGTGAGGAGCTCGGTCAACAACAACACGGAATACCTGGCTGAGAGTGCTCATGAGATGGTGTTGGAACTATGGAACAAATATAACGGTATGTTTGAAGGATCGGAGGGTTTATAGATGGGGAATTTGCAGGAGAATCCAGAAATCCATTATTTTCTGAATCAAGACACTCAGCTGTTCCAGGAGCCACCATCTTGGGAGAGCATATCTTGATTGTGTCAGGATTGATAGGATTAGGAGAGAACATCTTGATTGTATCTTGATTATATCAGGATTGTATCAAGATTGACATCGAAATTTAAACAGATAGTATAGACTTAAAAACCAAGTGGTCACCACTTGTCTGTCTGTCGTGATGTAGTGGCTTGAGTTGCTGCGATACTGAGGGCTCTGGCACTGGTATTTTAAATAACCAGCAGGGTCACCCATGGTGGACAGGTTTCAGATGAGCTTCCAAACAAAGCCAGAGCTCCTTTAGTGACTGTATATTCCTTCTTTTGATGCTTCCTGCATCATTCAGTATTTTGCCCATAAAATCTTTCAGTATTTCAATTCGAGGTTTGAGTTTTTTCTTCAATTCTTTCAGTTTGAGAAATGCTGAGTTTGTTCTTCCCTTTTCATTTTCTAATTCCAGGTATTTGCACATTTCATTGTAATGCATGCTTTTGTCTTTTGGAGCTGCTCTTTGATATTTTCTGTACAACTGTTTTACCTTCTCATTTCTTCCATTTGCTTTTGCTTTATTATGCTGAAGAGCAAGTTTTAAAATCTATTGAAATCTATTTTGGTCTTTTCTCTCTTCCCTGACTTTTTAATGACCTTTTGCTTTCTTCCTGTATGATGTTCTTAATGTCATCCCATAACTCTTCTGGTCTTCAGTCATTAGTGGATAATGGAATAAATATGTTTTTGTGACTGTCTCTAAATTCATGTGGAATATATTCAGTGCCAAATTTTGCTTTTTGTGGATTTGTTTTCATTTTCTTCAACTTCAATCAGAACTTCCGTATGAGCATTTGATAGTCTTTTCCATAGTCTGTCCCTGGTATTGTTTTGGCTGATGATAATCTGTTTTCCTCTGTATCTTTCCATTGTTGTTGTTGTTAAGTATTTTGACTCAGTTCTGACTCATAGCGACCCTGTATAGGGCTTCTGAGGAATGGTTGGTGAGCTTGAACTTCCGACCTTGCAGTTCAGTGCATTAATCCAAAGTGATTTAATTCCTGTGTAGTCTCTCTGGTTATGTCAATGAGTATAGTTCTCCTTTATGTTGTTTAAAAAAGTATTTGCAATACGTAAGTCATTCGTCTTTAAAAATTCTATCAAAAGATTTCTAGCATCATTTCTATCACCAAAGCCATCTTTTTCAACTACTAATGAGACTAGGAAGAAAGAGTGACAAACTACTTCAGAATCACTAGTCACTGAAAACTCTATGAATAGCAGAGAAACACTGTCAGATACAGGACTGGAAGGTGGGAAGGCACTCAGAATGCGACTGGGGAAAAAAAAAATGCCTCCTCAAAGTAAAGTTGACCATGATGACATGAATAGAGTTAAGCTCAGG
>NW_006408609.1:9895075-9896089 GCF_000296735.1 Chrysochloris asiatica | reverse complement strand
GATCCGCCATCTTGTTTGTTCCTTCTTCTTTATTATTTTTGGATGTGTGCATTTATTGCAATAAATTGTCTTCTCAACATCACTTTCACCATGCCCCAAGATTTTGTTATGTCATGTTTTCATTATCATTTGTTTCTAGGAACTTTTTGAGTTCATGTTTAATTTCTTCTACTACCTAGTCACTTTTCAGCAGGGTGTTATTCAGTTTCCATGATTTGCCTTTATTTCCTTTGTCTTCCTATTGTTGATTTCAATTTGATAGCATTGTGGTCTGAGAAAATGTTTTGTAGTATTTGACATATGTAAATTTGTGGAGGTTTATTTTGTTGCCTAACACATAGGTTATTCTGGGGTATGTTCCATATGCACTGTAAAAGAATATATATTGTGCTGTTGTTGGGTTGAATGATCTGTACACATCTATGAGATCCAGTTGGCTGATTGTGTTGTTTAGTCAAGTGTCTTTGTCAAGTTTCTTTCTGGTTTTTCTAAACATTTTTGAAAGCAGTGCATCAAAATCGCCCATGATTAATGTAAATTTGTCTATTTCTTTCTTTAAATCTATTAGAGTTTGGTATATTTTAAAGGTCTTTCATTGGAACATAGATATTTATTATGGTTATGTCATCTTGTTCAATTGTCCCTTTAATCATGAGATAATGTCCACATTTATCTATTATGCTGTGTTTTGCCTGAAAGTTTATCAGAGATTCATACTGCCACTCATGTTCGTTTTTTACTGTAATTAGCTTGGTATATATTTTTCCGTCCTTTGCGTTTTAATCTGTTTTTGTCTCTATGTGTAAGATGTGTCTCTTGCAAACAACATATTAAAGTATTTTGTTTTCTTATCCATTCTGCCACCCTCTGTCTCTTAACTGGTGCATTTAATACATTTACATTCAGTGTAATTATCGAAAAGCATGAATTAATTGCTGCCATTATATTTTTTTGTGTGGTGTTGCTGCTCCCTTTGTTCTGTGTGTCTTCCTTTGTTGAGTTCATGCTTTTTGT
>NW_006408609.1:9876305-9892684 GCF_000296735.1 Chrysochloris asiatica | reverse complement strand
GTACAAGTTCCACTAGCTACAAGCCTTCAAACTTTAAAAATATTCCCATCTCTGGGGTTCAGCGTTTTGGAGCTCTTCCCTGAACCCGCTTCACCTGGTATTCTATGGTATTGCTGAAGATGAACTTCACTGCAACTCTACCCTGTCCACCATCAAACCCCACCTCCTCAATGTTTTTGACAACACTAATTCATAGGTGGCATTGCATTCTGCTTCATGAGACACACAATATCTAGTTTTCTCTCGTTTGTGGTGTTAGCAGCCATTGCTGATCAATGTTTAACTCAATTACTCATTCAGGGCTATCAAATGGTAATAGCCTACTTTTGTTATTCTTGCTTCATTGCTGGAATAATTCTATAAAGAGAATGTTTAGCTTATGTAGAATAGGTTGCACTTTGGTATAGTTCATACAGGAAAGACAAGGAGCTCTGGTAGTGTAGTGGTTACTAATCAGGCTGCAAACCACAAGGTTAGCAGTTCGAAATTACCAGCTATTACATGGGAGAAAGATGAGGCTTTCTGCTCCTGAAAAGATTTACAGCCTTTGCAGGGTCGGGAACCGACTCCATGGTACTTAACAACAACAACAAATACAGGAAAGGCAAGATAAATGCTTGTTTTTGCCCCTATATTTAATAATTTCAGACTAATTTTTTGGTTTACTAGAATTTTTCAGTGACTATAGATTAAGTTTATCTATTTCATTAATGTATCATTATAGACTTGTTGCTGTTGTTAAGTGCTGTTGAGTTGGTTCTGACTCATGGCAACCCTGTACAGGGTTACAAGGAGTGGCTGATGAACTTGAACCACTGACCTTGTGGTTCAAACTGACTTTGCAATCCAATGCATTAATCCACAGAACTACATTAGGATTATGAGTATTTATTATCATTATCGACCCATCTTTGCCAAGTGGGTCTTAATTTTCAAGTGGACTCTTAATTCCTTCCAGATATTGAGGCTGAGGAGTATGAGAATAAAATAGAAACTTTCTCAGTTGCTCTAAATATAATCCTTTAAGATACTACATCAACCATTGCCTTGGGTTCCCTCCCCTCCTTGTCTTATTTTTATCTGAGACTGACACACCCTTTTTTTTTTCTTAAGACAAGTACGAAGGAGCTTCAAAAAGTTATTGGAACAATTACATTATCATTTCATTCAATTTTTCCATAAACTTTTTGAAGCCTTTCATATTCTCTCTTGTTTATATTCTGGGATGTAAGTTTTCTTACACTATCTGATTGTGTTTGATTTCTATCTTTCTTCAAAGAGTCCACATTCCTGTTTTTTTTTTTTTTGTATGTTAATGCTTTATTGTGAACTATGCATTAGTTTCCATGGGAGAACGTTAGCTTTACATTCATCCTTTTTTTTTTTTTTTTTTGTATGGAGTTATAAAAAAAAAAAAATTCCCACTAATTATGTCTTTAAAGTAATATGTATTTTGTCTTCCTAAGGGACAAGAAGTGTCTGAGGAAAAAGAATAAGGAACTGAGAGAGACAGATGTCTTGATCAAATCTCTGAAAGACTTGTTAAAAAGGTAAAGGGAATTATGCCACTTCCATGACTAAAACCCATTAATGGTGACCCCTTGCTTTGAGAACTAAGTCCAAACCTTAAAGAGTCCTTTATCTTTTGATTTCTGCTTAACTTCCATTTTGCTCTGCCCCCTGTACTTCAATGAAAAATTTCTGTAGTTCATCAAACATTTTCTCCCGTTTATTTTATTTTGCTCAGTAGGTTCTTTTGGCCAGTTGCCTGGATTTTATTTCTTTCCCTTTCAATTTGTCTCCTTTACTTCCACTCCTCTTTTATGTCTTATGTTAACAGTTATGTCCTTGGCATGCTCTTCTCAGAACAGAGTGACTATTGTTACCCTGTGACAAATCCAGATATCTTTGTTGAAAATCAATGGGCGCCTATTAACTATTTTTTAAATGTATTCTATTTCCCCAAAAGTGTATTTGTTCAGAAAACACATAATACAATCATTCCAGCTCTGAATCAAAAAAGACAGGATAATATTATGGATCCTTTAATGGCTATCCACACAATCTGATAATCACACCTAGCATTTTTCATATTAATTTATAATTTCTTATTTGCTTGTTTTTATCCTTCACTGCTGCAAACATTTTAAAATTATCTTCAGCAAAATTTTACTTGCATGTGTTATTAATGATATTGTTTGATAATTTCCACATTTTGTCATCTCACTTTTCTTTGGAATGAGCATAAATATGGATCTCTTATAATTGGTTGGCCAGGTAGTTTTCTTCAAAATTTCTTAGTGCAGTTGAGCGAGCACCTCCAGCACTGCATCTGTTTGTTGAAATATTTCAATTTGTATTCTATTGATTTCTGGAGCTTTGTTTTTGCCAATGCATTCAGTGCAGTGTGGATTTCTTCTTTCAATACTATTAATTCTTAATCATATGGCACTTCTTGGAATGGTTGGACATTGAGCAGTTCTTGTTTATTCAGTGATTCTTTGTATTCTTTCTATCTTCTTTTGATACTTCCTGTGTTATTCAATATTTTGCCCATGGGATCCTTCAATATTTCAAGTTGAGGTGTGAATTTTTCTTCAGTTCTTTCATCTTGAGAAATACTAGGCATGTTCTATTCTTTTGGTTTTCTGACTCCAAGTCCTTGCACATATCATTATAATACTTCACTTTGTCTTCTTTAGTTGCCTTTTGAAATTTTTTGCTTAGGTCTTTTACTTCATAATTTATTCCATTCACATTAGCTTCTCTTTGATCAAGAGTGAATTTCAGAGTCTATTTTAACATATATTTTGATGTTTTAGTTCTTTTCACTCTTTTTAATAACCTTTTAGTTTTTGTCATATATTCTGTTCTTGATGTGATCCCACAATGGTCTTTAGCCACTAGTGTTTAATACACCAAAACATGTTGCTTAGATGATCTCCAAATTCTGATGGGATGTACTCTATGAGCTGCCAGAAATTCAAGCCGGATTCAGAAAAGGACGTAAAATGAGCAATACCTTTGCTGACATCAGATGGCTCTTGGCTGAAAGCAGAGAATGCCAGTTGTTTACTTTTGCTTTATTTACTGTGCAAAATCATTTGACTGTGAGGATCATAGTAAACAATGGGTAGCATTGCAAAGAACGTGTTTCTAGAATGCCTACTTGTAATCATGAAGAACTTGTATATAGACCAAGAAGCAGTTGTTTGAATAAAACAAGGGATACTGAGTGGTTTAAAATCAGGAAAGAGGTGTGCACCAGGGTTGGATCCTTTCATCATACTGTATGCTGAGCAACTAATCTGAGAAACTGGATTATCTGAAGAAGAAAGTGGCATGAGAATTGGAGGAAAACTTATTAACAGCCTGTCATATGTAGATGATGCTAGATGCTGAAAGTGCAAGTGAAGAGGACTTAAGATACTAATTGATGAAAATCACAGACTACAGCCTTCAGTATGGATTGCGTCTCTATGTCAAGAAAATGAAAACCCTCACAACTGGAGCAATGAATAACATCATGACAAATGGAGAAAAAGATGAGTGTTCAAAGATTACACTTTGCTTGCATCCACAATCAGTACATATGGAAACAGTAATCAAGAAATAAACAACATATTGCATTAGACAAATCTGCTACAAAAGATCTCTTAAGGTGTTCAAGAGCCAAGATGTCACCTTGAGGACTAAAGTGTACCTGATTCAAACCATGGTATTTTTAATCTTCACATATTCATGTGAAAGTTAGAATATGAATAAGGAAGGCTGTAAAAGAATATGTACATTTGAATTATGGTGTTTGGAAAGAATATTAAAGGTGCCATGGACTGCCAGAAGAATAAACAAATCTGTCTTGGAAGAATAGCCAGAATGCTCCTTAGAAAAGAGAATGATGAGACTTTGTCTTTTGTTCTCTGGCAGGCTTGTGAGGAGGCACCAGTTACTAGAGAAGGAAATCAGGTGTGAAAAAGTGAAGGGTCAGAGAAAAAGAGGAAGACCCCCAATGACATGGACTAATACAGTGGCAGCAATAAAGTACTCAAACATAACAACTATTGTGAGGATGGTGAAGGATTAGGCAGTGTTTTGTTCTGTTTTGCATAGGATCAGAACCAACTCCAGGACACCTAACAACAATATTCTTTGCTAGACTGACTTGCCCATTGGAGTTTTGTTTTCTTATCCCAACTACCAGTTATAGTACTGTTGTTGTTATTAATTGCTGCCGAGTAGGTTTTACAGAACTCATAGCAACCCTGTATAGGATTTTTGAGGCTGAAAAATCTTTACAGAAGCAGGAAAATCTTGTCTTTCTTCTATGAAGTGACTGGTGGGTTTGAACTCCTGACCTTTCAGTTAGCCATGAAGTACTTATCTTATAGTGCCACATCAGGACTTCAGTTGTAATCCTGTTGTTATTTTTAATTGCCTTGGAGTCAGTTCCAACTCATGTTGTTATGTTGTTAGGAGGCATCGAGTCAGTACCAACTCATAGTAATCTTATATACATCAGAACTTTATGCACCAACCTCACAATCCTTGTTACATTTCAGCCCATCATTGCTGCCACCATGCCTATCCACCTTGTTGGAGGGTATTCCTCTTTTTCTCTGACCCTTCATTTTACCAAACATGATATCCTTATTCAAGGACTGGTACCCCTGACAATATGTTCAAAGTATGAGAGACAAAGTCTGGCCATGCTGACTTCCAAGGAGCATTCTGTCTGAACTTCTTCCATCATAAATGTTTTGTTATTTTGGAAGTCCATGGAACTTTTAATATTGTTCTTCAACACCATAGTTCAAATGCATCAATTCTTCTACTGTCTTCCTTATTCACTATCCAACTTTTGAATGCATATGAGTTTATCAAAAATACCATGGTTTGGGTCAGGCATACCTTTGTCCTCAAACTGACATCTTCCCTCTTCAATACTAGAAAGGTCTTGTGTAGAAAATCTGCCTAATGTAATACATCACTTAATTTCTTAACTGTGGCTTCCATGAGTGTTTATGGTTGATCCAAGCACAATTAAGTTTTGACAACTTCAATATTTTATCCATTTATCATTATATTATTTATTGGCCCAGTAGTGAGGATTTTAATTTTCTTTACACTGAGGTATAACCCATACTGAATGTGGTCTTTGATCTTCATCAGTAAGTATTTTAAGTCCTCTTCACTTTCAGCAAGCAAGGCTGTATCATTTGCATATCATAGGTTGTTAAACGTCTTTCTCCTATCCTGATGTCATGTTTTTCTTTATGTAATCCATTTTCTCGGATTATTTGCTCAGCATACAGATTGAATACATATGGTGAAAGAATACAACCCATGAACACACCTTTCCTATTTTTAACCCATTCAGTGTTCCCTTGTTCTGTTCAAACAACTGTCTCTTTGTCTATGTACAGGTTCCTCATGAACACAATTAAATGCTCCAAAATACTCATCCTGCACAATGCTGTCCATAGTTTTTCATGATCCACATAATTGAAAGCCTTTGCATGGTCAATAAAGCACAGATAAACCTCTTTCTGATGTTTTTTGTTTTCAACCAAGGTCCATCTAACATCAGCAGTGATATCCTCTTCTGGATCCTGCTTGAACCTCTGGAAGTTCTCTGTTGATATATGGTTGCATCCGTTTTTGAATTATCTTTAGTAAAATTTTTCTTGCATGGAATATTAATGATACTGTCCAATGAATTCTGCATCCATTAGGGCACCTTTTTTTTTTTTTTTTTTTAATAGACACAAATATGGATTTACTCCGGTCAGTTGGCCAGGTAGTTTTCTTATAGATATCTTGGCATAGGTGAGTGGGTTCCTCCAGTGCTTTTTCAGTTTATTGAAATATTTTAATTTGTGTACCATCAATTCCTGGAGTCTTGTTCTTTGCTAATGCCTTAATCACCTAGGACTTCGTCCTTCAGTATCATTGGCTTCTAAGCATATGTTACCTCTTGAAATGATTGAACATCTACCATTTCTTTTTGATACAGGAACTCTGTCTTTTCCATCTTTTTTTTTTTTTAAGTTTTTATTGTAAATTGAGCGATATTTTACATAGGAGAACATCAGTTTTATACTCATTGTTTCATTGCAATGTTTACAATCTCCTCTGTGGATCGTCTTTCAACAGTATTTGCTTCTAGTCTCCCCTGTTTTTGTTTGTTTTTTTTTGGGGGATGTACACAAAAACACTCAGAAATATATAAACATTTAAACAACCAAAGTACATGTACTGCAAGCCTGCCTTTTGGCTACCTGCACACAGCCTTTATCTTTCCATGATTCTAGAGTCTTCAACTACTCTTTCTCTCCACGTCCTTGTCTCTGACTACATCTCTGGTGTTGCTGCTTATCTAGATAAGATCCCACATTCCACTTGTGCTCTTCTCCCTTGATGGTCCTATAGTACTCTATTCCTATAGTGTAAGATTAACTACTCCCCCCTTTTTATTACAAAACTTCTACCTTTACAGTTATGAAAGTTGCAATTAGTTATGATACCAATTATTCACTACTGAATCATATGAATCTTATCCCCTTCTCCTTTCACCAGACCTATCTAGACAAGATGAAAACTATTCAGTGGGGAGTCTACCTTCCCCCACATACTCTGAAACTAAACTCGTCTTGAAAACTTGTAAGCCAGTCACTTCATGACTTTATATCGCCCTTCCCTCCCCACCCCCCATTTTAGGTAGCTAATGTCTAAGTTGCCCATCCCTATCAACCCTGTATACAGAGGGGATAGGATTGATACTTGACGTTAAGACTCTTTTCCTCTCAATTGGTATTTTAAGCTACTACAACCACATCCATAGGTACAGGTCAAGTTCATCAAATTGTAACAATTTACACTTGTTTCCTTTATCAAAAATTGTTTTTAATCTTCCTCTAGTCGAGTTTTGATCATCAAGCCATGGAGGCTAGGTCAAATGAATACTATCTGCAAGTTTGGGCATTCTTGTGCACCTCCTCTCACTTCATATCAGCTAGTTGCTTCACTCTCAGCTCTAATCCTCCATGGCTATGTCCTTGTCCATGGCTCAGAAGTCGTCAGGTCTCACCACACTTTGGATCAACTGGCCCTTCCTCTTCTCTGTCTCATCTCTAGGTTGACAGAAGTCTATACTTCCATCTTCTTTTGATGCTTTTTGCATCATTAAATACTTTGCTCAGAAAATCCTTCAATATTTCAAGTTGAGGCTTGAATTTTTTCTTCAGTTCCCTCAGTTTGAGGAATACTGAGTGTGGTCTTCTGTTTTGGTTGTCTAACTCTAGTCTTAGCCCATTTTTTATAATATTTGACTTTGTCTACTTGAGCTGCCTTTTGAAATTTTCTATTAAGTTCTTTTACCTCCACATTACTTCCATTTGTTTTGACATCTCTATGCTGGAAAGCAAGTTTCAGAGTCTCTTCTGATTTACGTTTTGTTCTTTTCCTTATTTCTTGTCTTCTTAATGACCTTTTGCTTTCTTCTTGTATGATACTCTTTTTTATTATTATTATTTATTTTTTAAATGTTTTATTGTGAATTTTATGATAGTTTACATGGGAGAACTTTAGTTTTACATTCATTCCATCATATATCATCTCACTGCCATGGTTCCAATCCCCTCCATGCATCCTCAACCACCCAAAGGGTATATCCAAGAAACCCGCTCCCTACACTTCCCCCTCCTCTCCCCAGTTTTTGGCCTACAGTCCCTTTCCCTTTCTGGGTCCAAAGTCCCCAGTCGCTTCATCACTCTGTATCATCATCTCTGCCTCCATCTCAGGCATCTCTGTTTCTCTTGGTAGGGTCCCGCTCTCAGCTCTTTTCCGTTGATGGTCCCAGAGGCCTCCTCTCCTATCCTGGAGAATCAATCACTCCCTTCCTTGTTACAAAACTTCTACCTTTGCATTTCCAACCCTCATAATCCGTCCTGATAAGCATTATTCACTACAGTATCACGAGTTACCCATCTGTATCTCCTTTCATCAGCTCCGCCCAGACAGATTGAATAGTACCTTCTGGAGATTCTGCCTTCTGCCATGCTCCCTAGCACCAGGTTCCCTCTTGAAAGCTTGTAAGCCAGTCACTTCTTGCCTTTGTAGTCCCCCCTCCCCATTTGAGTATCCAATGTCCAAGCTGCCCTTCTCCGTCCACTCTGTGTGTGTGTGTGTGTGTGGGGGGGGGTTGTATAATACTCTTGATGACATTCCACAACTCTTCTGATCTTTGTTTTTTTTCCAACTCACAGCAATCCTATATAGGGTTTCCAAGGAGCAGCTGGTGAGTTTGAACTTCTGATCTTGTGGTTAGCAGTTCAGTGCTTATGCTGTAGTGCAATACCAGCAGCCCACTAGAATTCTAGGTACAACAAAAAGAAAAATGAAAAAGTAAAGAAGAAATACAAAAGAAAACAGAAATGTTGCTGTCAAATCAATTCTGGCACATGGCAATCCTGGGTGTTACACAGTAGAAATGCTCTGTTAGAGCTTCTCCATTGAGTTTTCTTGGCTGTAGTGGTATGGCAATATAGGATAAGCACTAGAGTGGTAACGTAAAGTTGGCAGTTCAAACTCATTGGAAACCCTATAATAACCCTAACAACAAGAATATTTACGGAAGTAGATCACCAGTCCTTTTTTTCTGAGGTACTAAGGAGGTACTACTGGGTAGGTTCAAACCACCAACCATTAAAGTCTAGGTTAGTGCAAACCATTTGTGTCACCTTGGTACCTCCTTGGTGGAGTTGTAATATGTAATAAGGCATTTATTATTTACTATAAGCATTGACCTATTAAATACAGGAACTTATTAAACCATGTATGTGGTTACTTTTGTTAAGTGCTGTTGTATCAGTTCCGACTCATAGCGACCCTGTGTAGGGTTTCCAAGGAGTGGTTGGTGAAGTTGAACAGTGCACCTTGTGATTAAAACTGACCTTTTGGTCTAGTGTTTATCTTACAGCACCATACCAGGACTCTGATGTCTGTTATCTTTGCATCTGGTTCTGGAGCATGATATCAAGAGGGCAGGCAGTGAGGAAGGAAAATAAAGGTAATCTAGTCCTGGTGTGGCTCTGTGGATTAATGTGCCAGCCTGCAAAGCCATTTGAACTGCAAAGTTGGCAGTTCAAGCTCACCAGCTGCTCCTCCAAAACTCTATACAGGGTCGCTATGGGTCAGAACCAACTTGACAACACTTAATAACAACAACAGTACAGATCAATGTAAAATAAGAACCTGGGAAGACAAGCTGGAACTCATAAATATGGACTGGAACTCTTATCAGTCTTTCTAAATCTCTAGTCTTGAGGTTACTGAAATTGGAATAAAATTTTTAGCCATTTGTCATGGAGTTAAACATTCACCTGGCAATTGAATTGGAGAAACTGAAGTAGGATCTGTGGGCTCAATAGGAGCTGTGGATGGGGTCTGCCCCACAACATCAAGTTGAGTCAGGAGATATTCACAATGCATTCAATAAATTGCAGTGGGTCTAGTGAACTTGTGCAGATCTACTGACATAAAACAAATTATGCCTTGCTCCTTCACTTTTACCTCCCAAATTTGACCAAAAATGTCACTAAACTACACACTGAAGTAGACTTACATAGTCACTAGAGATCTCACAAACATTATATTCTACCTAAGCTAAATTGATACAATGCACATCCACCATTTTTTGTTGTTGTTAGATGCCACTGAGTTGGTTGGTTCTGACTTATATAGAAAGCCTATGCACAGTGGAATGAAACACTGCCAAGTCCTGTATCATTCTCATAACCATTGCTATATATGAGCCCATTGCTGCAACCCCTGTGTTGAGCATTTTCCCCCTTTTTTCCTAACACTCTACTTTTGTTATTATGAGTTAGAACTAACTCAATGACACCTTCTCCAAGGACTCCTTCTTGATAACATGCTCAAAATGTGTGAGACGAAGTCTATCCCTCCTTGTTTCTATGGAGCATTCTGATTGTACTTTTTCCAATTTGTTGTTATTTTGGAAGTTTTTACTACATGCAATATTTTTCACCAACACCTTAATTCAAAGGCATCAGTTATTTGGTTTTCCTTAGTCATTGTTCAGCTCAAAAATGCATATGAGGTGATTGATAATACCTGGATTAGAGTGAGAAGTACCTTACTGTTCAAAGTGCTTTATAACATTAAGGATGCATTTTGCAACAGATTTGCCTAGTGCAATATATCTTTTGGTTTCTTGACTGCTGCTTTCATTGGCATTGATTGTGAATCCAAGTAAAATGAAATTCTTGACAGTTTCAAGATTTTCTCCACTTATCATAATGTTGCTTATTGGTCCAGTTGTGAGGATTTTTTTTTTTCCCTTTGTTTTGAGATGAAATCCATACAGCTGACTGATATCTTTGACCTTCATCAGTAAGTGCTTCATATCCTATTTACTTTCAGCAGGTAATGTTGTGTCATCTACATTACAAATTTAATGAATATGGTGAAGGGATACCACCCTGATGCATACTTTTCTGCTGAAGATAATTAAAAAATGGTTTCAACAGTACACTAATAAGGAGCTGTTAGAAATTCAAACCAGATTCAAAAAATAATGTGAAATGAGGGATACCATTGCTGATGTCAGATATATTTTTACTGAAAGCAGAATCTACCATAAAGATGTTTATCCGTGTTTTACCTGT
Source organism: Chrysochloris asiatica (assembly GCF_000296735.1). Lineage (NCBI taxonomy): Eukaryota > Metazoa > Chordata > Mammalia > Afrosoricida > Chrysochloridae > Chrysochloris > Chrysochloris asiatica. The sequence goes on along the minus strand of NW_006408609.1, from coordinate 9,881,996 downwards.
ACAAAGACATCAGACTGCATGGTTCATAACAAATTATGGATAACACTTCGGAGAAAGGGAATTCCAGAACACTTAGTTGTGCTTATGCAGAACATGTGCATAGATCACGAGGCAGTCATTAGAACAGAGCAAGGGAATTCCAGAACATTTAGTTATGCTTATGAGGAACATGTGCATAGATCATGAGGCAGTCATTAGAACAGAACAAGGAGATACTTGGTGGTTTAAAATCAACCATAGGCATTCAATATCATTTGTTAGATAAATAAGGTAGACTAACTACTGACTTCTGTACAATATCACGATCCTTCTCCTAGAGTGGAAAGGACCCTTTAGGCCCTTCAGGTTCTTAAGAAAAGGACCTCTTGGGCTTTCACTAATATTGTCATGTGTCAGTCTTACCCTGAAAACTTTGATCATATTGACATTTTTATTATGAGGCTGGCATTTTCATTACTAGGTGCATTGATGTTTTATACACTTTATTTAAGGATGAATAAGACAGACGTATTGCATTGGGCAAATGTGCCGCACAGGAACTTTTTAAAGTGTTGAAGAGCAGAGATGTCAGCTTGAGGACTAAGGTGCGCCTGACCCAAGCCATGGTATTTTCAATAACCTCATATGGATGTGAAAGCTGGACAGTGAATAAGGAAGATCATAGAAGAATTGATGCCTTTGAGTTGTGGTATTGGAGGAGAATACTGAAAGTGCAATGGACTACCAAAAGAACCAATAGATCTGTTTTGGAAGAAGTGCAGCCAGAGTGCTCCTTGGAGGTCAGGATGGCTAAGCTTCGTCTCTCATACTTTGGACATATTGTAAGGAGAGAACAGTCGCTGGAGAAGGATGCCATGCTGGGTAAGATGGAGGGTCAGAGAAAAAGAGGAAGACCCCTAACGAGATGGATCAGCCAGGTGGCATCATTGATGGACTCAAGTGTGGCAGTGGTAGTGAGGTTGGCCCAGGATTGGACATTGTTTCGTTCTGCTGTGCATGGGGTCACTATAAGTCGGTTCCAACTCGATGGCACCTGACAACAACAACAACAAGACAGACAAGGTGTTTCATAAACCAGCTTGAATCCTGAGAATTGGGACAGGATTAATGTACAATGCAGCTAATATGCTAATGCAAAATGGAGCCCTGGTGATGCAATGGTTAAGCACTTGACTGTTAAATCAAAAGTTGAACAGTTTGAACTCACCAGTCATTTTGTAGAAGACAGATGTGACAGTCTACTGCTGTAAAAAATACAGCTTTAGAAAGCACTATGGGGCAGTTTTTGGTCTCTGAGCGAGAACTGACTCAATGCAAAGTGTTTTGTTATTATTGCTGTTGTAGCTAAAATAAAGAAGATTGATCAACTGGCAATCCTCCCATTATTGCTTCATATCTTTAAATTAATGTAATTACAGATTACTTTGTTTCTAAATGAGCCCAGTTTCTTCTTTTCTTTTTTACTTTTGCCATTTACTGACTATCTTTTTATTCATTCAATATAAACAGAAGATGGGAACATGGGAACTGTGGAAATACATATTATATTGTGTCACAGAAACATTCCCAGATACTCTAGGGACCAACATCTTAAGGGTGAATAAAAACACCATTGCTGTTGATTTCTTATATTGAAGAACAATATACGAGTGTGTTTCAACACATTAACTCACAAAAATGATTTGTTGCCATAACATCTAAACAATGCTCTGGATCCATTGATGGTAGTTTTTAGATAATTGATCATTTGTATGAATGATGCTCAGTTCCTTTTTCTTTGGGACACTTGAAGTAGCTTAGCTGTTACACAAAATCCCCTGAATTTGGGAGATTTTTCTTTGCTAGTTATCAGCATCACTTTGGGAAATAGCCCCAGGACCATGTATCTGTTTCCTATTTGTAAAATCCTGTACTTAGCCTTTGTTGGATGCTGGGAGCAGCTAAACCGAAGGTCTCAGACTTGGGGGCAGTTTAACCGAAGGATTGCAACTAAACAGTTGTGGTTCAGAAAATCTGGCTGCTCCCAGGTCAGGCTGCCCTCTGAGGAACTTGCAAAGCCTGCTTCAGGGAATAAGGAATTTTCAGTCTTTCCTTGTACACAACCAGGGCCTGCAGTTTAGTCTGCAAAAACATCTAGCTGCCCTATCTCTGTTTCCCTAGCAACTACATTCTTCTGATAAAGTCCTGCTTACTGCATGCATCAATGACACCAGATGTTTTTGCACTCTTTTCCCTACCCCCAGCACCTTCTTTGATATATAATAAAGGTGCTGAATCTAGTTTGTGTTACAGTATCTCCATCAAAATGCTGTGGTCCACCTGGCCCCAACTTTATACTTCATTTTGTGTCTTCCTTTTTTTTAATCTCCCATCTCCCCTACTCGGGTTTAATCTCTCCTGGTGGGTCACAGAGCATAGCCATTGTCAGACACGAGACAATTGGAGGGAAGGTCCAGTTGTTGGGGAACAGAACTGAATGCTCAGGTTTTACCAACTGAAGCCTTCAAAAGCAGCGTCTTAGCTATCTGGTGTTGTTATAACAGAAATGCCACAAATAGGTCACTTTAAAGAGCAGAAATTTATTTTCTCACAGCTAGGCTAGAAATCTGAATTCAGGGTCCTGGGATTAGGAGAAACTTACTTACTCTGTGGAAAACTCTTTTTCTGCCACTTTGGGGGGATGTCTTTGTCTCTTCAGCTTCTATTCCTTGGCCCCTTGGTCATTTTTTTCAGCAGAATGACATCTATCCTCTCTCATCTCTGCTTGTTAACTTTCTTGTTTATTCTCTTTTATATTACAAAAGAGGTTCCAAAAAGGCACCCTACACAAATACATGGAGTCATAGTATGGTGTTGTGGGTTAAGGTGCTGGACTACAAAGTTGGTTTGAACTTCAAGGTCAGAGCAGTTCAAGCTCAAAAGCTGCTCCTCAGAAACCCTATACAGGGTCGCTATGGGTTGGAAGCTACTCAAGGGCACTTAACAACAACAACAACAACACTAATTCTGCCTCATTAACATAACAAAGAAATTCCATTTCCAATGAGATTATAATCACAGGTATAACATATTTATAACATGTTTGGGTGGACACAATTCATTCCATAAGAAGCAGAATATCAAATACATTATCTAACTTGACAAAAGGCCTTGCTGTTGTTGGTTGTGCTGTCGAGTTGCTTCCCACTCAATGCAAACTTGTATAGAGTTTCCAAAGAGCAGCTGTTGAGTATGAACCATCGACTTTGTGGTTCAACTGACCTTGTGATCCAGTGCTTTATCCCACAGTGCCATATCAGGATTTATTGGTTAAAATGTTACTGGAAGCTACAAACACTTAATTATTCAATCAAATCTTGGCCATCAATTTTTAAATGTAGATAATTGCAGGTTGTGAATATTCCTCTTTTATGTGGATTTGACTATGCAGAAAGCTGTTTTTGAAGATGAGCTGCTTCACTAAACTTGAAGAAAAAATAACATTGTGACCCTCCTGTCTCATTATCTTCTTTTACTGAGGTAAAATTCACAAAACCTGAAATGCAAATGAGTTTTGTCTTGACTTTTTTTTTTATTATAAATTACCAACATGAAAGGAGTCCTGATGTGGCGCTGTGGGTTAATGTGCCAGACTGCAAAGCTGTTTGAATTCCAAGGTTTGTGGTTCAAGCTCACCAGCTGCTCCTTGGAAACTCTGTACAGGGTTGTTATGGGTCAGAATCGACTTGACGGCACACAACAACAACCAACGTGAAAATGATAACATAATTTTTGTGCCCAAGTGTGGTACTGTGGGTTAATGACCTGGACTGCAAAGTCGTTTGAACCACAAGGTCAGTGATTCAAGCTCACCAGCTGCTCCTTGGAAACCCTATACAGGATTGTTATGGGTCAGAACCAACTCAACGGCACTTAACAACAACAACATTTCCGTATAGAATTATGCTTGGGGAACTATATGTTGATTTGGCAGTTGTGTGAGGAAAATTTCACATCCCGCAAAAGCAATGAAGATAGAAAACAAATAAATGGAAGTAACAAGAACAAGAAAATGTTAATAAATCATAAGTGGTAATCAGAAAGATCCTGATAAATCAATGACAAGTATCTAACATGTCTCTAAAGGTCCATAAAGCTCCTCGGTTGCTGCCTATATAGTAGAGAAAACCATTGTGTAAGAGTCATCAAGTCATGCTTTTCTGTATCTCTTATTGTTTCAGCTTACCTCTTTCTCCTCCCAGCTCATTAACTCTCATAGCTCTTAGAGAGAAATAAATAAAAAAGTTCTGTGTCCCTGATCTGATTTAGACACTGAAAAAGAGATGCTCACTTGCTCTGCTAGAGGGCCCTCTTTTCTCTGATAATGAAAAAATAAACTAAATGGAGTAATAAACTATGAACTTGGAATGATACAGGAACCAGCTAAGCAGGTCAAAAAATTAACTACAGCAGTTTTCCAAGATATTTCAGTATCTGCAGAGGGATTCCATGCCTGTGGTGTCTGTCTTTTCTTAAGTCTTTCAAGCAATGTGACAAATACAGATTTTACCTCACAAGCTTGCTTTGAACAACTCCAGTGGTCTTGTCTGGTAGCTAGAAGGGAGAAGACTATAAGCTAAAGAAATGACAGAACATTTAATTGAAGCAAGTAATTTGCCACTAAGTTTTATTTGATTTGTAAATCTTGTTTTATTGTGGTTTTGAAGAAGTTAATATTTTGTCTTATCAGTTCCTTAGAAGTTGAGTGGGACAACTAATTGAGACTTGATTCCAATCAATAATGTAACATGCAAACATAAAACTGTATTTTTGGCAGAAATGTTCTTTCCTTTATATTTTTGGATCCAACTCGCAACAACCCTTTATACAGCAGAACAAACACTGCTGGTCCCACACATCCTCACAATTTTTGCAATGTTTAAGTCTATTGTTGCTGTCACTGTGTCATTTCACCTCGGTTGAGGGTTTTCCTGTTTTTTCACTGACTTCTACTAGACCAAGTATGGTGTTCTTATCCAAGGAAATGAAAACACGTCAGAAGTATTTGAGACGATGTCTCTCCGTCCTTGACTCTAAGATGCATTCTGGAGTCCTGGTGTGGCGCTGTGGGTTAATTCACTGGACTGCAAGGTCAGTTTGAACAGCGAGATCGGCGATTCTAACTCATCAGCGGCTCCTCCGGAAACCCTATACAGGGGTTGCTGTGAGTTGGAACTGACTCCATGGCACTTAACAACAACAAAAAAATGCATTCTGCCTGTGGTCGTGGTGGTGTGTCTTCAAGTCGTTTCGATTTTAAGTGACCCTGATTATTGTTTCTGAAGCTGTAAATCTTTACTGGAGCAGGAAGCCTGGAGTGTGGAGGAAGGAGGAAGCACCTTTCTCCCGAGGAGCTGCTGCTGTATTCAGATTACTAACCTTGCAGTTACCAGCTCAACATGTAACCCACTGTGGTACCAGGACTCCTTATTCTGCCTGTATTTCTGCCTATATATCCTGTTGTTGTTATAATTATGTGCTGTGGCGTCGGTTCCGACTCATAGAGACCATATATAAGGCAACTAAGGAGTGACTGGTGTGTTTGGACTGCTAAACACAAGGTCGTTGGTTCAAACCCACCAGGTGCTCCTCAGAAATCCTGTAGAGGGTGACTATGAGTTGGAACCGACCTTGATGTGGATATATATATAT